>NC_134704.1:116548624-116855767 GCF_043290135.1 Rhipicephalus microplus
GATATCTCGGTGTCCAGGCACCCAACACACCACAACGTTCCACTGGCACAAGTAAACGATGCATAACAGCAAATAGAGCCAAAGTATTACAGGATGTTTGTGTTTTTTCGTAGTTTTAGTGCTTTCAAGACGCATAAAGAGTCCAATTATATAACTGGTTTAGGTATGTTTGATTCTTTATTGTGCCTAACATCCGTCAATATTGTGTATGCTTCTGCCTTGAATATGGTTGTATGTAGATGCAGTATGCCAGCCTCTGACAGGGATGGGCCGACTGCTGAGAACGATACGCCATCATGAAAACTCGATGCGTTTGTCAAGGATTTGGGACAACAATAATTATGCTGAAGCTGAAGAAAGTGTGCGTGACTATGTGTAGCAGGGGCATGCTTCGTAAGTTCTTTAAACGACAAATCACAGTTTATGAGCTGCCACCATTCCCACGACGAAAACGGTTCAACAGAAGCCATGAGCTGATATTCAAAAAACATTGGCCCCGTATCTGCATTTAATATGCATATGTCGTCGAAAGAAGATAGTCCTGCGTGTGGACAGAGTGATCAAAACATTTATTTGATGTTCTGCTCAAGAAAATCGGTGAGTGGTGTTCTAGAGGCGCTGCGTTAGAGTGCATCGAGCGTGCAGCAGAGGCGAACAAGCGCATAAAGTCACGTCACACGTTAAACATGAGCGCCATCTGAGTGAGTGAAACAACTTTATTGACGATCCGGCATAAAGGGGGAAGGAGTAGGGGGATTAAAGCGAGACACTAGCGTGCTCGGACGTCCCAGAGCAGCAACCTACTCGCGTCAAACCCGTGGGGGCGCCGCTTTCGGCCACTGGGGTTCCAGGATGCTAAGCACGTGCTGGACCACGTCTCTTTGGTTGCCTGGCTCTCGGCTGATGATTTTGCTGCTTATGGCAGTTGGCAATACTTCTTGGTTACCCGGCGGTGGTGCACCGTCCCAGAGGAAGCCATCTGGCAGTTTTTTTTAAACAAAGTGCGTGGCTCAAAGACGGGTGTGCGCGCCTGCCTCAAAGGTGATAAGATGTAGAAAGCAAGGCGACAGGTAGGCGTCACCACCATCTCATTTTAGCAAAGCGTTGGAAACACCTGCTTTTCCGTGCAAGCGTTGGATGGTCAGCGCAGCTGATAAGCGCTACGGTGCTTAAAATTACTTATGTTTGCTTTTACTAGTAAAAGGCGCACAAGTAGAATATGTACGTGTTGTTAAGGTGCCCCAGACACGCGCAATAATTGCTTTTTAATCGAGAATTGCACAAGTATGAACGCTAAATCTTGAGCAACATAGGTGGGCGCAGCGGATGGGGTCGGCCGTTTCATATACCTGATGCTGTTAAGAATGGACAAACAAACAAATGCACAGACACACAGACAAACAGACAGACCAAAATTTTTGCGTTGAAGGTCCCCAAAAAAGACTATTGTCTTTAAAAGTGAGACGCTCATTTCCTGAGCCAGAGCTCTTACACACAGAGAGAATGGCTCTATCATAGCAAGACGGTTATGAAACAAAGAGCTGGACAGATCATCTACAGCATAATATGCTTGATGTTTGTTGTTTGTACGAACTTTCAGGAAGTACATGAACGATAAGTAAGATCTTTGTAATTTAACGACCTTTCGTTTGCTTCTCTGTAAAGTCGTTGTATCGAACTTGTCCTGAAGGCTCCTGTGGAAAGGCGAATGCCCAGATGGTAGACCGGATCCAACATTTTCAAAGCTTTTGATGTGGCGGACTGATAGACTATAGCCCCATAGTCTATGCGCGTGATCATAAGGCTCTTGTATAGACCTAAGAGACATCTTACGTCCTTGTCCCAATTCGTGGGGAATATAACGTTTAGGATATTCGTTGTTTTCATGCACTTGTTTCAAATATATTTGATGCGTGATACAAATGTCACTTTCATATACAGTGTCACTTCTAAAAATTCAAGTTCCGTTTTTACCGGAAGACGATGGCCCTACAGGTCAATCTTTGGATCTGAATGCAGGGTCTTCTCCTGGAAAATAGGATGCAGATGCTCTTTTGCAGGTGCTCTTTGGAAAATCGGTGCAGGCAGAATCAATTTTTGTCAGCCCCTTTCGACATCTTATTTAGACCAAGCTGAACCTGCCTTTCGCATATTGAAATATTGCATGATTTGAAGCTTCTCTGGATATTATCTACGTAAGACGAGTAGGACATGGTTCGTGCGGTACATAGGCACAGGGACTTCATTTTTGTTATAAAACGTGTGCAGTTCAACACACCACCTTGTGATACTCCAATTTTCTGAACAAACAGTTGGGAAAAAAGGTTTCCCAGTTTAACACGGAAGGTTTGGTTAGACAAGTAGGTCTCAATAAAATTCAGCATTTCTCCACGAATACTGAAGTCTGAGAGGTATCTCAGAATTCCGAATTGCTATGTGGTGTCGTATGCTTTCTCCATATCTAAAAACACACAGAAAAAAATTGATTGTCAATAGAAGCGTCTCTGTTGTGTGTTTCAATCCTTACGAGATGGTCAGTAGTGGACTTTCCTTCTAGAAAGCCGCACTGTTGTGGATCAAGTAGGCACTTTGCTTTCAAGAGATGTGTTAAACGACGGTTAACCATTTTCTCGAAAAGCTTACAGAGGCAGCTTGTCATAGCTATCGGTCTGTAGCTAGAAACAGGGAACAAATGCTTGCCCTGCTTCGGGACAGGGCGCACAATGGCTTCTTTCCACGAGGTAGGAATTACACCAGAATACCATATGGTATTGTAAAGTGAAAGCAGAGTTTTCTGTGTCTCGAGAGGCAGGTGCACCAACATTTCATGTGCTACACAGTCGGAACCTGGGGATGATTTGTCACAGCAGTTTAGCGGTGCCTGCAACTCAGCTATGCGGTAAGGTTTATTGTATTTTTCGTATCTTTTACACTTTCGTTTCAGTTTCGGTCCCTCTATTCTTGCTTTGTAGGGCTAAAAATTTTTAGAGTTATGCGTTGAGCTGAACGCGTGTATGTAATGGGCACCCAAGAAGTTTGCTTGGTTCTCCAGCGTATTGCGCTGCATATCAATCAAAGGAAGTGGGTGTATTTATCGTCTATGCATCCTGTTAACCATGTTCCAGACTTTGCTTTTCTCCGTATACGTGTTTATACCTGACAAGAACATTTGCCAGCTCTCTCTTCGAGCCTGCCGGCGTGTCCTCTTAGCTTGAAATTTTACATTTCCCAAAATTTTGAGGTTCTTCTCTTTTGAGGAATCTCGCATTAATTGCTACGCTTTGTTTTGTTGGTTCCACGCCTTTCTACATTCATTGTTTCACCACAGAACACGTCGTTTAAAGCCGGAGCTATTCACTTTTGTAATACATTGAGAAGCAGCATCAACCAGAAAAGCTGTAAAATACTTCACGGATTCTTCTACTTCACACCGGGCATTTCAGTCCACGTCACGTGAGTAAGAGTTCGAAACCGTTTCCAGTCGGCTGAGTCCAGCTGCCACCAAGGGGCCTGGGGAAGAAGGTTATTCTGGTTTGGCGCACTAAGGATTATAGCGAAATAGTCACTTCCATTAGAGTTTTTAAGAACATTTCATTTTAAAATAGTTTAAAAGCGAGGGCGATAAAATGCTAAGGTTTATGGACGACTATGAATTGTTTGCGAGGCTAAAATACGTGGGCTCCTTCGTATTAAAAAGGCACAGCTTATAGAGAAAAGGCAGCTGTATCAGACGTCCTCGAGTATCACAGCGAGAGTTTCCCCAAATGACATTGTGTGCATTAAAATTACAAAGAAGCAAAAAGGGCTCTGGGAGCTCATCTAATAATAATTATAGGTCCTGTTTGTGGAGCTTTTCGTGAGGTGGTATGTAGAGTGAACAAATAGTAATAAGCCTATTTAAAAGAACAGCTCCGGTGACAACCTTTCAAGGGTCGTTGGAAGAGGTAAATGAGAACCCGCCACACTTTTATTTGCTATATTAACCACATCACCTCAGGACGCCACAGCATGATCACGATCTTTTCGGGAAGTGACGTAGTGACGGATATTGTTGGTATGTCTGGACTTTAAATGTGTCTCCTGTACGCACAACACTTGTGGATCGAATTTATGGAGGAGTCCTTGTATGTGATCGAGGTTACGAACTCTTATGTTTCATTGTATTTTTTGTGGATCCACATTACACATAAGGTGGTGCTGTGTGTACTAAAAAGACTGTGTGCCGAAAAGAAGGAAACTATTTTACAGGACCTTTGTGAGGCCCTGTATTTGGTGTTTTGTCGTTTTCGGAGTGGTCGACAAAAGGTTGCCGCTCGTTTGGCGCTAACTGCACCATTTGGCTTTGCCTTCATTTCATTTATTTTCATTTTATTACCTTAAAGACCCCACTAGGGGGTGTTACATAAAAGGTGGATGTAGAAAAAATATACAAAAAATGCTAACCATGTATGGTAATTGCGAGACAAACAATGTGTTACATTTTGTAAAAATAACTCGGGCAAGTAATGGCGGCAGTACTGTGGGAAAGGTCGTTCTATTCAGATGATGCCCGTGGAAAGAAGGAGGGAGAAAATGTCTTGGCGTGGCTGCGTGGACGGGTGACTTGTAGGGCATAACCGGTGCGATGAGATATGTGGGCTGGAGGGGTGATAAAGTCCAGTTGGTCACGTGAGCTGTAATAGAACTTGTGGAACAGAGCTAGGGTGGCAATGCGACGACGAAGTGCAAGAGTTAATAGAGTTCATTCTTCTTTCAATGATGACACACTGACATGATATGAATATGACGAATGAATAAATCGTACCGCGCGGTTCTGCAGTGCCTCAAGTGAACTTGTTAAGTAAGCCTGAGGCGGGCTCCAAATGGCAGCCGCATACTCAAGCTTTGGCCTAATAATAGATTTGTAGGCTAGAAGTTTCAGGTGTTTGGGAGCGTGGCGTAAATGACGTTTCAGAAATCCAAGTGATTTGTTAGCACCCGCTATTATGTTAGTGACATGCGCACCCCACGTTAGATCATTTGACAATGCTACACCTAGATACTTAGAAGATTCGACTCTGTCCAAGTCAATACTACCGAGTGTGTGAGGAAAAGTTAAAGGGTTTTGACGACGTGAGAAAGATGATGATTTACATGTAGTTGGGTTAATTGTCATGAGCCAATGGTCACACCATGCTTGAATAGAGTTAAGATCATGTTGAAGTGCTTGCTGCTAAGATAGATTAGTAATAGTACGATAAATGACGCAGTCATCGGCGAACATGCGAATGTGACATGAATCGTGCAAAGGTAACTCATTAATGTATATTACGAACAGTAGAGGACCTAACACCAAACCTTGGGGAACAACGGATGTAACTGGAAGAGGGTTAGAAACACACTCATTAACAACAACTGATTGGGAGCGATTCCTCAGAAATACTGCAATCCAATTAAGAACGTTAGGATTAATGTTTAAGCTAGAAAGTTTAAAAAGAAGGAGCGGATGAGACACTTTATCGGAAGCTTTAGCGAAATCTAAAAAGATGGCATCAGTTTGTTGGTTACAGTCCAAGTTTAAGTGTAAATCATGAAGGAAGTTAGCTATCTGAGTTTCACAGGATAGACCTTTGTGAAAACCGTGCTGTGAAGGATTAAAAAAAATCATTTAAGTCTAGAAAGGTCATGATTTGTGAATAAATGACATGTTCGATGATTTTGCATGGTATAATTGTTAACGAGATTGGACGGTAATTTCATGGTGACTGCTTACTGCCAGATTTATGGATGGGAACGACCTTTCCCACTTTCCAGTCATCGGCCAAGTGACCTGTTGAAAGGGATTGAGAAAACAAGACACAAGAAAGCAGCCGAAATGTTCTTAGTATTAAGTCAAAACTTCGAATTAATTTCGTCAAAACCAGCTGATGATGTTAACTTGAGACGTTCTATGCAAGATATTAGGCCATCAACGGAAAATACAATTTCAAGCATTAGTGGTTCGCTGGTAATACACCGAGATCTTAGTACAATCGGAGGCATGGAATGGTCATTAGTAAATACACTTGCAAAGGCGGTGTTAAATACATCCGCACATTCTGCATTACTTATAACATTGTTTTCATTAGTTAGTGTTATCGTGTGTTTTTGTTCTGGGTTAATCACCCGCCAAAATTGCTTAGAATTTTGTGCTGGCATACAAGAAAGGTCATTGTGACAAAACTTGTACTTAGCGTTTTGTATTGCCGTGAGGAGGTATTTGGTTTCCGCTGAGTAGTACTTATCCCACAGAAGTGGGTTGTTGCTCTGTTTAGCAGCTCAGACATATCTTTTTTTTCTTATTTTCTGGTCACTTCAGCGATTTGTTGAACCATGGTTTGTTTTTGTTAGCACGGAAAGTACATACCGGAATATACTTCTCCAGTGCATCCAGTGCCTTCCAGCGCATCCAGTGCCTTCTGCGAGGCACTGGATGCCCACTCCACAGAGCAATATGTTTGTAGCTTAAACTTTGCCTCAACTGACGAAGTCGTTGTCCCCACCGAGCCAGGGGTTGATAGGACCTCCTTAGCTTCTTCATTGCCCTGGCTGCTGCCAGCTCTTGTAGAGATCATAGGAGTGGGCTGGTTGATTGTAGGCGGGGCAACACTGGTTGCTCTCAACGTAGGGGCAAGTGGCTTTAACCTGGGCACGCTAGGCGTAGGCCAGGTATCCACCAAGGGCCGTTCTTGGGCTGCCCTTCGTTTTTAGATGTTTTAGGGCAAAAGATGTTTTTAGGGCAAAAGAATGTAGGACTACTCGTGCTTCACGAAATGTGATATTTTCCTTAACTTTCATAGTGATAATTTTCTTTTCACTCGTCCAGGCTGGGCACGCTCTGGATAATGCAGGGTGCCTACCTTCGCAGTTTGCAGAGAGGACCTCATCGTGTTTGCATTCATCGGTACCATGACCAGTCGTGGAGCACTTAGCGCAAGTCAGCTGAGCTCAGCACGTCTGAGATCCGTGTCCAAATCGCTGGCATTTCAAACAACGTCTCGAATTCAGAATGTATGCACGCACAGGAAGTTACATAGGTAGTTTGAATTATCTGCGGTGGAATGGTTGAGTTGAAAGGGAGTAATCAGTGTTTTCTTGAAATTTCTGTGTTGTTGTGTCTGATTGTAATGCGCTGCAAATGTGTTATGCCTTGGTCCTTCCATCTATCAATGAGTTTGTCTTCGGTTAGTGTCATCCAGTCTTCATCAGATACTACACCGTTCACTGTGTTCATTGTATGGTGTGCACTTACTGACACAGAGATATTGCCAAAAGCGACGAGGTGTGCAAGTCTGTCGAACTGTTCCTTGTCCTTTAGTTAAAGTAGAATAGTTCCACTTGTCATATTTGTAGCTTTATAGCCAGTTTCTATGGTGTCTTTTAGGCACTTGGCCACAAGAAAAGGTGAGATTGCTCTTGCTTTTGTTGAACAATGTTCACAATGAATGACATAAAAGTTAGGCAAGTTTGCTATGTTTTGGTGAAGAAAAAGAGATGCTACGTCGGTGCGTACCCTTTTGGAGGCACGATAGGTTACGGGAGGATCGAAGGTCCCATGAAAATCTTTGTTCTCATGGCAGCAGCGCATACCACCCACCACTAAGTTCAACAAGGGGACGTGTCAGAATAAGTGGACAAGTCTGAACTACGCCAGCAGTATGGCATTGCTATAACCAATTATGGTTTACCCTGGGCAGGAAGCCACACAAGGTTAACCCAAGCCGCCAAGAAACAATAAAGTGAATAGAAAGAGAAGAAGATAGAATAGGTTTGAAGTGCAGAAAAATAAGATTTGAGGATTGAAAGAAAGGAAAAGGCGACTACCGATTTCCCCTGGAAGAGTCAGCCCAGGGGTGCCGTCTATGTGAAGCTGGGGCCAAAGCGGTGTGTCGCCTCGGCCGGGGGGCCTCAAAGGTCTTAGCGCCCAGCGTCAGCTCAACCCCAGGATATATATATATATATATATATATATATATATATATATATATATATATATATATATATATATATATATATATATATATATATATATATATATATCAAAGAAGGTGTCCTTGGATCCAGTGACAAAATCACCAAAAATAAAAGGACGGCCAAAACGAAAACGATTTATTTTTTCTAGGTTTCAGCCAGAGAGTGGCCTTCATCAGGGCAAACCCTGATGAAGGCCGATCCCCGGCTGAAACGTAGAAAAAATAAGAAGTTTTTCGTTTTGCCCATCCTCCATTCTTTGGTATATATATATATATATATATATATATATATATATATATATATATATATATATATATATATATATAGAAGAAGTGACTTTTTACTTTGACGAAGGCCGTGCCACGGCTGAAACGTTAGTAAATACGATCCTTTTCTTATGTGCTATATTCAAGTTAATTCAATATATATATATATATATATATATATATTTAGTCTAGTAGATCCTCCGTGAGCGGTCACAACGTGGTGAGTGGTCACAACGTGACCGCTCACGGAGGATCTACTAGACTATATGCAACGCTACGGCCACTCAACCACCATGCCTGCCTATATATATATATATATATATATATATATATATATATATATATATATATATATATATATATATATATATATATATATATATATATATATTATAATGAAGGAATCATGACAACAACAGGGAACAACAAGCATCATCGCAGAGTAAGACACCACGAGATGGGTGCTCGAGCTCCTTCATCTTCCTCGTCTTGTCGCTATCTTGAATCATCCACCTGCCGTTCTCCCAATGCACCTCTTTACATTTGGTGGATCTTGCTGGCTAACCACATCGCCTACAACCTGGAACTCCAATCCCGCACCCTGCCGTCGACCATGCAAGTTGATGCTGCCCAACAAACAGTACCTCCCGCGGCCGCTACTTTCCTCGGCCCGGTTCATCAGCGAGACCCCCTGATCTTTGCGGGCACCGAAGACAAGGACGCCGAGGACTGGCTGTCGTCATACGAGAAAGTCAGTGGACCCAACAGGTGGGATGATGCTGCTGAGTTGGGCACTGTCAATTTTTATCTCACCGACGTGGCGAAGCTGTGGTATACGAACCACGAAACCGAGTTCGTGAATTGGTCCGCCTTCAAGGAGGCGATATGTGCCGTTTTCGGTCGTCACCCTGCCTTACGGAAGCTACGCGCCAAACAGCGTCTGCGCACACGGGCACAGGAGCCAGGTGAAACTTTCACATCATATATAAAAAATATGATCGATCTCTGCCGGCACGTCGATGCTTCGATGAGCGAGAGTGCGTAGATACAGCACATAATGAAGGGCGTCGACGATGACGTTTTCCAGATGCTTCTTGCGACGTCTCCTAGCACTGGGGCAGAAGAAGTGACTTTGTGCCAAAGCTATGATGAATTGCGGAGGCAACGAGCTCAGACGCGACGCTCATTCAAGACAATCCAATCAGTGACCGCACTGGACGTCATGACTGACCAGACAAATCTTCTCGAACAAATGAAAGACTTCGTGCGAAAGGAAGTGGCTCGGCAGCTTTCTCTACTGCCTTTTGCTCAACGCCAGGAGCTCTCGCAACAACAGCCACTGCGCAATCCACCAACATTGGCTCCCATGCTCCGACATGTGGTCCAGGAGCAGATTTCCGAGGCTATGCCGGTGCCCTCGATGCAGCCCCCCGTCACAGCGCCTTTTACTTACGCTGAGGCACTAAAGCGGCAGCAGCCACGCCACCCCCCGCCGTTCCAGGGACTGCCGTATACCTCAGCCCCGACTCAGCCGCCCGTTACTACCGTCGTCGCGTGCCGAGATACACAGACGCCCAGACACAGAACAGCTTCATAGACCTTCCTCCATCTTGTCTGGAAAATTCTGATCATGATTCAAGCTCGTCTTCACGAGAATGTCCGCGTACTATGTCTGGTCGCTCACCTTCACCCCGTCGTCAATCCCTGTCAACCGTGTGTCGTCGGCCAGCTACTGAACACGAGGAAAACTAACTGCCGCAGATCAGGAGGCAAGAACGACGCTGTTGAAATGCTCAAGTCCTCGGACATTGCCGTCGAATATGGTCGACGTTTTTGTAGAAGGTACTCGAGCTTGTGCTCTAGTGGATACCAGTGCTGCCGTTTTCGTGATAGACACTAAAAGTTGCCGCAAGCTCCGAAAAGTGACGACGCCTATTTATATGATGCCCTTGCGAACAGAGAATGAGGACCCGGTTCAGCCTGTAGTCGCCTGTACTGTCCGACGGATGATTGCGAAGGGCCACTACACTGTTGACTTTATTGTCCTTTCGTCATGCTCACACGAAATCATACTTGGATAGTATTTTTTATCGCGTAAGCATGCCGTTATTGATTGTGTAAGATAGGAGCTTGAACTTTTCCTGTTTTACGACCAACCAACCAGCCGCATTCAGCCCACCGTACACAAACTCGTCGTCAAAGAAGGTACTGAAATTCCCCCGACAGTAGCTGTATTGCTCCCCGTGTTTTGTGATGGCATTAGGGACGAAGCTGCATTCTTTGAACCATCAAGCCTCTTCTTTAGTCGAAGATCACTTCTTCTGCCTTATTCAATCCTCTATATTTTTTAGGAAACAGTGCTCTTTGCCTCATCGATCCCCTTCCGTATCCCGTCGATCTTTTTCTAGGTAAATATCTATCTTGGACACGTGCATGCCATAAATAAAGAACAAATTTTTACCATGCCGCCAGATTTTTTCGGTGACTACGACGCCATCAGTGCCCTCAACCCTTCCAATATACCACCTTCCGAGCTTATTGATTCATCGATCGCCGACGGACTATCGCCCTTTGAAGGCTCTGAGCTTCTTCAGCTGCTCTACCAGTTTCGCGAATCCTTTGACGTTGCTCAACCTACCCTAGGCTAACGCCCAGTTTTTTTCACTGCATCGACACAGGTTCTAACGCGCCGGTACAGCGACCATACCGTGTTTCCGCCACGGAACGTCCGGTTGTCACCGAACAGGTTGATGATATGCTCAAGCGCGACGTTATTCGACCTAAGCTTCCCCAAGTCCCTGGGCATCAGCTGCCGTTCTTGTTAAGAAGAAGGATGGTACAATTTGCTTCTGCGTTGATTAGAGACACTTAAATAAGATCGCTCGCAAAGACGTATACCCTTTGCCCAGGATTAATGATGCCTTTGATTGCTCACAAGGTGCCGAGTTTTTTCGTCATTAGATTTTGTTCGGGGTATTGGCAGGTGCCCTTAGCAGATGGCGATCATCAAAAAAAATTGGCAGCATATCCACGGAGTGAATGATGGAGAGTGGGGCGAAGCATTCGTCCGTCCATTCGTTCTTGCTTTCTTCCCGCTGTGCGACCGTCCATGCGTCCATCCGCCCGTCCGTGCATGCGTCCGTTCCTGCGTTCGTCCATGCATCCACCCCTGCGTCCGTTCATGCGTCCATTCATGCATCTGTGTGTCCATTCATACAACTATTCAACACTCCAAGTACCACCATCTCGCATCTTTTCATCATATATTCCCCATATAGAAACACCGCCATCCAGCGGACATTCCAAGCACTAAACGAGAGGTGGCACACCCACACTTTCTGACAGCTTGCGCTTCGGGTCTACTTCCCACCTTTAACCACCTCGAGTTCATGGTATATACTAGTTCACTGTATTCATGGCACTGCGGCTCAACACTCCCTAAACCTTTCTAAAACCAAGAAGGTTACGCCCAGCGAGTATAACGTAGCAACCTTTTCCTGGCATATAGAGCTCAATGTACATGCCAATGGCTGCATGGGAAATGAGAGACAGGAGAATTCGGCTTTTACTTTCTTACGGCTTGCACTTCGTACCTACTGCCAACCTTTAACTACCTCGAGTTCATTCATGGTATATACTAGTTCATTGTATTCATGGCACTGCGGCTCAACATTCGCTAAACCTTTCTAAAACTAAGGTGGTTAAACCCAGCGGGTATGACGTAGCAACCCTTTCCCTTCAGATAGTGCTCAATGTACATGCAATGGCTGCTAATGGGGATCGCAGCGTGCACGTTAACTAAAAGCCGAATGCTCCTGTCTCTCATACCCCATCATCAGCTATTGGCATGTACATTGAGCACTATTTCTTGTTGTTCAACAACGCACAGAAGAAATCTCTCCCCGGCACCACCTTAGAAGTCAAAATGTTTGCAGGTCAGAGCGTAAGACTGGTTACATATTACGACGGGACGCGGGACAAACTCGTGCCGTTATAAGGCGCTTCGCCCCTAAAACAGCCTTCGTGACACCGGACGGGTTATATGAGTTCAATGTCGTGCACTTGGGCCTCTGCAATGCGCTGGCCACATTCGAACGCATGATGGTCTCGGTTCTGCGAGGTTTGAAATGGAGCATGTGCCTCTGCTACCTCAAAGATATCGTCGTCTTTGCACCCTATTTCGCAACACATCTTGTACGCCTGAAACATGTCCTCACGTGTCTGAAGAATGCGCATCTCCAACTGAATCTCAAAAAATGCCACTTCGCTGCTTGGACGCTCACCATTCTCGGTCACGTGGTATCAAGGGATGGCGTTTTTCCCGATCCAGCTAAACTACGCGCTGTCGGTGAATTCCCCAAACCGATGGCTGTGAAACAGTTACGCAGCTTCGTAGGATTGTGCTCCTACTTTTGTCGGTTTGTCGTCACCTGACATCACCACCTATATTGCGCCACCGTAATCCCACGGCTGCAATTGAAATCCATACAGACGCCAGCGGGGTTGGTCACGCTGCAGTTCTCACTCAATGCAAGCCTGGATCCCCTGAGTATGTCGTCGCCTACGCCAGCAGACCGCTCAACAAGGCCGAGGTAAACTACAGTGTTACCGAAAAAAAGTGCTTAGCTATACTTTGGGCGTTGTGAAATTTCGCCCATACTTATATGGCCGCACTTTTGTCGTATGTACAGACCATCATGCCTTAAGTTGGTTCTCGTCACTGAAGGATTCATCAGGTCGCCTTGCTCGTTGGCTCTGCAACCTCAAGAGCATGACATCCACGTCGTGTACCGTTCGGGCCGCCAACATACCGATGCTGATGCGCTCTCACGATCACCACTGTCCACTGAGGTTGCCTCAACATCTTCTATAGAGCACGCGCTGTCCGCTCTTGACATCGACACAATGACCTCTGCACAGCGCGACGATCCATGGATAACTTTGCTTCTGGACGTCTTATCTGGAGTACGGACACTTCCCACCACTCGAACAATGCGACGCCAGGCTACGCACTTGACCATTCGAGGTGGCCTGTTGTACCGGCGCAATTACTGACCAGACAGCAGGAAGTGGCTGCTCGTTATTCTCCGAAAGCTGCGCTCTACAATCTGTGCATCATTTCACTCCGACCCGCAATCCGATCACGCCGGTGTCTTGAAGACCTACGAACGTTTTAGGAAACGGTACTACTGGTGTGGGATGTTAACTTTTGTTTGACAGTTTATACGTGGCTGCCACGAGTGTCAGCGACGAAAACAGCCACCGAATGTAGGAGCAGCTCCACTACAGCCACTTGCGTGCTCTGACTGCCCATTTATTGCGCAGGAATCGACCTTTAAGGTTCAGTGCCATTAACCACAGCAGGTAACCGGTGGGCTATCGTTGCAGTAGATCACCTGACACGGTACGCCAAAACCGCTGCTCTTCCTACGGCGACCACTCACGACGTCACATCTTTCATCCTCCATCCGTTTGTGTTGCGTCACGGCCCTCCTCGCGAGCTCCTCAGTGACCAGGGCCACGTATTTCTATCCGACGTAATCCAAGCACTTCTCCGCCAGTGCATAATGTACACCAGATGAGTACTGCTTACTACACTCAGACGAATGGCCTGACTGCATGAGCGGTTTAATGGGACCCTGGGTGACATGCTCACGAAGCATGTGGCATCTGACCAAACGAACTGGGACCTGGTTCTTCCGCTTGTGACCTACGCGTAGAACACCGCTACCCAAGTCACGACCGGGTTGTCCCCATTATACCTTCTATACGGACGTCAACCATCGCACACAATTGACGCTTTGCTGCGATACGCACCAGATGTATCTGAGTGCACGACCGTGTCAGAAGCCGCCCGTCACGCCGAAGAATGCCGCCAACTAGCTAAGCAGTTTAGTACGGCTGACCAGCAATGCCAGAAAAAGGCCCGCGATGACGACCACCCTCCTGCCGCAAAGTCCGCCCCTGGAACCCTTGTATGGCTGTATGTACCATCCTGTGCGCCTGGTTTGTCTACCAAGCTACTTTCGAATTACCATGGTCCATACCGCGAGGTAGAGCCGCACATCGCCCGTCAATTACGCCATTGAACCGATTACGGCGCTCGGCGACCACCGTCGGCGTGGACACGACAATGTTCACGTGGACCGCTTGAAGCCGTACTTCGAGCCGCTCCTTCCCACCTGTTAGATCGCCAAGATGGCTTCATTTTTTTTGACGGGGACAACTATAATCAAGGAATGATGACAACCACACGCAACAACAACCACCATCGCAGAGTAAGGCACCACGAGATCGGCGCTCGAGCTCCTCCATCTTCCCCGTCTTGTCGCTATCTCGAATCATCCATATATCCGTTTTGTTCCCCTAATAAACCTCTTTACAATATATATATATATATATATATATATATATATATATATATATATATATATATATATATATATATATATATATATATATATATATATATAGTCAAGTGGATCTTCCGTGAGTGGTCACAACGTGGTTTATTTCGACGTTTTGGCCTAGAGTCTGGCCTTCAACAGGATTAAAGGTACAGTTTGTTGGTGCTCAGGTTTACACAATCTCAAATCAAAAGGAAAGAGGGAAAAAACACAGAAAAAACAAGAAAGAAAGAAAAAAAAGAAAGAAAAAGGAGAAAGAAAGAGACAAATAGAAAAAGAATATAAGGTGGACTTCCCGGGCGCCCCCCTTCCACTCTTCCTTCCACTTCCCCCTCCATCCTTTTCACCTTTCTGACCGCAGACATCAGAAAGGTGAAGAGAAGGTATATATATATATATATATATATATATATATATATATATATATATATATATATATATATATATATATATATATATATATATATGTATATATATATATTTATATATATATATATATATATATATATATATATATATATATATATATATATATTGTGCTTTCTAATTATTTTTCGTACCTAACTGATTATATATACGAGGACTAGCTTACTGGTTTCTTCATCCGGTATCATATACTGCTGTTTACGCGAAGGCCGAAACAAGCGCAAAGGTAAACAATGACGTCAACACATTAGCGACGGGCAGGTCTCCCTCTCACTAAATAGCTAAGGCATTTGCAGATCTATTTAGCGAACGTCCTTGTCTAGAGTTCGGGTAAAGATATATATATATATATATATATATATATATATATATATATATATATATATATATATATATATATATATATATTCTTGAGTAGAGTCGCCTGTGAACTGAATTCGACTGTGAAATCGGTGGCGCTCGACGACCAGGTTGCAGGTGGCATCGAAGAGCTTAGCCAGTGTCGCTACCGCGGAGTCATACACGTCGGGCGTAGCTCCGGTCCCTTCCTCCTCAGTCTTTTCGGCCGCGTGCGAAATAGACAGAGCATTGAAGATACGTTGACCTTCGGGTACCAAGGAATGTAGTAGAAGAGCCTTGCATCGCTCTGGGGAGAACTCTGAAGCACCGGACGCCAGCAGATAGACCTTGAACATGTTGTGCCATTGGAACCATGGCTGCAGGGGACGACCCGGTGTCGGAAGGAACGGATCCGGTGGGGCGATGCCAGCGAAAGCCATCTATGGGCGTGGTGGGTTATCCCCCGGGAACTATCTAAGACGGGTTCAAACACTCGTCGCCATTGTAGTGAACGAGTGACGTGCCTCGCACTCACGGGTAGCGGTTGCATACCCTCTCTTTTATTAGACGTTCCACAAATATATAAAAAAACGCGAAGCCTGCGCAGTAGGCGCAGGACAATCACAGCGAAAGCTAGAATAGCGGCCTTTCAGAGCCTTTCTGAAACACTCATTGGGTAATTACTGCAAGCAAACTTGCTTGGTGCCCACTAGGGCATTAATAATAAACTTTTCGGTAGTAGGCCGACAACTATGCTATTTCTTTCATTTACTGAGAAGCGTGGTATCCGCCTAAAACTTGCTTGGAATTTAGGCCAATTGTCTATGCAGCGACTGACAACGATGAGGAATTATGGCTGAAGTGGGTAGTGCTACAGTTAATAGGGAAACAAGAACAAGCTTTTGTAATGGGTTGGAGCATTGGATGGCCCACTCGTTACGCTAATGACATTGTGTGACGACTGGTTGTTATTTCGCTGTTGTGAAACGCTTTATAAGCCTTATCAACGCGATTGCTTTCCCGACGTCTAGTCGGCCTAAGGCAAGTTTGGCAAAAAGTCACAAGCAACGGACTAGCTCAGTGGAGAATACTGGGATGGCTTCCAGCGGACCCAGTTTGGAGTCCCACTATGCCAATGGTGCTAGGTCATGCCTGCCTAAGGCAAGTTTGACAACAAGTTACAAGCACAGGTGTAACTCAGTGGCAGCATATTGGGCTGGCACCAAGCGGACCAGGGTTCAAGTCCCACTGTGCCATCGTTGCAAGGTTTCTTTTTCTAATTTCGCGCAATGTGCTTACAGACACTAGCGGCGGCGGCGGCGAACAGCATTGTGCAGCTGCGCGTCACCCGAGTTGTGGTCTCATAACAGCTTTCGTTGTAAAACACAGTATGTTGTAGTTTCACCGACAGTGTGCTTCCAAGTTAAAACAGTTCTGCTCATCATCAACGTTGTTGATGATGATAATGTTTTGTGTTTTGTGGCGCAAAGACCGTTTTGTGGCCAAAGCGCGCCAGTTCATGGTACTAGAGGTGCGGACAATGACTGTGATAAGTGGCTGTATAAGGGACTTCTTCACCCTAAGGCAGGTAAAAAAATAAAAGTAATAAATTCATGACCGTGTATTGAAATATGTGCAGTGTCAATGGGTGATGAGAGTTTGTGATAGTAGAAACCGTGGTGGACATTTATGGCATTAGCCCAAGTGCCCCGATCATTCACACCCTTGCGTCCAAGAGCTGTCAGACAAGTGCTTTCTTTAGTGTAGCCACCGCACCTGAAGCCTCTCAGGAGAGGTCGTGCTACGGAATGACGGGATACATCACGTGAAAGGTACGAATGTCTCTCAAAATAGCCAAAAACGATTTATGTGTGAAAAGTGATTCCCTACCAACGAACTTTGCAGGGTGAAGTTGTATATGTTGTCGGTGGGGTAATAGAAAGTGTTGTCTTCTCAGCGTGTCTAATTGTTCACACAAGATTAAATTGTGAAGTACAGTGACTGCTTCTCCACATCTGTCAAACAAATTTGGATCACCACAAGACATAAGAATAGAATGTGTGGTGTTTGTATATATCCTGTTCTTAACCTTGTAAGTGTCACTTCTGTGTGGCGTGATTTTGATACTGGCCGCCAATGACCAAGTTGCGGCTTCATAACATGCAGTTTATTACCTGTGAGTGGGTTCCTTGTGCTCTACCAATAACCCCTGAGCTTTGGCTTAGAAAAGACCTCAAATAAATTGGAGGAAACGGTATTAAGGTCTTGGTGGTAGCGGCTTCGTTGGCAGATCGAGCTAGCTGGTCCACCAAAGCTCTGCCTTATTCCTTGCGGCCTTATTCCCAACCAATACTACAACATGTTGTTTGGATGAGTAAAATGTGCATAAAAGTGAGACAAGGAACGCGTTTTGTGCGTTTAAGAGCTTTCAGAGCTTTCAAAACGTTTAGAGAATCTGTGTATATTATGGCCTTTCGTAGTTTTATTTGTTTAATGTGTTTAACGCCGCTAGTATCGTATAAGCTTTGCCAGTGAAAATGCTTAGTTCAGAATGTAGTACTCCGGCTTCCGAAAAATATGGTCCGATGGCTGCGTACGACACGGATGTGTTGGACTTGTAAAGAACTGTGTTGTATCTGTAAAGAACTCAGGACACGTGTATTTATGTTGTAGTTCAAGGAAGTATGTCTGAATATGTGCAAAAGGAGCGTGCTGTGTAACCTCCAAGAAAGACACGTCATAATATATCGCTTGCCACTGCCATAGTGGCATGCATGATGCTGGAGCCATCAAACAGAGTTCAAGCGGCACGCCGGTTTCATTCGCTATACCCCTCACACAGAGTGAGTAGGGCTGTCTCATAGAAGGCCTCTTTTGAAACGCAGCAGAACTTTACATGTCATTTGTTGTAAAGTGCGAAGGGTGTTCCTTGGCTGTGTTCACGTTAAGAAAATATTTAAAAGACGTGTAACATGTCTGTAGATGGAGGGACCATTCGTTTGATTTCACGCACAGGCTTTCCACGGGGCTAGTAAGAAAACCACCTGTAGAGAGACGGATGCCTAGATGATGAACAGTGTCAAGCATTTTAAGTGCAGTAGGTGCCGCAGAGTGGTACGGTATTGCCCCATAGTCTAGGCGGGTACGTATGAGGCCTTTATACAAATTCATAAAGCACTTTTTGACAATACCCCACGCAGTGCATGACAACACTTTTAGTTACAACATTCATGGCTTGTATGCACTTGTTTTTCAAATACTTGATATGTGGTATAATGTTTAGCTTAGTGTCCAATTTAAGGCCTAAAAGTTTATGTTCAGTATTAACAGCAAGACGTTGCCCATGCATTGAATATCAGGTTTGGAATGAATGACTCCCTTTCTGGAGAACAAGACCCACGTGCTTTTCTGTGCATTCAGCTGGAACCCATTTTATTTTGCCCAATTTGAGACTTTCTTCAAACAAGCTAAACCTGCCGTTCACACATGACCAGATTACAAGATTTGAAACGAAGGTGGACATCATAGACATATGTGCAATAAAACACAATACGAGGAATGAGTAAGTGCTAAAAATTCATTTTCTTAAGAAAAAGTGTGCATCTGAGTACAGCACCTTGTGGTACACCTGTTTCTTGAAAACATTTTTGGGAAAAAACGCTGCCCACTCGAACATGGAATGTCCAATTAGACAAGTAACTTTAGATTATGGTGAACATTCTGCCATGCACGCCAAGGTAGGACAGGTCTCTTAATATTTCAAAGCGCCATGATGTATCATATGCCTTTTCAATGACGGGGAACACAGAAAAGAAGTACTGCATGTCGACGAAAGCATCTTTGATGTGCGCCTCGATACGAACAAGGCGGTCGGTGGTGGATCTACCCTCTGAAAACCTGCACTGGAATTGGTCGAGTAAATTGTTTGTCTCAAGGAAATGTATAAGTCGGCAGTTTATCATCTTTTCGAAAAATTTGCACAGGCAGCTTATAACTGCAATCAGCCTATAACTTGAAACTGAAGGGTCCATGCCCTGTTGCCAAACGGGAGTAACAATAGATTCTTTCCAGGAAGTAGGGACAGCGACAGAGAACCAAATAGCATTGAACAAACAAAGTAAGGATTGTTTTTTGTTTTAGTTGGTATGGTTTTTACATTTCATACACCACATGGTTAGAACCTGGGGCGGAATCACTGAAGGAGTTCAGTGATTTTTAGAGCTCAGCTAAGCTGAAATCTTGGTTGTACGCCTCGCATCTTGTACATTTGTGTTCAAGTTTTCGCTTTCCTAGTTTTGTGCTGTATTTGGGGAAAGCATCAGTATAGTGTGACGAGCTGGACACCCGTTCGAAGTGTGTGCCGAGGAAGTTCGCCTGATCTTCCAAGGCGTCACCCTGTGTGTTTACGAGTGGGAGTGTGTGTACTTGTGTTCCTGCTACTCTGCCAAGTATGTTCGAGACTTTAGCCTCCTGTTTATTTGAGCTGAGCCCTGATGAAATCATCAGCCTGATTTCTCTTTTGGCTTGCCAGCGCGTTATCTTGCCCCGAGACTTTATTTTTTCAAAGATGTCAAGATTTTTGTCTGTCTGAAAGCTCCGAAGCAACCTCCATGCTTTGTTTTGCTGCTTGCGCGCATTTCGGCACTCGGAGTTTCACCATGGGACACGTAGTTTTCCGGTGTGTCCATTCGTTTGTGGGATGTATTTTGTTGCTGCATCAATGAAAAGCGCCGTGGAATAGTTGACAGCAGCATTCATGTTTAAAGTACATATGTCGCGCCAACTTAAATGAGGGATGGTATGAACTGTTTTCAATCGGAGCTGCCTAATATTCATTTGAAAACCTGCGGCGTTCATTCAGTTGATGTAGGTGTGCTCAAACCTACGGGAAAATGATTACTTCCGTAGAGATGAGTGATGACTTCAGTGGAGTAGAGGCACAAGCGATGGATATAATATGCTTAGGTCTATATAAGAATAGGTATTGTTAGAGAGGTTATAGCAGGTTGGTTCTTTTCAATTCAGGAGACAGGCGCTGGAAGAGAGAAGAAACTGCGCAATCGGTTGACTTCGGGCCTCACAACGAGAGTCACCCCATAGCCTGCTATGCGCATTCACATCTCTAAGGAGAACAAAAGGTTCGGGAAGTTCATCGATTAAGGACTAGAAGTCATGTGTTTGTAGGTTATAGCTCGAAGGTTCGTAAAGAGGGCAAATTCTGATTAGTTTGTTGAAAAGCACAGCTCAAACAACCATTACCTTAAGCAATGTTTGGAGTTTAACGTGTGTGCATGCAATCCCTTGATTCACTGTTATGGCAACACCTCTGAATGATGTCACAGCATCGTCACGGTACTTTCGCAAAATAGTGTATTTACGTAGAAAGTTGGTGCGTTTTGGATTAAGGTGTGCTTCATGTACACGCAACCTTTTTGGTGAGTGTTCGTATAAAAGTTCATGGACATCGTCAAAGTTCCTGATAAAACCACTGACATTCTATTGTATAAATTGAGTGTTCATGTCGAAAGTAAAGTAGTGCTGTGTGTACGATGAGTGAGTGGCTGTTACTGGCTGGAAGTTTGAATTAAGTAACAGGGCTGTCACAAGGCACCATTATCTGCCTTTTTGTGTTTTCTTGATGCGCTCAAAGGAGTCACGCCGCTTTTTTCGCACCAAGGGTGCCAAAGTATTTATTGCCTCCACGGAGGCACTAGATTCCCGCACGTGCGAGCTAGTAGTTCGAATTCTGGGCTTGGCCTGGTGAGGCGAGGCCTTGAGACCTGAGAACCCTGGAGTATCCAGTCTCTGTTCGGGAGTAGGCAGAGTAGTCTTGGCAACAGCTGCTTTGGGGGCAGGTGCCACAACGGCCGGGTCTAATGATGTCAGAAGCAAAGAAACCTGCCCTAAAAAATAAAAATTCATGCAGAGTCAAGATGTGACAATATCCGCAGTCACCTTTGCCACATTTAGGTTTTTCCTTAAATGAATTAGGACATTGTTTCAAAATTTTTTCAAAAAAAGATAATATTTCGAAACACTAAAATATTAATACTGAAGAGAACAGCGAAATTATATATATCTTGGGAATGTTAGAAGTAGGTTTCTTAATGACCGCGAGTAGTTTATTTTGAAGTTTCATATGTTCCTGCTAATGTATTGAAGCAGTGCAAAAACCACTGACAACGGCGAAGTGTAACTTACTAAGTGATGCTAAAAAGCTTCTTTTTAACTTCAAATGCTTTCAACGTAAATTTTCTGGTGAAGGTTAATGTAAGAACAAAAAACATGAATTATCCTGTAAGATTTTATGCTATAAACCCTTCGAAGCATTTCTATTTTAATGGCACAGCTTGATGCATGTTATTAAAATGGCTGCTCTCAAATACAGCAACAAAAGTATTAGGTCGTTCATTAATCTCGTGGCAGAAATCATGCACCACACGTCGTGTAAGCCCTACCTTTTTCTGCTACAACCTTATGTCTTCGCAGCACTGCACCTTCTTTACGTTTAACACAGGAAACTTCCGCCTGTGTCAGGCAGGTTCTTTCAAGCGGGGATTTTTTTGCCGAGGTAGCATTCAGTGTTCTTCATTCATCTGCTGAGGGCAACAGGAGAGAGACAAAAGAAATCTTTTGTTCGTGCAAGCAGAAGGGATTGTCTTCATCACGTGGAGTCTTTAGTGCAGGACCCCATTGGCTCGCACATCACCAAGTGCCCGCTAGATCGGGCGATGCTGCTTTACTGTCCCTGAGCTGGTCAGCGCAGTCTCTCACAAGAATATGGTGGTAGCCTGGTGGTTGTGGAGCTCCCTAGTGCAGCGATACACCGTGGGGTTCGCTCCACAACAGCGGCAGTATGGGGAATCGTGTGGGATCGAAGAGATGAAAGAATTGTTTAATGCCAGATGTTCGTGCTGTTTTAGCACTGCAAGTATAGTGCATGTACTCGCAATTTGCCCTTCATACAGCAATGCAAGCAGATACGCAAAATCCTGGGAGGCTATGTTACGCAGCCACGACGCCGAAGAACAACGTGAATTGGTAGATATGTGTAGATGAACGTCCCAAAACTGCTTTAGGATTATGAGAGACGCCATTGTGGAGAACTCCGGAAATTTTGACCATCTGGGGTTTCTTAAGTTGCACTTCATTCTCACGACACAGGCCTAGAGAATTTTAACCACCCGATGAATGACATGTCACCGAACTCTCCCTGAACACCACCTACTCCGAATGGATTCCGGCCGATGGCTAAGGAGATGAAAGGCGGCAGAGGCCAGAGCCTTCTCTACCGTCATTCTCGACAGATGCAGATAAGTGTTATATCACTCTCTTTGTGCCGAAGAATACGTTCAGTGTGCCCAGAGATGTATTTAGGTAGAACCAAGCCCACAAATACGTTCAGGTAGAATTAAAAAATAATTCCAAGATACGATGCTCATCTGAAGTAGTTTAAATGGAGGGATTTTTGTAGAGTACGTAATATAATGCAAACCTGTAAAAATAATAAATTCTGATTGGGAATTTGATGTAACTGCACGGAATGAACGCACCAAGTTGATGCTGAAGATAAATATGCAGTAGGGTTGCAAAAGTCACATAGATCTAACATTTTGTTTGCGTACTGTTTAAGGTATGAAAAGGAAAAAGTTAGGTGTAACCTTAACAGACAAGAAGAGATGATGATGATGAGTAGTTTTTAGTGGCGCAAGTGCCAATTGATAGCCAAAGAGCGCCATTTCAATTGACTACAGATATGAACAGTGATATGGTGCGTGATTGTAAAGGGGCCTTAAAATTCCTTGCACTAACGCGGGTTAAAACATGAAAGTAATAAAATCATGACAGTGGCGTGACATATGTGTAGTGATAGCAGATGGCAAAATGTCATGATAATAAAACCATGATGAAGATGTAGTCACCGCAGCCACGACCACTCAATAGGGGTCGTGCTACGGATGACCTAGAAATATCGGGTGAAAGCTTTGTACATCTTTTAATAACGTAAAGAGTGTTTGCAGTTTAAAAAGCGGATCCCTACCGATGAACATCCCAGGGTGTAGAGGGAGCTGCTGTCGGTAGGGCAGTAAAAAGTGCTTTTCCCTTAGAGCATCTAGCTCATTGCACTGGACGAGAATGTGGAGAACCGTGAGGGGCTCACCTGTTTCTTCGGCCAGGTTCCATACACGCAGCGCGTAGGGCTGCCTAAATGAAGGACGGTTTTTGAACAAGCCAGAACAAGACAAATCATTAATTGTGAAATGGGAAGGATGTTTCTTGTCTGCCTTTACCTTCAAAAAGTACAAAAAGGACGGGGAACATCTTTGTAGGTGGAGCGACCATTCATTCGAATCCACGTACAGGCTCTCCACAGGGCTGGTGCGGAAAGCACCCGTAGAGAGGCGAATGCCTAGATGGTGGACAGGGTCGAGAATTTTCA
Source organism: Rhipicephalus microplus (assembly GCF_043290135.1). Lineage (NCBI taxonomy): Eukaryota > Metazoa > Arthropoda > Arachnida > Ixodida > Ixodidae > Rhipicephalus > Rhipicephalus microplus. Next base: position 116,572,495 of record NC_134704.1, read on the forward strand.
AGGCTGATGGTGTTGCCGACTGATAAATTATAGCACCGTAATCTAGGCGTGTGCGTACGAGGCTTTTATATAGGTTAATTAAACATTTCCTGTCACTACCCCATGTAGTGTGTGACAACACTTTCAAAATGTTCATTGTTTTTAACCACCTTACCCTTAAATACTTGATGTGTGGGATGAAGGTTAGCTTAGTGTCTAATATGAGACCAAGAAATTTGTGCTCGGTCTTCACTGACAGAGGTTGACCATGCAGATCAATGTAGGGATCAGGATGGAGGCTCTCTCTCGGCTGAACAAGACACAAGTGCTCTTTTGCGCGTTGAGTATAAAACCATTCTCGTTGCCCATTGAGATACCTTGTTCAACCCTAGTTGAACAAGGTATCTATTGTGTTTTTGACGGCACATTGAGATGTTGCACGATTTGTAACCAATCTGCACATCATCGAAATATATGCAGTAAAAAATATTTCGTGGGAGAGACAGGTGCAAGGAATTCATTTTAACTATGAAAAGTGTGCAGCTCAATACACCTCCTTGTGGCCCTCCTGTTTCTTGGACAAATACTCGAGATAAGACAGTGCCAACTTGGACACGGAATGTATGGTTGGACAGGTAGCTTTAGATTACTGTCAGCATTCTACCCCGCACATGTAAATGTGACAGGTCTCGCAATATGCCGAAGCGCCATGCAGTGTCATATGCCTTTTCCATATCGAGGAACACAGAAAGGAAAAATTGCTTATGAACAAAAGCGTCGCGAACTTGTGCTTCGATGCGGACAAGGTGGTCAGTGGTGGACCGAGCCTCTCGAAACCCACACTGGTATGGGTCAAGTAGGCCACTAAATTCAAGGAAGTGCATCAGGCGCCTGTTAATCATTTTTCAAAGGCTTTGCAAATACAGCTGGTTAATGCTATTGGCCTGTAGCTGGAAACCGAGGCCGGGTCCTTGCCTTGCTTTAAAATTGGGATAACGATAGCTTCCTTCCAGGCGGACGGTAGCTCGTCGGAAGACCATATCACATTATACAGAGAGAGGAGAGCTTCCTGGGTTTCAGTGGGCAGGTGTTTTAATATTTCATATGCCACACGGTCCGAGCCTGGGGCAGATTTATTGCCGCAGGCAAGTGAAGCCTGCAGTTCAGCCAAACAGAAAGGTTCGCTGTATGCCTCATGTGTTCTGGGCTTGCGCTCTAATCTCTGTTTTTCTATTGTGGTTTTGTATCGTCGGAACGCTTCACTATAGTGTGTTGAGCTGGAGACCTGTTCAAAGTGCGCTCCGAGAGTGTTTGCCTGGTCTTCCAAGCTCTCCCCTTGTGTGTTCACTAGAGGAAGTGAATATGCTCCTCGTCCTGCCACCTTACCAACCATGCTCCAGACTGTCGACTCGTCTGTGTATGAGTTAATGCCCGATAGAAATTTGTGCCAACTTTGTCTTCTCGCCTGTCGGCGCGTCATCGTTGCTTGCGACTTGACGTTCCTAAAGTTTACAAGATTCTCGGCTGTGGGCGAGTCTCTAAGCAACCTCCATGCCTTATTTTGTTTTTTTCGAGCATCACGGCACTCATTATTCCACCATGGTACTCGTCGTTTGCTTGACGGTCCACATGTTTGGGGAATACATTTTAATGCTGCATCAACCAAGAAAGCTGTAAAGTAGCATACAGCATCCTGTATGCTCAATGCCGCCATGTCAGTCCAAGATAATAAAGTCATTTTTTGAAACTTTTCCCGATCAGCTTTGTCGGTGAGCCATTTGGGAACTTATGCAGGACATGTATTTGTTATTGATGTGCTGATAATGATAGGAAAATGGTCACTACCATATGGATTATTTATGACTTCCCATTTAAGTAGAGGCAGGAGTGATGGGGATATTATGCTGAGGTCTATTGCTGAGTACGTATTGTTAGCGATGTTATAATATGTTGGCTCTTTCCGATTCAGCAGGCATGCACCAGAAGAAAAAAGAAGCTGTTCAATCAGGCGACCTCGAGCATCGCAGCGAGAGTCACCCCATTGATTGCTATGTGCATTGAAATCTCCAAGGAGGATATAAGGTTCTAGAAGTTTATCTATTAGGGACTGGAATTCACGTTTTTTTAAGATGGTAGTGTGGAGGTATGTAGACAGATCAGATGGTCACGAGTTTGTTCAGGAGGACTACACGAATAGCCACTGCTTTAAGAGATGTTTCGAGTGCTAGATGAGTACATGCAATTTCTTCATTTACTATATTGGCCACACCACCAGATGACGTGACGGCTTCATTCCTGTCCTTTCGAAAAATGATATACTGGCGTAGTAAATTAGTGATCTTGGGTTTTCGGTGTGTTTCTTGTACACACAGCACTTTTGGTGACTGTTTATGTAAAAGTTCTTGAATATCGTCAAGGTTTCTTAGTTGTCCTCTGACGTTCCAGTGTAAAATTTGTGTCTTCATTTTTAATGTAGTTAAGTGCTGTGTGTACAGAAACGTTGCCTTAAGTTACAGGGCCTGTTGGGGCCCTGTAATACGGGTTTTCTCTTTCTGGCTTTGCTCCAAAGAGCTGCGTCTTTCCTACGGCGTGTGGGGCGCCGGAAGAGTATGGCTTGTGTCCATCACCTCTTCTGAGGTGGTGGATGGTGCCTGCTTGGCAGGCACGTTCATGGCAGTTTCGGACCTGACTGCACTTGCAGTGGTCCGGGGTCCAGCAGACACTGTAGTCTGCTGGCCCTTTTGAACAGGAGGCGGAGCAGTACAGACTGATCCAGCCGGAGGCGCTTCTGGCACAACCGCAGTCACACTTGGTGTGAATCTCGCGGGTGCCGAAATACGTGGAATGGCGCCTCAACGCGCCACGTCGGCGAAGGAATGTTCAGAATTATTGTGTGTAGAAAAACGTTGACGTGCCTCTTGAAATGACAGTTGAACTTGACCTTAAGTTCTAATATTTGTTTCTCCTTTTTCCATGCAGGGCATGATCGCGAGTAGGCAGCGTGATCTCCTTCACAGTTAGCGCAACAGGCTTCTGAAGTGCACGTTTCGGATACATGTTCACAAGATGCGCACTTCGCGCACCTAGCGCGCCCTCTGCACGTTTGGGATCCGAAGCGCTGACACTTGAAACATCGGCGAGGATTCGGTATATAAGGTCTGACAGGAAGCTTGCAGTAACCAGTTTCAATAGAGTCGGAAAGGTTGCTTGTACCGAAGGTAACTATGATGTGCTTTGTTGGGATCTGTTTATTATCTCGCCTGATTATTATTCTTTGTACTTTTACTACATTTTTTTCTTGCCAGTCTCCGAGCAATTCACTTTCAGACAGCTCGAGGAGGTCATCATCAGATATGACACCACGCACTGTGAACATACGTCCACTTCCGAAGTGAACATACGTCCACTTCGGAATTGTGAACATTTTTCAAAACAAACTTTCTCTTCTTACCGCGGCTCCCTTTAAGATCAATTATTGAAGTTCTGCGCTCTGCGGCACTGGAGTAATCAACGCATCGAGGCCCCAACTCGCCCATCCATCACCAGCAGGTCAGCATCGCTCGTATACATACACCACCGAGACAAAGCAGCTCTACGGGAGACTAAAACGAGCCACGTTCGCTTCGGTGCCTGCGCAAAGTGGCCGGAACTAGAAATTGTTTCCAGCGTTCGTCCGAAGACGAAAACAGTTGGGATAATTACAGACAGGTTAAAATCTTTTATCCGTAGCTGAAACTGTCGGAACCTTGTGAGACTTCGAGTCAAAGTAACAAGCTGGCGCACAAAAACATAGACTCCCTCGACCGTTTTGTCCCACTTGGGATATAAGGGCGCCAGTCCCAATGAAAAAAATCAAAAGCCTACCCTCCTAAAACCCATTGAGTACGGTAGTGGAAATCTTACTTAAGGTCACACAAACATATATACAATTTGCCTCACGTGCTGTAACTAGTGTTGGGTATCAGCTCGCGGCTGTATCTGCGCAGAGCTGATAGCCGCCGCGGACAAGGCGACGGTGAATTCGTGCAACATTTATGTACAATATAAACGAACGCGTTACATATACGGCACTGTGGCCGACAGATTATTTGGCTCACACCGAGGTCCGACGATGACTCAGGACTTCTTCTGTCGCTCTCTCGCATTCGCGCAGCTTGGTTCTTTTATAGCCCTTGAGGAACCCTTGCATCAGCCAGTAGTTCGAAGCCTTCAATCAGGAACCGCCGCGAGTTTTTGGTTGGAATTGGACCCGTCGGTCAGGGGGCTCGCTACACGTTGCGTGAGAGTTTGCCGTTGGTTACGTCACGCGCAACGCAAAAAATGCCGTGGATTACATAAGGCTGTCGCTTTGGTTGATGACCATTGCATCAGACAATCCAACTTGAATACTTCACTAAAGCGATGCTGTTTGGATGGGACTTCCACGCATAACACCAGGGATCTTAATTTTATTGAAGTTGTTCTTCCAGTTGCCTTAGAGAATAGTGAAGTGATTTAGGTTGGTGATTCATGGTCATGTACAAGAGCATTTTTGCTATCTTTTCCAACATGGTGTTATGGTCAAAAAATATAACGCGACTTTCATGACATCAAGCTTTGCTGCACAAGCCTGAAATATATATTCCAATAATTGTATTTGTACGTAAAATTAGATAGTTTTGTGACATTTTTTCTTTCATAAGCAAGGGGGTGGAAACGCTGCAGTGAAAATGCGAAGTATCCCTTTGCTGAACGAATCGGTAATTGGACAATATGTACTATCCATGAAGCTAACCTAGCGTAGGCACATAATAGGTGTAACATAACCTAAAAGCTTTTAGCTTCCGCTCCAGCACCCTACGAGTGCTTGCTTTTGTAAACTGTTACCTCTTGAAGACAAACAAAGAAACATGCTGACCATGATGAAAACAACCAAAGAAGACGTTTTGGCTTGCGGGAGTCAAAACTTCTTTAATTTATTTCATTTTAACGTGGCCTAATTCTCGCTTTCACTGTTACCACTTCAAAGCAATTTTTAACCTTGTCCTTTAAATTTCCGCTACATCGGGGAAATAAAGTTTCAAGTTTTGTTCACTCATACAGCCTCCCGCCCCTTTTTTTTTCAACGCCGACAACACGGTTTAATTTTTTTTTCTAATGCAAATTGCTTTCCTATCACCAATGAACACCACACGAAGGCAGAACCTTTCGCGGCCGCCTTTAAAATTAAAAAAAAACATGTGTGATACCACGGTAATGCAGGCCACACCATCGGCAACCGGCATCCTGCTTTGGCCAAGCCATTGGGATAGAAGGCAACACGCGCATCAAAAGGGTTCTAGTTAATCGCTGTGGTCGTTGAGAGGAAGGAAGACGCTCGAGGCCATGGCTCACTGCAAAGTGTTCGCTGTCAAAAGTCCCTGTTGCCCGATTGAAAGCCAAGCGCAGCGCTCTCACAGAAAGCTCAACTGAGGACGAAACGTTTCTAGATCCACGTAAACAAGAGTTAGCTTGTCGAGTTGCGACCTGTCTCGACAGGGAAGCAATCCCATTTTCAAGGGGCACAAGTTGTTTCCATAAAATTCCAAGCCGATGATAGAGATGTTTGTGGAAACAAAACAAATCGCACGGGCCACAATGAATTGACTGATGACTAGCCATGTTCGAAGTGGCGGCTCGTAGTAGAGGATGCAGGCAGTGACGTCTCGACTTTTTTTTACTTCGAACAACACGCCTACCAAGATATATGAAAGCTGTCATCCCGCAGAATGTACGGCCACAAAAAATTGGCAGATCCCACGTACAGTGGTAATCGATGATATGCGAAGCACTAATGAGAAATTTTGATATGTCCCTTAAAAATCAACACGAAGTTATGAAGCGGGGGTAAATGATGCCGTACATGATTTCTGTGTCATGACTATCATGTTTGAACGATTCATTTACCTTCATAATCTATTCACGTCACGTGATACCAAATTTAGTATATGTGGATCTCGCGAAACGGCTGCGGGAACGCTATGAGCGTGGTATGTTGACAGGTTCTTACATGACACGCGTGTAATGATTATCCTGTTTGCACCAGTCATATACTTCGTCATCTATCAATGTCACGTAACACCAAATTTGGCATATGTGAAGCTAGCGAAACGGCAGCGAGTGCATCATGAGTGTGGGATGTAGTCATGTTGTTACATGACAAGCATGTCGTGGTTATCATTTGCCATTTACTTGTGTCGTCAGTTTTCGCGTCACGTTATACCAACCTTGGTAGATGGGAAGCTAGCGAAACAGCCGCAAGCGCATCATGAGCGTAGAATGTAGTCATGTTGTTACATGATACGCATCTCATGCTTATGATGTTTTCATCAGCATCATTCCTTCGTCATGCTATCACGTCCCGTAACACCAAATAGGTATAAGGGAAGCTAGCAAATCAGCCGCCAGCGCATCATGAGCGTGGCATATAGTCATATTGTTACATGACATGCATCTCATGATTATAATGTTTGCACCAGTCACATATCTTCGTCATCCATTCACGTACTGTAATACCAAATTTGGTATATGTGACGCTAGCGAAACGGCCACGAGCGCATCTTGAGCGTGGTATGTAGACATGTTTTCACATGGCACGTATGTCATGAATTTGATGTTAGGGTCCATCACTTGTGTTCGTCATGCAATCATGCCATACCATGCAAGTTTTGGAACATGCCATGCGAACGAAACCATCGCAAGAGCTGCAGGACCACAAAACATAAATCATGACATTTATGACATCCATATCATGATTTTCATCTTATGACTTGTCAACTATGTTTTTCATACAGTGATGTTATGCCATACCAAGTTTGGTATCGATACCGCTATCGAAACGGCCTAGAGCTAAAAGTCGTAGGCAGCCAGATAGATAGATAGATAGATAGATAGATAGATAGATAGATAGATAGATAGATAGATAGATAGATAGATAGATAGATAGATAGATAGATAGATAGATAGGCAGACAGACAGACAGACAGACAGATAGATAGATAGATAGATAGATAGATAGATAGATAGATAGATAGATAGATAGATAGATAGATAGATAGATAGATAGATAGATAGATAGATAGATAGATACGCTAAAAGTCACCGAAATTTGCTAAGAAATTCTTCGCATTAAAAATCACCGCATACCTAAGCAGTGAATGCCGATGAGTGAGTGTAGCGTCGAAGGTTTTATCGGCAAACCGTGAACCATCCGCGGGCCGCGTCCATCTGCCTGCCTGCCTGCCTGCATGCACGTTTGTATGTATGTATGTATGTATGTATGTATGTATGTATGTATGTATGTATGTATGTATGTATGTATGTGTGTGTGTATGTATGTATGTATGTATGTATGTATGTATGTATTATGTCCGTTCGTCCGTCCACCTGTCCGCATGTCCATCTGTATGTATGTCTGTCCATCTGTCTGTTCGTCTATCTAGTGAACACTACAAGTACCACCATCTCGCATCTTTTCATCATATATTGAATTACCATATACATGTACCACAATCCAGAAGACCTTCCAAGGACTAAAACTAGAGCTGGCTACTACATATAGGAGACACACGACCCTCGCCCTAAAATGCATCGTCCTTAAAACAATATCATTGTCTTTTCAACGAAATAAAGCTATGACAAGGCCGATAGAAATGCCGCAAGGCTGTAAACCATGTAATTATTTATTTAATTATTTATTTACAGTACCTACAGCGCCCGCGATGGGCATTAGTGTAGGGGGGAGATAACGATTTCAAAATGCAGAAAGGCGACAGTCCATTAACACTGAGTTGAACATAAAAGAAATACAGATACATAATAAAGCATCCAATGGTGACACGTAATAAACATTGACGTGTGTGAAGGTACAGCAGCAAGAAAAAATATATATATAAAGTGCATACGCACACACACACACATATATATATATATATATACATATATATATGGGGCACGGCACCGCAGCCACAATGCACGGCTTACGTCCCCTGTTATTGCAGGCTACAGCGACCTGGATCAATTGCGCTTCAATCCCCGGCACGTGCGAGCAGATCCGATGTGACAAACATTCCAACTGGCCTGTTTCGGTGCTCCTACCGTCGAATTTGGAATCGGCGAGCCCACCAATCTGGCAACCCGGAGCGTCATTGACAACGCCCCGCACGGAAACAGCAAGATTCAAAAGGCCCTCAGCACCGGTCCACTACGGGCACGGCACCGCAGCCACAATGCACGGCTTACGTCCCCTGTTATTGCAGACTACAGCGACCTGGATCATTTGCGCTTCAATCCCCTGCACGTGCGAGCAGATCCGATGTGACAAGCATTCCAACTGGCCTGTTTCGGTGCTCCTACCGTCGAATTTGGAATCGGCGAGCCCACCAATCTGGCAACCCGGAACGTCATTGACAACACCCCGCACGGAAACACCAGGATTCAAAAGGCCCTCAGTGCCGGTCCACTGCGGGCACGGCACCGCAGCCACAATGCACGGCTTACGTCCCCTGTTATTGCAGGTTAGTTACTTGAGAAGTGCTGCAACTGTGACTTGTCGAGATTACTGCATGATTTCGGTGGCGTGCCCATCAGAGTGGTTTGATCCGCTGAAGCAAACAGTGTCATTCTGGCGTAATATGTGCTCTTGCTTGTTTGGCCTTCTACTGATGCTCTCGGGTGGTGTCGGGTCAAACCCCGGGCCGATGAGCAAATCCGAGGCAGAGGCTTTTTCTGCAGCTCACCAGACTATCCACAAGCTTGAGCAGAGAAACGAAACACTCACCGCAGAACTTAAATGCATCAAAGAGAGACAAGAAGTTTATGTTAATGAAATCTCGGCGCTGAAAGCTAAATTTGTAACACTAGAATCAAACTATGCCTCCCTCAGTACAGCTGATACTGATACAGCCGAAAAAGCAATTCTTGAACTTTCCAATCAAGTTACGACAATCGCGTCTCGTTGCATTGACGCAGAAAATAGACAGCGAAGGTCAAACTTACTGTTTTTTGGACTCGATGATGATCCCGAGGAAGATTGGGCCAAATCAGAAGAAAAAATAATTATTTGTGCTCAAACAAATTAGAGTTAAGAAAAACCAGCAAGCATTTTGAACGCGTACATAGATTAGGGAAATACACACAAGGTAAAAATAGACCCATAATAGCAAAATTTGCATTTTTCAGGGACAAACAGGAGGTACTGTCATCAGCGCGAAAACTTAAAGGAACGGGATTGTCTATCAGTAAAGATTTCTCTTTTACAACCAGGCAAATAAGGAAAAAATTGTACGATTTTGCCAAAGCTCAGAACACCAGATTCTACTTAGCCGTCGACACTTTACACATGGACAAAAAAACGTATGTGGTTGATAGTATTACGAACAAAGTGGTACTGTCGACAAGATAGCTCTTATATCCTCCGCCTCTTACAAAGCGCTATATGAAAAACCGCAGCTACACGTTCGCGGAAGAGTGTCTCCAAGATAACCCCCTTTCTAACAAAACATCATTATCTTTTACGTTTACAAACATACGTAGTTTACCGCCTAAAAAAGAAGAAATAGGTTCGCTACTAGACGACAACGAATCTGACGTCCTCGTGCTTACTGAGACGTGGTTGCAACCTGATATTAACGATGACGAGGTTTTACCAAATTTTAACACCTTTAATATCTATCGAAAAGACCGCGCTGATGAAAGAGGTGGTGGTGTTCTTTTGGGCATCAGAAAAACAGTTTGTTCTTACGTTGTCGACACAAACTCGGCCTTTGAGATAATTTGGGTTCCTTGCAAAACAAGCCCTACTAACGTTGTTCTGATAGGAAACTGTTACCGCCCTCCTGATTCTAATAGTGGTTTCATAGCTGAATTGAGGAAAAGTATTACTGATGCCATTAACTTGTGCCATACTAAAACTGTCTTTCTTTTTGGAGACTTCAACTTTCCCCAGATTGATTGGAACCTTCTGTTCTCCCCTTGTAACACATCATCCCAGTTTATCAGCCTAACGCTTGATTTTAATCTTGTACAGGTGGTCAATAAACCCACCCGTGGAAACAATAATTTAGATTTAATACTGACCTCAGCCCCTAATACAGTCGTGGAAGTCCTTTACCGAGAAGGTCTTAGCGATCACAGACTTCTTGAAGTAACCCTTGATCTTCCTGTAACGTTTTCCGGCAAAACTACCAAAAAATTTGCGACTATAATAAAGCTAACTATGCCGAAATCAACAATGAACTTGAAACATTCTTTATCCAGGTATTCTTGACCTCGTTTAGCAATCGCTCGGTCCACGACAACTGGGTACTTTTCCGTGACAAAATGACCATCTTGATTAATAAATACATTCCCTTGATTTCGATATCTAATGACAAGTGTAATGCCTGGTTGGCTAAGTCACTCAACCAACTAAGAAATAAAAACAAACGTCTCTACCGAAATGCTAAACGCCTGCGCACAGCCTGTGCATGGGATAAGTATAAGCAATGTTTAAACACCTACTGCGCAGCTTTACGCTCTGCTAAACTTAAATATTTTTCAACAAACCTGGGCTCCCTCCTAAAAACAAACCCAAAAAAATTCTGGCGTGAAATATCTCGCAATCGGGATGCTAACCACATTAACTTACATGATGAGAATCACGAACCTCTTTCTAACAGCCAGTGCTGTTCTGCTTTTAACTCTTTTTTTGCCTCAATGTTTACTCGGGAAGACCAATCCACATTACCTAACGTGCCCGATTATGATTACTAGTACATGAAACCTATCGAAATTACAGCTAAAGGTATAGAATGTCTTATAACTAAGGTGAAGCTGTCTAGGTCTGCTGGGGCTAATAATATTAACTCAAAAGTACTAAAAACACAATTTCCAATACCAGTAACATTCTGTGCTATATTTTTCAACAATCTTTAGATTCTGGGCAGATACCTGACGACTGGAAAGTTGCAAAAGTTACCCCATTGTTCAAGTCTGGAGACCAACATCTACCCCAAAATTACCGTCCAATCTCACTTACATCCATTTGCTGCAAGCTACTAGAACACATTATCGCTTCGCACATTTACAACCATCTTGAGTCTAACCAGTTCTTTTTCCGCAATCAACATGGGTTTAGGAAAGTTTGGTCATGCGAGACACAACTGCTAGAATTCACGACTGACCTTCACTCGAACATGAATAATAACCTCCAAATAGACTGCATTTTTTTTTACTTTTCGAAAGCGTTTGACCGTGTGCCCAACTGCCGCCTAATCTCAAAGCTATCTGCTCTTCAATTAGACTCACTAACCTTATCATGGCTTCGAAATTTTCTTTCTCTCCGGAAACAGTTCACTGTTATCAATAACGATTCGTCGTCAATATGCGATGTAACTTCCGGGATGCCACAGGGCAGGGTGCTCGCCCCGCTGCTATTTCTTATATTTATAAACGACTTGCCTGATGGCGTCACATCATTCATACGAATATTTGCCGATGACTGCATAATCTACCACCCTATCGACAATGTTAACGATCATTACGCACTACAGAAAAACCTTGATGTAATTATGAAATGGTGTGAGACGTGGCAAACGGTTCTAAACGCATCAAAATGCAAAACCATCTCATTTAGCCGTAAGCATGACCCCTCCATTTTTTCATACCGTATAAATAATGACCCGCTCTCGCATGTTTCCACATATAAATATTTGGGCCTACACTTCACACAAAATCTTTCATGGTCCTCTCACATCACTAACATCTGCGCAAATGCCTCGAGATTACTGGGATACCTACGCCGTAACTTACATTCCTCCCCCGCTAACGTCCGAAAACTAGCTTACGAAACTTTTGTTCGACCTCAACTTGAATTTGCCTCACCAATCTCGTCCCCCCACCAAAATTACTTAACCAACATGATCGAGGCAGTTCAAAATAGGGCAGTCCGATTCATTTCTCGTAATTATAATTTCTGCTGCAGCGTAACACAACTTAAAATGGATTATTCACTTCAATTATTATCCACTCGCCGCAACATTTCTCTTTTATGCCTCTTTCATAAATACGTCATTAGCACTAAAATGACCAGACTTCCAATTGAACGACCCTCCTATTTATCAACTAGACTACACAACCGGCTTAGTTTCTCGCGCATGTACGGCAAAACGAACTCTTTTAACGCATCCGCTTTGCCTCGTGCCATCGCGTTGTGGAATGATCTTCCCGATAACTTGGTATCTGACACTAACCCTGTTTCCTTCCGCAACAAATTGGTCTTACATTTTGGTTGATAATTTCATGTTCACAGTTTCGTTCTTGTATGTATATGACATTCATAATGCTGTGCAAAAAGTTTTTTCTAATGCGCTTATTGCCCCCTTATTTTTTGTGCTTTATTTTTGTTTGCTTAGGACGAACTGTTCACACTTCCTGTAAGCGCTTTCATAATTTTCCCAGTGTATTATGCCACAATCTGTGCCATTTTACTTACACGTATTGTACACTTCCTAACTGCTGCGTGCCATGAACTGCATCTTTCTAGTTTTTTGGTAACGATGTATGATGTCAATTTATACTTACTTATTTCTTGTTTATTTGTTACTCATGTCTTGAGCTTACGTTTTGGCACCTTTCGCCCTTTTACTTGTTGTACATGTCTTTGTTAGCCCCTCTTACTCAATGCCCTAACCAAGGGCCTGTAAGGTACCTGTAAATAAATAAATAAATAAATATATACACACAGATAAAAGCAGGCGAAAAAAAAAGAGCTGAAGCGTAGATCGCTAGAGAGATGAAACGAAAGTGTAGGAAACTTTAATGTGTGCACAGGCTACGATAAAATATGATGTTCCAGCACAGTGGCGAATGTTTCCCTGGACGCGGCTACAATTTCATGAGGTAGTTTGTACCATTGCTTAATTGATCGCGGAAAAAATGAATATTTAAAAAGGTTAATTCTGGTAGCGAACTCGCGCACTTTAAGGGAGTGATCAGTACGAGCAGATATATCCGTAGGCTCCGATATGTAGTTTTCTTTGTGAATACCCGTTAAACCATGGAATATTTTTTGAAACAGAGATAAACGTAAGAATTTGCGCCTGTCTTCAAGAAAAGGCCATCCTAAAGTACTCCTGATTTCGAAAGATCTTTTAGAAAAGTTGTAATCACCCGTGACGGTGCGGGCCGCTCTCAGCTGCACGCGTTCAAGAGCGTCGATGTTCGCCTTAGTAAAAGGGTTCCACGTGCTGCACGCGTATTCCAAAAGTGGGCGTACATTCGACATATACAGGATTTCTTTAAGGCTGGCCGGTGCTTGTTTAAAGTTACGTCTTAAGAAGTTTAATGTGTTGCTGGCCTTTGTTACGAGGTAATTTATGTGGGCATTCCAAGTCAAATTGCCGGAAAAAATGACTCCTAAGTACTTATATTCTGTTACGAGGGACAGCTGTGTTGTATTCATGACATAGCTTGCCATCAGCGGGTGTCTTTTGTTTGTGAATCTTAAGAGGTTGCACTTGGACAGGTTGAGTGTCATGTTCCAAGTGGAACACCAAGACATGATTTTGTTCAGATCATTCTGTAGCAGTTGACTATCCGATTCACTTGAAATTTCACGGTAAATACAGCAATCATCTGCATATAACTTCACACGGCAAGACGTGTGTTCAGTAAGGTCATTGATAAATATAAGAAAAAGCAGTGGCCCTAAGACGGACCCCTGTGGCACTTCAGATAATACAGAGACATCAGAAGAGCAGACACCATGAAGTATCACGCGTTGGTTTCTATCTAACAGGTACGCTTCCAACCACTTCAGGAGGGTGTTCGGCAAGTTGAGGTAGGACAACTTTAGTAGTAACAGGGTGTGAGATACAGTATCGAAAGCTTTCCGAAAGTCTAAAAAGATGCAGTCAACTTGCACATCGGAGTTAATAAATGCTGCGATGTCATGGCAAAATTCTACAAGCTGAGTGTCGCAAGAAAAGCCAGCCCTGAAGCCATGTTGCGTTGGAATAATGAAGGTATTTTCTTGAAGGTGTGCCAATAAATTTGTATAAACAACATGTTCTAATGTTTTACAAGCAACGCTTGTGAGTGAAATTGGCCTGTAGTTGCACGTTCTTGTTTTTTAACCACTTTTGTGAATTGGAATAACATTTGCAGTTTTCCAGTCGGAAGGTAGAGCACCAACTTGAAGAGATATCTTAAATAACAGTATTAGAAAAGGGATGACAGACAATGCACAGTTTTTTAGGACAAAATTTGAAATAAAGTCAGGACCGGTAGCCCAGTGGATGTTTATCTTCCGTAGTAATAATGCGATACCATCTTCAGACAGCTCAATTTCCCTCATCTGAGTAAGCTCTCTGACGTTATGTGATTTCAAAAGTGCGGCTTTTGAGCATGAAAACACGGAGTGAAAATAAGCATTGAAGGCCTTGCTTTTGCCAAAATATCTGCGCCGTAGTCTTTTCATCTATGACGTCAGGGATAGCGTCACCAGAGTTTTTTTTTTTTGCTCTTGACATACTTCCACATTTATTTTGAATTAGTTTTCACTTTGTGTCCTAGAGTGAAAAGAAACTTTTTATGTGCATTGCGCATCAATCTCGCTATCGTTTTTCTCATTACCTTCATCTTTGCGAACAATGTAGGATTTGGCGAGTGGCAGTGCTTACGAAAGGCTCTATTTTTCCTGTTTAACATCGTACGAATCTCTTTAGTAATCCATGGTTTATCGTTTCGACGCTGGGAAGTAATGACATGCGAGAGAATGAAGGTTTGTGTCAAGGACAGTATTTTAGTCTTAAAAAGATCCAACAATGCATTAATGTCTAGACACGAACATTGAGCCCTAAACTCTGGGAAAAAATTGTCTAGTTCACATGATATTGTTGCGTAATTGCCTCTTTCATAAAAAAAGACCTTGCGAGGCTGCGCAGCGACGACAGCCTCATGATCACTAATACCAGGAATCAACGTAATCGAAGACACGAGATCAAGCACATTGCAAAAAAATAAATCAAGTACATTTGCACTACTATCCATAATTCGCGTTGGTTTTTGCACAAACTGTAGTAACGAATGGCCATTTATCATTTCGCGGAAGGTCGTGTACAGGAGGGATGAATTGACTAACACTGGTGTAAGCAGCTGCCATATCACATCTGGTAAATTAAAATCACCTGCCAAAATAATATATGTAGTTTGTAGTGTCAGCAGAACATTGCTTAAATTGAAAAGGGGCTGAGGGGCTCTCGTGCTGGGTGACCTGTAGAAGGATACGAATCCCACAGACGAGCCGTTGTTTAAGAGTACTTTGCAGCAAACGATTTCGGTTGAGCCTGCTTCAACGTCAACGAGGAAGCTAGATATAGTATTGTGAATCAAAACGAAAACACCTCCCCCATGGGTGTTTCTGTCCTTCCTGTAGACTGTGTAGCAGGTTGGAAAGATTTCATTGTCATTTATTGTGTCGTCTAACCAAGATTCAGAACCAAGTACTACATGTGGCTTTGTCGTTTCAATGAGGGCGGCGAAGTTCTATAATTTTATTTTTTACGCTACGAGGATTTACTACAATACACACGATGTCATCCGGGCAGGATGGTTGTCTAGAAGTTACGAGGGCCTTTTTTAGTTGCTATGTCTTGGTTTTAGTCACGCTGTCTGTTTCAGCATTATTGACAAAAGTTTCCTTGCCAATCTTTATTTTGTTATACGATAGTCTGAAGTCCCCTCCCTTACTCTTCGCAAATTGAATTAATTTCCGCCTCTCTTGTCGAACTTTGTTGCTATAGTCTTCGCTAATAGCAAAGCTTGTACCTTTCAACCTCGAAGTAGTTGATAAAACACGCTGCTTCTCCTTAAACGACAAAAACCGAACTATAATAGGCCTGTTTTTTGTTGCCGTGAAGCGACCTAGCCTGTGGGCCCTCTCAACCGCATCAGCCGAAATAGCGACTTTTAACTTTTCCTCGCAAAAGGCGATCACCTTAGTCTCCGAATCTTGCCAGTTTTCACCAGCTGCATCTTGAAAGCCAAAAAAGATAAGGTTGTTTCTTCGAGATCTATTTTCCATATCATCTCCCAATTCTTGCAGCTTTGAAAACGTGGCAGCAAGATTGTCGGTCTCCGCCGTTAACTGCATCACCTTGTCTTTTAATAGAAGCACCGATAGCAATTTGTCCTCAAAGACGTTCAATTTGTCCTCTATCTGCGAAAACCTTTGCTCGAGTGCTTCTTGCCGTGACGCTACGGAACGAAGTTCCCCAAGAATTTCCGTCTGCTTTTGCAGTACCGTGGGAATTGCCATGACAGCGGTGAACGTTCGTTCTTCTTGCTCAGAAGTCAGAGGGCCTGGGTTTTGTTCTACATCACCTGCATCATAATAAACAAGTTGCTCTATTTCACAATTCCAAACGTTAGTCTGCTACGTAGAGATATCCCAGCTTCCGCGACTGACAAGCTTTGATGCGTGAACTGGTGCGCAATATTTTTATTAATACTTTGGTTTTAACATCCTAAAACCACCTATTGATTATGAGAGACACCATAGTGGAGGGGCCGGAAATTTTGACCACCTGTGGGTTTTTTTTCGCCTCAATCTGAAATGCAGCCGCCACAGCTGGGATTGAATCCCATGACCTGCGGGTCAGCAGCCAAGCACCTCAGCCACTAGACCACCGCGGCGGGGAAGCGCAATATTTTCCCACTGTAGCAGATGAAAGATTGTTCTTTAAGATGCGAAGCAGTCACGTGTGTAGCGCCGCACGTATGAGCCTCCGTTGGAACGCGCCGCAACGCGTTTTCCTCGGCGCAGGTTTTGGAGCTGTGCCAAGTAGGTCACGTGCAGCTTTCCGTTCATGTCACGCTCCCCTCGGACGCCTCTATCGCAGGTGCACGCTGAAGTCCCTCTCTACCTCATCCACAGCATGGTCGCCACAGCGGCCGCCGTTGCCGGCTCCCCCACCCGCTCCCAACGAACTTCTCACCTCACTCTTTCCGGGGCCCGCAACTGCCACGCGTCGAGCGGAAACACTCTTTATGCTCGCTTATCTGTGTTAAAACTTACACGAAATGCTACCCACCTCCCCTGTCACTGCGTCTCAAACAAACCTTAGTCGAGCAATCACTACACCGAGTTTCGGTTCAAACCGTTCTTCCAGAACTCGCGTTGTTGCCCGTTTCACTGGTTCATTGCCGTGCGAACTGCTGCTGCATCGAGGTTCCCGCAGGAAGATGGTCCATAATTTCATCTTTTTTATTCTCTGAGAAGAGGTGGGTTCGATTCTTCATATGCGGTGGCTGCACAGAAACGCTTCGTACGGTGGAATACACAGAACGCAATAAGTGCAGGTCTACTGAGCGAAGCGACCAGCAGCGGACCATCCCATAGTCCCATCTATAGCAGTGGAGCTTCTCATTGCGAACCTCGCGATCATCAAGCCAGCATGGCACTGTGGTTATGACACTGTTACACATTTATTCAGTTCGAAATACGGGCTTAGAAATGAATTTTGAATGACAGGGATGTTTTCCGTGCACTCCACTGATTTTCGCACTGTCACTGAGAGAACACTGTTTTTTACCGCCCGTGTGCTGTATAGAAAGCAGAACATGCCTAGCCATAACGTTGCCGTGAAAAATAATCCGGAAAAATTGAACACGCTTTCGAGTGACTGACAAAGGCGTTGCACAGAGCACAAAACCTTTTTACGCCAAGTGAGCGGTCGCTTTTCGCTATGACTCTTTTGCGACGCCACTCGGTGCATCCACCTTCATATATCACGTTTCCTGTCGTTGCGTACTCTTTTCGTGCTTCGCGGTTTTCACGTTGTTGTCAACTTTAACTTTCAGACGACGGGCAACTAGAAACACACACGAAAATGTTGTGCCCGCATTGCAAAAAACAAAAAAAAAAAAATAAAATACCATTCCTAATTTCTGCTAATGTAAAAGTTACAACGTCGCGGTGTCGCGTTAGTGAGCACCTATATCTTTGTTTATGCTTTTGCAACTTTGTCGTACATTCAACATGACCACTTTCAAACATCCTGCTGGAGTTTTGTCTTATTTACTTTTGAATCATTTATGTGCTGAAATAAAAGGACGTGGGGCTCAAAAACCTGAACAAAAGGCTCCGCGATGATATTTTATATCTCTGTATGGATGTCCTTGTTTAAATTAGAACTATATAGACATTCACAAGTATACAGCTCTCATAAAACTTGACAATGATCTTGCTAACAATGATTTATTCGAAGTGGAAAATAACGAAATATGGTCATCAATCAATCCGTGGACGTTAACGTTCATACCAGCATGCGGTCCAACTTTTCACAGTATTTCAGTTACTCTTGAGCGGCCGTTGGAATAGATAGAACCACTATGGTTTCAAACAATTTATTGTTGTGTTTCTAGCATATGCAATACGCAGAATATACAGTGTGTGTGTGTGTGTGTGTGTGTTTGTGCTTGTGTTTGTGTTTGTGTTTGTGTGTGTGACCAGCTTTAGAAGTTTTTCTTCTCATAGACTCGCAGACTAAGGATGTTGATTTTTGAGAGTACGTTGATATAATGTCGAGCCGTTACTAAAAACATGTAACTCATAAAATTATACGTCTACAAAAACTAGCCACTACTTTCAAGAGCTTTTTTTATTCTAAACAATGTAGGGTGTCTGAATTGTCAGCGAAAGCAAATTTATGTTTAAAAGTTAAAATTCGTTTATCTTCTGAACCATGACCATTTCAAAATTCAAAGTTTCTGCAATTGAGGTCACCTTTTTCTACAATTTTAAAAAACGAACCACAGGATAACCATCAGGCAACTTTAAGCCTTCCTAATACGTACAAATATCAGTGATCTCTTGGCTGAAGAAATTGCCTGATAGTGTTTCGCATTGTAGTAGCGTAGAACGCTTTATATCTTTAGTGTCAGTTGGTCGTTTGATGATATCTGGAGTTTAACGTCCCAAAACCACCATATGATTATGAGAGACGCCGTTTTGGAGGTCTCCGGAAATTTTCACCACCTGGGGTTCTTTAACGTGCACCCAAATATGAGCACACTGGCCTACAGCATTTTCGCCACCAAGGATGATTTCGTGTTTTTCTTTGTGCGTGTGTAATATCCCGGCCTTTCTATCTGGCCTAATTTTTAAAGATATGCTGTATTCAAGAAAAAAAACGCCTCATGCCTTTCACACTATCGCAATGTTCCCAGCACACATGGGAACTAATCTACATCCCAGCAAACCCAACCCGAATGAACCCGTTCATGATCAAGCTCGAGGTCTGACATCCCACGATCGTTCCGATACGTCAGAAAATTCGGATTCAAAAGATAACTCAAAACTCCGACCTATTGGTCGCATTTCACGAAATAGTGAAACACTGTCAGGTTGTGCGCTTAAAATTCCGCTTCCAAACTCAAAGGTGACCAGACCTCAATCTTCCACCCCGAGAATGTTACAAACGCAATCTTTAACGTCAAGAGGAAAGTTTAGGCACTTTTCTCAGGACATATATTCGCTCTGCCCTCAGATCTATGGGGAGTACTTCTCATTAATACACATTCTCTGGATAGGTTCGACGTTACGAAATGTCTCTTTCAATAAACAAGATAGCCGGGAGCAAGCACTCAAGGGCGGAGATCTTTGTGAACATCTAAGGGCTTTACGAAGGACCCGCGAACGGATGGAGTTCCAGGGTCGTCCGGCACTAACGTGGTCGCGGCCTGCCACTATGACTAGTTCCATAGGGCCCAAATAATTTTTTTTTACTGGATGGCTTACTGAGTGCGAGCTATACTTGTTATTTTGAATAACCTCAGATTCCTTCCTCGAAAGAAGATGGCTGAAAGGTGGCATAAATTTCATGCGTCAAACTAAAAGGTACCAACTCTTTTTCCTATTAACAATAATGGAGAAACTTAATTTCGGTGTTTTGGGGGCACTGGCTGCTGTGAGCAAGAATGTAGGGGAATGAAAGGCCGCGTGGTGCGTGCTCACGCCAAGCGGACTAGTGTTGGCAAGAACAGTCGGCAGTCTCAGCTCAGCTTCCACCAAGCAAAGGTTCTGTTCTGGTAAACCTCCACGTTTCCTCTTGGGGCACCAGGTTACCGCTGCATGAGAGTCTACAACTTGAGGGTGTAGATATTGCAGATGGGAATGTGCCTAACAAGACAGCCCATATTTAAACTAAGCACTCGTAGAAACTGTGGCGTATACAAATCCTCACAAAAGCTGTATAAGGCAGCCTGCTTTTCTTCGGTGAACTAGTGAACCCCTTTTTCTGACGCACCCGCCGTGAAAGTCACTGACAAGTGACACAGGAATATGAGTAAAACCTCAAAACATTTACAACTTATGCAGGATGCGGATAATGCGATGCATGCAGTTTGCTGGAAATAAACTGAGTGTTCATACCTTTCGAAGTAACCGTTAATGAAGAAAGCATCCAGTAGCCACAGCTTGTTGAAGTTTTTCTTTCTATTTCTTTTTTCTAATAACAAAAACATTCGAAGGGGCTCCGGGGGGTCAATTACATAGGTGTAACGACTTTTTGTCAACGCTCAGAAAGCACTAGTCAACTCTGCCTTAGCTGGTTCTACTTTTTATTACCACCATGATGCCACTTCACCATTTCAAGCATTTCCCCAGTGTCGCGTAGAGTACCAGTTTTTCTAGACTGGCTAACATCTACGCCTCTTCTTTCACTCCTATCCTTCGAAGCACGCTGTATTTTGAAAACATTGAGTTTCAGCCAAGTATAGAGGAGCCCAAATTTGGCATAGTTGGACTGTACAGTTTACTTGTGTTTTGCGGTGGCATGATATTGTTTTCCAGCCGAGCCGTGGTGGTCTAGGGGCTAAGGTGCTCGGCTGCTCACCCGTAGGTCACGGTATTGAATCCCGGCTGCGGCGGCTGAATTATCTGTCGAGGTGAAAATGCTGTAGGCCCATGCGCTCAGATTTGGGTGCGCGTAATGGACCTCAGGTTATCGAAATTGCCGGAGCTCTGCCCTAGGGTGTCTCTCATAATCATATGCTGGATTAGGGACTTCGAAACCCACAAAACAATATCAACGACATTGTTTCCTAAGCTTTCCTTTCGCATTCGCAAAAAAGTATCAACCACTGTACTTTAGCTGGTTTGTTACCTTTTGGTACATCTGAACGTAGGCATCTCGTCCTATAACTTCTTTCTTAAAAAGCATTTTTTTTCCTTTTCGCTAAGCCTATACAAACAATACATATTTGTTTCACGTCTCCAGGCTACATGTGTACCTCAAGAGGTTAAACTTTTAGTACTGGGGTGCTGACCCGCAGGTCGCGCGTTCCAATCCCGGCTGCGGCGGCTGCATTTGCGATGGAGGCGGAAACATTGTAGGCCCGTATACTCAGATTTTGGTGCACGTTAAAGATCCCCAGGTGTCAAAATTTTCAGAGCCTTCCACTATGGCGTCTCTCATAATCATATGGTGGTTTTGGGACGTTAAACCCCACAAATCAGGTTAAACTTTTAATAATACGGGCAACAATAATGTGGGAATACTAGGGGATCGTTTTACATTTATTTCTCAGTTTTATAGCTGAATAAAGCCAAGTGAACATGGTCGTAGAATTGTAACACCATTATCAAAGTATCAGCACTAACAATGGTAGTGCTGCCATCGCTACTGTCTTGCAGGATAAAAGAACTACAAGCACCCAGCGGTCAGTCGAATTTTGTTTCTTCAACCGTATGTTGTCACTTCTATGGTGACCTAATTATTATACAAATTTTCTTGTGCGTACTTAGGTACCATTTCTCGTCTGAATTGGTGGTTGCAGAAAGAACTGTAAGCAAAGTAAGCAAACATTACATATTTGTGGCATTGGCAGTGGAGGTTGGGTGTTGATCTAAAGTTCCAAGGCCTATCTGCCACAGATGACATGATACAATTACTTGACAATTTTTGACGAACACTGCATATCAGAGCCCTGGGCGATTGCCGTTCTCTAAACAAGATGTTTACGTTAACGTCATTTGTATTGCGGCAGATCCGGGATGGTGTTAAACAAAATGACCAGTTGCTGGCAGAACACTGTAGTTATGTTGCATACTTCATCAATAGTTGAAAATAACACTGAAGAAGTAGGGGACCCTAGCGCTTCACCTTTGGGAGTTCAGCGCGATAGCGACATCTTGTTTCTTGTGCGTACTTCAAACACTTAGTGCATGAAATATTTTCGAATTCGCTATGCGCCAACTATATGGCCCTAAAGAAGTTGGTGTGGTCGCGTGTATGCTTTCTGTAGTGGCGTACTGGCTTTCAACCACAGAGCCACTATATTATTAACACAATTATTTATTTATTTATTTATTTATTTATTTATTTATTTATTAACCTATTTACTAATATTAATACTCTCGTCACGTATTCTTACAGGATAGGGTAGAATTTTCTACAAATAATATATATTCTCCCAATATAACAAATGTAAACATGGGTTAATACGCAATATTACAATTGCAAAGAGAAAGTCATGAAAAAATTTTAACGACAATAGACTTTCGTTAACAAGGAATGCACATGTTTTGGTCACATGTGTAGGAACTTAAGAAAACATAAGGACAATATAGAAACGTGAGCGGGCCAAGCCACAAAATTAGAATGACTTCCCGCAATTCAGATCACAAAAATCAGTGCGCTCGAAAAGAGTTACACACCGCCGTGGTGGTCTAGTGGCTAAGGTACTCGGCTGCTCACTCGCAGATCGCGTGATCAAATCCCGGCTGTGGCCGCAGCATTTTGGATGGAGGCGGAAGTGTTGTAGGCGTGTGTGCTCACATTCGGGTGCATGTTAAAGAACACCATGTGGTCCAAACTTCCGGAGCCCTCCACTAAGGCGTCTGTCATATTAATATCGGGGTTTTGGGACGTTAAACCCCACAAATCAATCAATCAATCACATAGAGTTAACAGTACAATCTTAATAGCATCGCTCTTTTGTAGCAGACACGTCCGTTGGTAATGAACACTTGTACCACGCATTGATTTTGCAATATTTCATGTTGCATAGTGAAGACTGTATGCAGAACGCGTGTGTTTTTGAAGCATGAAAGCTACTCTCCCAGAATTTCTAAGCAGAGGAACTTTTTCTTCACTGTTTTCAGAAGCAGAAGCGCTGCCGTGTGGCAGAACATTCGCTTCACTCGAAAAGACCCAGGCTCGATCCCCACTTAGACCTAAAGAACACTGGTTTTGGCCCAACACTGCTTTAAGATTTTTTATCACTTATATGTTTTATTTTCGTCTTTCTTAAGTTTTTGGTCACACATGGGATGATAACTTCTTGCGCTGTTCTTTTCAGTATCACGTACCAACTAGCCCTTCATGAAACCCTTCTGGGAATTTGTTGCTCACAACCAACGACGCAAACGCCGGAATTTCTGCGAAACAAGCTCTTTAACGCTATCACGTTCAAGTCCGCTAACACGCCACATTCTAGTATATATGAGCATGCGTAATAAATCATGGCGTTACCATTATTGAATATTTTTTCCTTACGAACAGTAATTTACTGTTTTACCGTTTCATAGCCTATTGTGCAAAGAACAGAAACGCGCGAGAGACCACAACACGCGTGCTCAGGGAGACCCGTTCAATGTAGCTTTTCGCTCACATTGAACGCTTGGAATAATAAATTTCTGCCACGAATAATATCCGTGAACTCGCGAAATTAGTTGTTGATTGATATGTTGGGTTTGACGTCTCAAAGCCACCATAAGATTATGAGAGAAGCCATATTGGAGGGCTCCAGAAATTTCGACCACCTGTGGTTCTTTAAAGTGCATCCACCGCCAAATTAGCAGAGCTGAATAGCTTCACTTCCGGTATTTTTAACGCAGATATTCCTGATTTATCTATTCTCATTCTAGCCCATTAGCATCCTTGTTGTTACGTAATTAAGCGTTGAGACCCACAACCACACGGGAAAACTCGACTCGCTGTACAAGAAAAAAAAAATTGATTGATTTGTGGGGTTTAACGTCCCAAAACCACCATATGATAAGACGGAAGACTAGAAAGAACGCAGAACTACAGACACGGCCACTACCAACCGGAGAATTCAGTGCTTAAATTGAAGAAAGTTTAGCCCACAATGTGAATGAGGTTTTGTAGCGCATCCTTCGAGTGTTGTTTCGTTCGGAGCCACGTTGTTGTGCACACACGGTCCTCGGTCTAACACATTCGATGAAAAGCTTCCTTGTTATCGCGCTGTCTGCAACAGCTGCTGCGCTGCTGCGCTTAGTTGTGAAGTAAAAAAAATAAAATAAAAACACGCTCGCTTTGAAGCCAACAAATTTCCTTCGTTCATCTTTTGTGACAGCGATGCTGCGCTAAGAGAACAAGCTCTGGAAAGGCAGCGCTCTAACCATTGCGCAACAGCGCTAAACTAGAGTTCTAGAAGAATAAGGTGCTCGCGAAAATCTTGAACTCGCTTAACTTTCTCCCGGCCATGGTAGTCTAGTGGCTAAGGTACTCGGCTGCTGACCCACAAGTCACAGGATTGAATCCCAGCTTCGGCGGTTGCATTTTCGATGGAGGCGAAAATGCTTTAGGCCTGTGTGCTCAGATTTGGGTGTCAGAACCCCAATCGGTTGAAATTTCCGGAGCCCTCCACTATGGCGTCTTTCATATAGATATTGCAAGTTCAATTTCCCAGGTTTTTGTTATCGTTCCAAAACACCACACGATTCTCAGCTCAAACCATGCCTGCAGTTTTCGAGAATGTTCCGGATTGTAGTAGATCATTTCGATAAGATTACGCCCACTGTGCGAACGGTACAAATTGTTCTGGAACCTACGCCACCACCAGTGATAACGCTAGAAAATTCGACGGCAAGAGTAAAAATGCCGACGCGCTTCACCGCTTGTCAGTTGTTGATCGAAGGCCGACGTTCCGTTCGCCGCTATCAGTCCGAAACTGCTATCTGTGCAAGACTGCTGCTGTAATTGGACTTTCCGTTTACCAGGCACAGGTTCGCCGAATAAACAGTTAAATCCCAACACGAAGTCTCCTGCCTTCGGCCACGTCACGACCCCGTGACATCTGGTGGAGGTGCTGTTTCTTCCATGTACCGCCTCCGTCAAGCCGTGAACCCAGCCGACGCCGTGAAGACACCGACGCCAGCAACGAGCAGTGATTTAGCCACAGGCAACAAGGTCTGCCACCGGAGTACGGGCTTTTACTGGACAAGGCTCGAAAAAACAAGAGGTTGACGTCGACCTCGGTGACCATGTCAACGCCGCTTCTACCTGCACCACTCCTGCTCCGGCAACCCAAAGAGTCGCCAACTTTCCGCGGTTCGCCACTGGAAGATGCGGAAAGCTGGATCGAAATGTTCGACCGCGTCGCCGCCTTCAATGACTGGACAGACGAAGACAAGCTACGGCATGTTTATTTCGCCTTGGAAGATGCTGCTCGCACCTGGTTCGAGAATCAAGAGCAAAGCCTCACAACGTGGGACGCCTTTCGCACCAGGTTCCTCACCACTTTCGCAAGTGTGGTGCGCAAGGAGAAGGCCACAGCTCTCCTCAAAACCCGCATGCAGCTGCCAAATGAAAACGTGGCGATATTCACGGAAAATATGATTAAACTCTTCCGCCACGCTGACTCTGACATGTCCGAGGGGAAGAAGGTGCGTCTACTTATGCGAGGAGTAAAGCAGGAACTCTTCGCCGGGCTGATCAGAAACCCGCCTAAGACGGTCGCCTAATTCATTTCAGAAGCATCTACGATAGAGAAGACGCTCGAGATGCGCAGGCGGCAATATAACCGTAGCTTCTCGTCTACAAGCTACGCCGACATTCAAGCGCTCGGAACCACTGACTTGCGTGAGACGATCCGAGCGATCGTGCAAGAGGAGCTGCGAAAGTTACTTCCTTCAGCGCAGCCTCGCGTGGATCCATCGCGGAGGTCGTACGCCAGGAGATCCAGCAGTCGCTGGGCGTTCCTCAGCCTCAAGAGCCGCAGCTGCAAGTCATGAGCTATGCTGCTGCAGCACGCCACCACACCCCTCCTCCACGCGCACGCCAAAACGCCGCCCCATCGCACTTCTGCCGCCAGACACCACTGCCGCCACCACCCCCACCGACGACCTACCGTTCGCCAGCGGTCCAGCGCAGTGCGCCGAGGAAAACCGACGTTTGGCGCACCCCTGACCACCGCCCACTTTGCTACCACTGCGGCGAGGCCGGGCGCACTTACCGCCGTTGCCAGTACCGACAGATGGGACTGCGTGTCTTCGCTGTCGATGCACCACGTCCGCAGCCAGGGGAACGGCCACGTGACATCGCCGACTACCTGACAGGAACTCAATAGACACCACGAAGTTCTTCCCGTTCACCGTCGTCCAGCCGCCGCATGTCACGGCACCCCCGGCAGTATTCCGGCCCAACGCGGGGCCGGTCTCCCAGCCCGTATCCGGGAAACTTAGGGCAGCAACTGGTGGAGGTGCGGTTGCTGTGCGACGAACTACCAAAGATCCTCCGACGACGACGACGCCACGACGGAGCTTTCCGAACACAATGCCAACCAGGCAAAGCCCTGACAGTGAAAGCCCACTTACCGAAGGTGGCCTGACGACGCAACATGGAAGCAGCGGAACATGCCGACGCAGCCATGACCCGACGCCACGCCCTAACTGTAATGCGAGACGGCGAACTAGCGACCTCGACGTTCTTATCTACGGCCACAGTGTGACCGCTCTCGTCGATACTGGAGCCGACTATTTTGTCATCAGTGGGTCGTTTGTCGCGAAGTCAAAGAAAGTTAGGACAGCTTGGAAAGGCCCTGAAATCCGCACAGCTGGAGGTCATCTCGTAACGCCTGCAGGAATCTGCAGAGCGAGAGCCACCATTAACGGCCGTATTTATTCTACAGACTTCGTAGTCCTACAGCGTTGCTCGAGAGATGTCATCCTTGGCATGGACTTCTTATTCCTCCATGGTGCTGTCATCAACCTAAAAACAAAGTCGATAACGTTATCCACAGAAGAAGCGCTACCGCCGCGCACGCTTCAAGACACCATGCCTTGAATGTGCTGCAGAACGAGTCACCATTCCGCCTCGCTCAAGCGCCATTATTTCAGTCGGTGCTCCTAAATCACCTGATTTGGAAGGCGTCGTTGAAGGCAGTCAGCATCTGTTGGTCACCCGAAATATTTGCGTCGCAAGAGGAATAGCAGCACTGCGGGGAGGCAAAGCAACGTTTATGCTCACAAATTTCAGCAATGAGTACAAACATGTGAACAAAGGAAGAATGGTCGCATACATCGAAGAAATTGTCGAAGCCACCAGTGCTTTCACCCTCGCCGATTCCGTGGAACCTGCTCAGAGGAACAAAGCCCCTCCCATAGCTTTCGACGTCAATCCCAGACTTCCGAATGATAAGGAAGAACAGCTCAAGGCCCTGCTCCTGCAATACGAAGATTGCTTTTCGTCGTCATCAAAAATTCGCCAGACCCCAATCACGAAACATCACGTCATAACCGAAGAAAAAGCCAGACCACTCCGTCAGAGTCTGGTTTCGACGCGAGAACGTGAGGCCATGAAGAGACAAGTTGATGAAATGCTGCGAGATGACATTATCCAGCCGTCCAAGAGTCCATGGGCAACCCCCGTGATATCAGTGAAGAAAAAAGATGGGACCCTACGTTTCTGCGTCGATTATCGCCACCTGAACAAAATCACAAGAAAGGACGTGTATCCTCTCCCACGAATAGACGATGCACTTGATCGGCTCCATAACGCCAAGTACTTTTCGTCAATGGACCTCAAGACTGGCTATTGGCAAATTGAAGTCGACGAAAGAGACCGAGAAATTACGGCGTTTATAACACCGGACGGCCTCTTCGAGTTTAAAGTGATGCCCTTCGGCTTTTGCTCAGCGCCTGCAACTTTTCAACGCGTTATGGATACAGTGCTGCCAGGATTGAAGTGGCAGACTTGCCTTGTGTACTTGGACGACGTCGTCGTGTTTTCCTCGAGTTTCGACGAGCATCTTCGGCGCCTTGAAGCTGTACTTCAAGCCATCAAGACGTCCGTACTCACACTGAAGCCAGAAAAGTGCAGGTTTGCGTATGAGGAGCTCTTGTTTCTGGGGCACGTTATCAGCAAGCCTGGAGTTCGTCCCGATCCACAAAAAACAGCCGCCATCGCCGACTTCAAGCCGCCCACTGACAAGAAGGCCGTGCGCCAATTTCTCAGCCTGTGCGCCTATTATAGGCGGTTCGTGAAAAACTTCGCCCGCATCGCCGATCCTCTTACTAACCTTACCAAGGCCCACGTGGAGTTCAAATGGGAAACGCCACAGGAACACGCTTTCCAGGAGCTTAAACATCGCCTCCAGACGCCTACGTTACTTGCCCATTTCGACAAATTCGCCCAGACAGAAATACATACTGACGCAAGCAGCGTAGGTTTTGGCGCCGTTCTTGTGCAGAGGGTTTACGGACTTGAAAGGGTTATTAGTTACAACAGCCGATCGCTATCCAAACCAGAAGCAAATAATTCCACAACAGAAAAGGGGTGCCTCGCCATCATCTGGACTACGTCCAAATTTCACCCCTACCTCTACGGCAGGCCCTTCAAAGTTGTGAGCGACCACCACGCCTTGTGTTGGCTAGCCACCATGAAGGACCCTTCAGGTCGCCTCACACGATGGAGCCTGAGACTTCAAGAATATGACATTACTGTCATTTACAAGCCCGGCAAGAAACACTCCGACGCCAACTGTCTCTCTCATGCGCCTGTCGACCAACCACCACCCGACAACCCAGATGACGACTACTTCTTGGGAACGATAACTACCAACGACTTCGTTGAACGACAGCGGGCCGACCCGGAACTTAAGGCCCTAATAGAATATCTCGAAGGCAGGACCGCCGAAGTCCTTAAGGTATTCAACCGCGCACTTTCCTCGTTTTTCCTGCGAAACGGTCTTCTACAAAAGAAAAACTTTTCACTGCTTCGAGCCAAGTACCTCCTTGTGGTGCCTTCAGCTCTGCGACCAGAACTCCTGCAGGCCCTGCACGACGATCCGACGGCAGGGCATCTCGGTGTTTTTCGCACGTTCGCGAGGATACAAGAAAGGTAATGCTGGCCACGTCTTACCACCGACGTAACTCGTTATGTGAGGACATGCCGGGACTGTCAGCGACGCAAGACACCGCCGACAAGGCCAGCGCGACTTCTGCAGCCAATTGATTCACCTTGCCGACCTTTCCAGCAGATTGGTATGGACCTACTGGGGCTGTTCCTGACGTCGGCATTCGGAAACAAGTGGATCGTGGTGGCTACCGACTACCTCACCCGCTACGCTGAGACAAAAGCCCTGCCAAAAGGCAGTGCATCTGAGGTAGCTAAGTTCTTCGTCGAAAATATCGCCCTACATCACGGCGCCCCGGATGTCCTTATCACTGACAGAGGAACGGCATTCACTGCCGACTTAACTCAAGCAATCCTTGCATACAGCCAAACAAACCACCGCCGGACGACAGCGTACCACCCACAGAACGACGGCCTCACCGAGCGGCTTAACAAGATGATCGCCGACATGCTGTCAATGTACATCGATGTCAAAAACAAGACATGGGACGCCATTCTTCCGTATGTGACCTTCGCATACAACACGGCTGTGCAGGAGACGACGCAGATATCTCCATACAAAATGGTCTACGAAAGGAGCCCGGCAACGACGCTCGATGCCATGTTACCCAACGCCACCGACGAAGAAAACCTTGATGTGAGCGAGTACCTTCAACGCGCCGAAGAAGCCCGACAACTTGTGCATCTCCGTATCAAGAATCAACAGACGACCGACAGCCACCGTTACAATCTTCGACGACGCTTCGTGAAGTACCAGCCCGGTGAACGTGTTTGGGTGAGGACGCCGATACGCCGACGTGGACTAAAAGAAAAGCTTCTGCGAAGGTACTTCGGACCGTACTGGGTGGTTCGACGTCTTGGCCCACTTGATTACGAGGTTGTCCCTGACGGCATCACGAACTCTCAATGACGCCAATCGTGACCTGATGTCGTCCATGTCACGCGCCTCAAGCCGTTTTATTCGCGTTAACAAACTGAAACAGTTTTTTTATTGTTGTATCGTAATTTATTCATTGTACATTCTTGCATTATTGTTGTACCTTCATCTTTAGTTAAAGCATCGAGACGATGCCTTTTTTTTCAGAGGGGGCAAAGCAAGGTTCCATTACCCAAGTTTTTGTTATCGTTCCAAAACAGCACACGATTCTCAGCGCAAATCGCGCCTGCACTTTTCGAGAAGGTTCCGGACAGTAGTAGATCATTTCGATAAGATCACGCCCGCTGTTCTAACGGTACAGATTGTTCTGGAACCTAGGCCACCGCCAGCGATAACGCTAGAACATTCGACGGCAAGAGTATAAATGCCGACGCACTTCGCCGCTTGTCAGTTGTTGATCGAAGGCCGACGCTCCATTCGCCGCTATCAGTCTGAGACGGCTATCTGTGCAAGACTGCTGCTTTATCTGGACTTTCCGTTTACCGGGCACAATTTCGCCCAAATAAACAGGTAAATCCCAACACGAAGTCTCCTGTCTTCGGCCACGTCACGACCCCGTGACAATATGGTGCTTTTGGGACGTTAAACTTCCCATATATATATCATAAACCAACTTGCTGAACTTTGCAAAGATTCCAGGCGTATTAAGACGACCGCTTCTGCTTAGGGGATGAACCATGTCGAGGCGGCCACTGTGTGTGCTTCGGCAACGTTTCACAATATTTTATTCATTAATTATTTATTAAGTACCTGCTTCGCCATAAGGCACTACAGCAGGGAGGGTACCAGTACATATGATCAAACACATCAAAAACATTCATAAAGCATGGAAAATATCATCACTTGAATCAATAGAGACTATTTACTATGGCAGAGTGTTCCATTCTCTTATAGTGCGGACAAAGAAAGGGTAGCGAAAAGCGTCAACCCTAAAAGGAACATCGCGTATAATTAAGTATTCATCGCGTCTTCGAGAAACATAGTTGGGTGGTTGAAAATACAATTGCCTGATGATCCCTGTTTCCGAATGATAAATGCTATGAAAAAATTTTAATTTGAAGTTCCGACGACGGCTTTCAAGAAGATCGCAATTTAATTTTATTCTGCTATCTGTCATACTAAGCATCCTGCCGTAATTTCCAAGGACAAATTGAATTGCCCTATTCTAAACTTTTCCAAGTTTATCTGTAAGTTCCTCAGTATATGGGTCCCAGCAGACGCACGCATACTCCTGTATACTGCGGACGAGTGTAAAATAGAGCTGCTCTCTAAGTTTTTGTGGTAAACTACTGAAGTTACGTTTCAGAAAACTTAATGTTACTACCACCTTGTTCTTAACGTAAGTGACATGTTTATTGCATCTCAAATCAGCAGTGAAAAATACGCCTAGATATTTATATTCCGTGACATGTTGAAGATTAACTTTAATAATCATGTATTGATTGATTGATTCGTGGGGTTTAACGTCCCAAAACCACCATTTGATTATGAGAGACGCCGTAGTGGAGGGCTCCGGAAATTTTGACCACCTGGGGTTCTTTAACGTGCACCCAAATCTGAATACACGGGCCTACAACATTTCCGCCTCCATCGGAAATGTAATGATTTCTGCAGTGCGAGAGTTTCCTGGTAAAGGTGACGTGGACGCTTTTTTCAAAATCAATGACATTTTTCATTTTTCACACTATGCGGCAATTGAATATAAATCGTTTTGCAGTGCTTCTTTGTCAATGTCGCTATTGATGGCCCTATATACTATACAGTCATCTGCAAACATTCTAAATGATGATGTGATACTGAAAGTGATGTCACTTATGAACAACACAAATAAAAGCGGACCTAAGACTGATCCCTATGGTACATCAGAGGTCATAGCAACATATGTAGAGAAACAACCGTTCAGAGCCAAAGACATATCTGCCTTAAGCGAAGATGCTCAGCTATCCAAGCAATAACCCTATCATCCAATTTGTAATATCGAAGTTTAGCGATCAAGAGACTATGCGTAACGACGTCAAAAGCTTTTCTGAAATCCAAAAATATACAGTCAACACTTTGCTGCTTGTTGACAGATGAGGCAAGGTCATGAGTAAATTCTATCAATTGCGTCGTACAAGAAAAGCTCTGTCGGAACCCATGCTGACGAGGATGAAGAAGGTTATTTGCAACTAGGTGAGACATGATCTGCTATAAATCACATGTTCGATAACTTTGCATACAATACTAGTGAACGAAACTAGCCTATATTTCTCGACTCTGTCCTTCTGTCCGCTTTTATGGATTGGCACTACGCGGGCCAACTTCCAGTCCCCTGGAACAATGCCGCCCTTTAAGGAATTTTGAAATAAACTACAAATATATAAACACAGAGCGCCCGAACAGTTATTAAGAAATGATGCCGGAATATCAACCGGACCACTCGCCTTCATGTGTTTCAAGCCTTGCATTAATCTCTCGACTCCCATCGCACTAAACACAACCTCAGACATTTTGTTGACTTCGACAGAAAAGTCATTAATTGTAACTGCACTAGCATCTGAAAAATCCGACTGAAATACCGATGAAAAGTAATTAAGAAAAATTTTTGACTTTACTCAGATCGTCATAATAGTTTGGTCAGACCAGTGCAATGGTAGTAGTAGTAGTAGTAGTAGTAGTAGTAGTAGTAGTAGTAGTAGTATTTTTATTTACAGTAAGCCAGATACAGAGCTCACTGCAGGGGCAAAGGGCTAAAGGCGAACAGCCTGACAAAGGCCCTTGTCCCTCCACAGTCCGTGACAGTGCAAGCTTAAACAATATATATATTCAATACATTAGTTTCAAGCAACCTGAAATTGTAAACACAAAATTCAAACATAAATAGCATAAGAAGTTTACATAACACATTTAAAAAAATTAGAGGTCACTCTCGTTATAATTCACAACTAAACAATATCAATGAAACAACTCAAAAACAGACATAAGAGGCATGTGGATACAATGAATTCCGCGGTATACACTCGTATAATTGACTTATAAGTTTATGAACAATTTAAGCATTTGTAGAGGCATGAGACTCTAATACGTAGTTTCGATAGTGTAGACCGGTGGTTATGAATAAGTTCTCTATTTGTTTCTTGAAAGTCGCACTACTAGCCCTAAAGTTCAATTGATCTGCAAGGGTATTTAAAACCTGAGGCACCTGGTAAGCAATACTTTGTTTTACATACTTGGTTCTTGTTCTAGGAGCTCGCTTCTTTTGTTCTCGCATACTGTAGTGTGGTCTTTCGGTGCAACTTTCTTCATATAGCTTAGTCTTTTGTATTAACTGAAGTAATTTAAAATGATATAATTGATCAATTCTGAGTATCGAATGTTTAATGAATAGTGGGGCAGTGCGCAAGTCTTGTAGATTCCCCCTGTAATTTTCAAAGCAGCGCAATATTTTCTTTTGTATAGTTATTAACTTATGGTAATTCCCTTGTGATGTCGTTCCCCAGACTAACATCCCATAACTTACTTTAGAATGGAAGAGTGCATAGTACATACTTATTTTTAACCTCAATGGGATTAAGTGCATTGTTCTAAAAAAACAACCAACTATTCGCGCTAATGCGGTGATCAGATGATTTACATGTGTATTCCAGTTTAATTCCTCCTGAAACCATACACCAAGAAACTTTTGTTCCCTAACATGTGCGATGCAATTTCCTTCGAATTTTATAGCTATGTTACTAATAGGTTTATTTACAGGTCGGAATATCATATAGGTTGTTTTTTTTGCATTCAAGCGCAGTCCATTTTGCCTTAACCAATTTGAAAGATTGCTTAGATAATTATTTACACTGACCTCAAGCGATATTAGATTGTCTGATGAAAAGAAAACATTCGTATCGTCAGCGTACATTATAAGTTCAGGAGAATGAGGTATATCGACAATATCATTTATATAGACAAGGAACAATAATGGCCCCAGTATAGACCCTTGGGGGACTCCTTGGTTCAACTTTTTTTTTGCAGAAATAGTGTTATTCAGTTTTACATATTGATAACGATCTTCTAGATAACTTTTAAACAGTTGTAGTGCAACTCCACGCACCCCATAGCTTGATAATTTATGAATCAATGATTTGAATTGTATGGAGTCAAATGCCTTTTGAAGATCGAGGAAGAGCCCAAGAGTATATTTTTTGTTTTCCATATTTTCGATTATCTTATCTTTGATATACAGTAGAGCTTGTTCTGTTGATTTATTTTTTTGAAAACCATACTGACTTTTTGTTATTATTTCGTGCTTATCAAAAAAGGATGCAAGTCTATCATAAATAACCCCTTCAAATATTTTCGATATTGTTGGAAGCACGGATATAGGTCGATAGTTCGCTAAAGTATTGATATCACCACCTTTATGTACTGCAGTGACTTTGGCTACTTTTAGCTGCTCTGGAAATACACCGTTAGTGAGGGTGAGGTTAATAATATAGGCTAAGACATTAGATATCAATGGTGACACCATTTTTAACTCAACAGAACCTATCTCATCAATCCCTGATGCAACATTGTTTTTAAGTTTTCTAATTAATCTTTCTACTTCAACCGGATCTGTGGGTGCGAGAAAAATAGAATACGGCAAAGGAGATTTATCAGGAGTTGGAGCATTATCTCGCTTTTCATCCGTTAAAAAAAAGGAACCCGCATTTATGAAATGTTCATTCATGACATTGGCCAACCTTTCACCACTTAAAATCTGACCATTAATTGTTAGGTCCTGTGTCCTATTACGACCCTTTTTTCTGTTCGTAAGCTCATTTATGACCTCCCATAGCTTCCTCTTGTCATTGTAAATGCTTTCAAATAATTTTTCATAGTAGTTCTGTTTAGCCTTCCGTATTTCTGAATTTAAAACGTTTCTGTATTTCTTGTACTCAGCTAAGACGTCTGTGTTCCGCGAACGGATGAAATCATGATACAATTTATTCTTTTTTTTTATGCGCTGGTAAAGATCCCGATTTATCCAAGGCTTCCTGCATTTCTTATTTCTGCCACGTGAGCGCTCCTGAAGTGGAAATGCCGCATCATAGCTAGTACTCAATAACGTCATGAATGTGTTATAAGCATCATCAGGATTTTCTTGTCTATAAACAGTGGTCCAATCTATGTTCTGAACTAGCTTAAAAAATGTTCCCGAGTTTTGTTGTTTTTCATTCGGTGGAAAGATGTTTCTGTTTTCTGACCAATTTGAGAAGTAACTCGTGCCAGAAAGAAGATGGGCATATGATCACTTATGTCATACGCAAATACCCCGGATTTTATATTCTGTGAACTTAAATTTGAGGTGCATATATCAAGGAGCGTAGCACTTGTTGATGTAATCCTAGTAGGTGAACGTATAAAATTTGTACTTCCATATGTAAGTAAGAGCGTTTCAAAATCTTTGGCATAAGGATCATTGGAACAGAGGTCAATGTTTATGTCACCCATAACTATGCAAGGAGTATTCCCGCAATGGTGGAACAGCACTGTCCTCCTTACGTTTTTTTAACGTATTTCCAAAGTTCCTTCGAATCGTATACCAGCCTCTGGCCTAAGTGAGCGAAGAATGCTTGTTTGGCTGATCTAGCGAGCTGTCTAAAACTACGTTTTAACTCTGCTAACTGAATGTAGCGACTATCAGATTTCTGAGTCTTGCTAAGTCGATCGATTCTTCCTATTTTTTTAATAAAGAACTGAGTTGCCTGTTAAACCACAATTTATCTTTTGAACTCCTGGAAGAGAATGTTCGAACGAAAACAAATTTAGCACGCAGTTCAAAAAGCTTCCCTTTAAGTACTCCTCATAAATTTCCCCCATTGAACTCATCTGCCAATGTGTCAAAAGTTGGAAAACATGATTCAAGAGCTAGATTTAGAGCAGCGTAGTTAGCCCTGTCAAGTGCATACACGTTTCTAAGGGTTTTTTTTTCGATAGACACACATTTCGAAGTGTAGCGTCCGCTACAATAACCTTATGATCACTAATGCCGGGCAAAGCACATATATCTGAAATATTGCTCGGCGCATCACAAAGCAACAAATCAAGCACGCTACCAGTATCACAGTCATTGCGGGAAGGATCTCTTACCAACTGATGCAGACTGTTTTCGTGCATAAATTCAAAGAAGGCTTTGTATAAACCACCTGTTGTACCACCTGCGAGACAATTACCCGACCCCCAGTCCAAACCAGGAAGGTTAAAATCTTCTTCCAGTATAATGTGATCGCACTGAACCATCTCAACAAAACTAGTCAATTGAGCAAACTGCTGACAAGAGGCACCAGGTGGTCGATAAGAAGAACCAATGAGAGAACATTGACCATTATCAGCCCGCAACTTGCAAAATACAGATTCACATTCCAAAGCACAATCAACTCGAACACAAGGCAAGTATGATCATACAAGAATAAATACACCACCACCCTTAGATTCACGGTCCCGCCTAAAACAGTGATACCCAGCGGGGAACAATCCTCTATCAATGATAGCGGCATCAAGCCATGATTCAGTGCCTAATACAACTGCAGGCTGAACAGACCTTAACAGCAAGTCAAAGTCATCAACCTTATTTCTAAGACTTCTGCAATTGGCGATGAGTAATCTTAGTATATGTGTCACAGAAGACTGCATTGTTGGTCACAATTGAATTGCGTCCCCGGTAGTGCTATCAATCCGATATCTTTTATCACCCAGTTATAGGATATCAAGTCTTAAAACGGATTTCTCGCCTTCCTTTCTATTATCTTTCGCGTATGCCCAAAGCTTTTTTTTTCTTTTTTTATGAACTGTACGTGAAAAAAGTACGTTAGTGTATGAAGAAGACCGCGTTCAAGGGAGACCGTTACTGGGCAACTCGACATTGGTTTCCTGATTGTTATGTCGCTGAGGACGACCGAAAGCGATGACAAATACATTTCAATTGTATTTCAATAAAAAGACAGAAAGTTATCAAAATTCAATTCAACCTGTATCCAGCACAAACAATATGCCACACAATCTACATGGCACCGTTAAAATTTAACTGAGCAAGTATTTAGCAGATTTGTAGGACGAAAAACGTGACAATTTGTGGCGTTTTGTCTGAAGTTTCATAAGCTATTGCATTAGAAAAGAGTCCTCATGTAGGACATCGAGTACAACCGCATTGACAGCTTGTGATTGGTATTCTTTCTTGAATGACAGCTCTCCTGAAAACAAGTGTTGTGACAGTTACAACAGAACAGAACACCTGCTCTGTAATATATTTTTGGCCTTCATTTTATTAAAGCATAGGCTAGAAAACTAGTATAATGAAGAGCAAGAAGGGGCCTTTAAATTATCATGCATTTCCCTTCACACTGCCATAAAGGCCAAACCAACAACAAACAGTCCTTCAAAGATGCATCTTCTTGAGTATCATTTATTACATTCAGCGCTACATACAAAATGTTGTTGATTGCAAACTTGCCTTCGTTCAGTATAACAGATCTTCATTTCACCAAAGAAAATAAAAGCAGAGTTATGAGATACCACTTACTAAAGTCCAGCGTCTCTTCACCGAGAAATCCACAAGGAACTCAAAATATTGCAAAGGAATGCCCGGACATCAAACATGATACTAAAGATGCGCACGATTTAGAGTTGCTTCCGCTTCAAAGTGGACATAAGTATGAACTGCTCAGCGACTAAGCGGTTGTTTAGAGTAAAAAAAAAACGAACTGAGCAACTTTAGTTTTTTAAACAATGCTTCGAAGCTCGCAATCTCTGGTCAACCTAGGTGGGAGAATCTCTAATTTCAGAATTGTTCTGGCCATGATCACTTCACTCGCGGCGAGTCCTCGTTGCTCGTCAAGGTGTAGTGCGTAAATAGTCACCTTACATTTTTCCGTGACAACGTTGCCGTCGTATATTACGTGCGCCAGTGCGCCTCGCAAGTCGCATATCGGGCAGTTGCAGACATGCATGAATACATACAAATAGACCCTGTTGCGGTCGGGCCACTGTCACTACTGTTGCGTAGTGCTTTGAGGTCACGGGTCGCCAAGGTGACTACTTTGGAGTAGCGCGTGTTGCTCAGCTCGTGGCTTCAAATGCGAAGAGCAGAGAGAGGGATCGTACTAGGCGACGGTGAGTTAAGGCAACAATTATGTACTGCCGTTGCATTTTTTGCACTGAGGCCATCAGCCTAAGAGGCTCAAGAGTGAGGATGCTTCGGGTGCTCTGACGCTATTGTCTGTTGTGACGTACTCGTCTGTTGCTTGGCGCCACAGCACTCGGGTAATTTATGGACCCTGGCAAACCCTTACGTCCACAACATCCAATGATGAACGCCGATTTGCATTGCGTCAGCAGACTGCAATCAGGAATGCCACAATCCTTGTGTCAGCAGCCACTAATCAGGAACCACCGATGGATTGCACTCAAGGGCCTATGATATTGCCACGCGTTGCGTAAGACACGCCGCGCTTGATGGCAGCGACTGCATCATGGGGTTTGACTTGGACCCGTGGATAGCTTGGCACGCGTTGTGTGCAACGCGGTTGCCAGAGATGGCGTCAGCCTCGCTCGCGCGCAGGTTTTGACGCCGGTTGCCTTTGCAGTAGTAATGAAGTTCGGTTCGGGCTCCAAGGCATAACAGCAGCCCCGCTGCCAGATAATGCACCGGAAAGACGAACAGTCTCTACGTGTATC
The DNA here is from genome assembly GCF_043290135.1 of Rhipicephalus microplus. Classification (NCBI taxonomy): domain Eukaryota; kingdom Metazoa; phylum Arthropoda; class Arachnida; order Ixodida; family Ixodidae; genus Rhipicephalus; species Rhipicephalus microplus. Next base: position 116,611,255 of record NC_134704.1, read on the forward strand.
GGATGTCATGCACTCTCGATCACCAGCCCCTCCAGGGTCGTCTCCTGTGCCCTGGGGCAGGATGTGGCTCCAGACTCAGTTCCGTGAACAGATCCTATTCTTGAAAAACGATTCTCATCTTCACTGGCATGTCGCCAAAACTTGTCGACCAGATTAATTTGTCTCTTCTGAAAATTTCTGACTCAGCTTTTGTTGCCAGTTCTGCAACTTGGCAGGAACGGAACAGAAAAACAAAACGCCTGACCTGTGCGGACGCGAACCACAGTCACAGCAAGAGCTATAAGAGCCGACTTTCAAGACCTTTTTTAAACACTCATTGAGTAACTGCTGCAAGCACACTGCTGGGTAACCACTACGGATGTATTAAAAATTGTTACTGTCTGGTAGGCCAGCATTCGCTATGGTATCCTTCGTCATTCTTCTCAGAAGCGTGGTATCCGCTAAGCACTTGCAAGGAATCTTGTGCGAATCATTCATGCGGTGGCTGATAACAATGAGGAACCATTTCTTAAGTGGTTATGCGCCACATTTGTTAGATGATCAAGAACAAGCTTTTGTAATGCGTAGGAGCATTGGACAACCCACTCGTTGCGCTATTCGCGTTGTGTGATGCCTGGTTGTTATTTAACTGTTCTAAAACACTTTATTACTCCTAATAATGTGATTCTTTTCGCGACACAAAGCCTGCCTAAGGCAAATTTGCGGAGAAGCCACCCAAGCACCGGCGTGGCTCAGTGGTACAATACTGGGCTGGCACACAGCGGACCAGGGTTCGAGTTCCAGAGTGTGTTTCTGTGATAGTGGTTACGGACTCTGGCGGCGGCCAACAATTACGGCGCCTCGTGTGAACCTAGTTGTGATCTCATAAGAGCGTTCGCTGTAAAAAAGCTGCAGCCTTCATACTTTCTTTATGCTTAGCACTGCTACTGCTAAGCTGCCTTTGCTTTATTCATTTAGTGATTGATTTACGTGAGCGCAAAATCAGGGGGAGTTTGAGAGAGAATAAGTTACGACTGCATAATAAGCAACGCGATGAGGTAAGGTCATCAAGAATGAAGGTGCATATAACACCTAACGAAGCCTACGCAAGCGTAGCCACCGACCTTGTCTCCAGATCCCTCCTCGGGCCCTACTTTCGGTGGATCATAACAAAACTATTGCAGTACCCTGCGATGCCACAGGAGCTGCAGCTTAATCGCAGCCTGCACAGACTTGCTGCCATCTGTAGAAAAAAAATGTAGTGGAGAAGGCAATTTCTTTCTTTCATAGTGTCCCACAATAAAAAATATGCGAAGAAGCACGTCAAGCTTTTGCAATATTAGGCACGTAGCTAATTGCAGTCAATCATGGGGGCGCCGCCCAAGCGTTTCACCTGCTCACAGACGGAAACAACTGATAAGCTTTTCCTCCTCTGAGCTTTATCATACGACCTCAATGTGTATCGAGCTGACAAAATATAACTGAGCTAATAAGTGTCTGTTGAACTGCCCGAAATATTTTTTCATAGATGAATGGAGAATATAGAACGTAGGTATGAAAACATCAGCCACCCTCTTCCATTATTTTACGTTTGTACACTCATTTGATAACCATGATGTTTTGAAATTTTGCACGTTTTTGAAGTATTTAAAACCTTTTTTTCGCGCCACGCAACACAAGTTTGTACGTTATTGGAATGATAAGTTACAATTTTAGTATTACGTTCATTACCATGAACAAAGCCAGCCAAACGAGGAAAAATAATTTCTACGAAGAGAGGAATCAATTATATCCTAAGCACGAATGAGGAAGCTTGATATATCACTTTAAAATCAGCACAACGTTACGAGGTGGACGTAAACTATGCCGTACATGACTTCCATCTCATGACTAATATGTTTGGAAGTGTCATTTACCTTAGTCGTCTACACGTCACGTGATACCATATTCGTTATATGTGGATCTGCAAAACGGCTGCGAGCGCGCAGTGAGCCCAGCTTGTAGTCATATTTTACATAACACGAATATTATGGCTATTATCTTTGAATGTAGCATTTACCTTCGTCATCTATTTATGTCACGTAATACAATGTTTGGTATATGTGAAGCTAGCAAAACGGCCGCGAGCACGCTATGAGCATATCATGTAGTCATGTTTTACATGATTCGTATATCATGAGCATCATGATTGGACGTGTGCTTTGCCTTTGTCGTCTATTCACGTCAGGTTATATCAAATTTGGTATATGTGGAGCTAGCGAAACAGCCATAGCATGCTATGCAGCGTAGGATGTAGTCATGTTTCCCAAGGTACGCATGTCGTGGTTATCACGTTTGAATGTCGGTCATTCACGTACAAGATTTGGTATATGTGATGCTAGCAAAACGGCCTCGAGCGCATCATGAGCGTGAAATGTCGTTATGTTGTTACGTGACATGCATCTCATGATTATCATGTTTGCCCCAGTCACATACCATCGTCATCCATTCACGTCTCGTAATACCGAATTTGTGAATGTGAAGCTGGCAAAACGACCGCGAGCATCAGTGCCGCGTGTAGGGATAACTTATAAATATGACATACATGTCATAATATACACGTTAGGGTCATTAAGTTTCGTTCGCCTAGAATCATACCATACCATACCAGTTTTGTAATATGTAACGTGAATGAAACCACCACAAGAGCAGCAAGGCAATGAAGTGTAAATTATGACAATCACAAAATACATATAGTCATTTTCATGTTATGACTATTAACTTTTTCGCGTCATACTGTCATATTAATTTGCAGCTATTTTCGTATCAATACCAAAATTAAAACGGCCAGAAAATCCAAAATTTGTAGGTGGCTAGTAGATATATAGATATATAAGCTCGAAGTCAACAAAAATCGCTAAGAAACGCTTGGCATTTTAAAACAGTATCAACCTTATTATCAATCAGTCATACGTAATTAGAATATTCAAAGCACCAGGAGTATAAATGCAAAGCAATATTCAAACCTTACAGCAAAGTATTACCTATATGGAAATTGATCAGGCTCTCTGTGTCCCCATTTCTAGCATGCAAGAAGATAACCAGACATTACTTTGAAAGCGCTCGTCGTACATCTGGTTCGTCTGTCAAACGTGTACGGTGACTCCACGCAACGTTATAATTTTCAATTCACGAAATGCCACGGCGTTGCTTCGGTCTGCTCCAAAATGATATTTAGTAATCGTGGGGTAGAAAGCTACTCAACGGACACCTACTTGATAGAGAAGTCTCTAATTGCAGATATAGAGGGTTACATTTCGAAAAAGGCTAAGCAGACAGAACGCAGCAGTTCCATCGAATGAAACCTTTTGAGTCGCACATACACAAGCCTCTTCGACGCCATCAGTCTGTCGGGCTCGTTTCATGCCGAACGCACTAATGCAGTGATGCTCAAAGTTGAGGCGAACTTCTCGACAGCGCAATGGGCCCAACTAATAGAACTCACCAGTTTTGATGTTGTACAGCAAAAAATGTTGGTGCTCTATGTTATAAGTTTAAATTCTGGATGAGGCTTGATTTGACTCCTCATTTTCTTGTAAGAACTTTGAATGCACGAGCCCACTCACTGATTATAGAGCAAAAGAACAGGAACATTGATGAGTCCCGCGTTTAAAGTAGGCGATATGATGCCGAGTGCGGCTCTTTTGTGGGTTTGACTATGGTTAAAGAGTGCCTTTGACGAGAAAGAACGTGAAGTCGGAAGCATAGCGACAACTTGTCTTCATTGTTCTAACTATTGAAGACAGTCACCCGTCCATACGCTTCCAACCAGCTCTCCGGTTCTTCGCACGATGACGGTCGGAATTTCGGCGGCTCATTTTGCTCATTGATGAGCAGGGGTGTAAGCTGCGCAGGCGTTGTCATCCTGGCGGCTTGCTTCGTCGTCGTAGCTCGTGTGTTGTCTAGTAAGGGTCCAAGTGTGAGTTGGGGGGTGGGGGAAGTTCTTGCAGTTTGTGGCTGGCTTGACTGTCACTGATGGTGTCGGTGTCTTCTTCATGACGTGGGCTAGGCGGACGGCTTCAGGGGGGTATACGAAACAGGCCGGGAGGCACCTCCACCAAATTTCACATGTCCGTGACGTCGACGTCAAGGACACGTGAAGAGGCAGCTCTTTGTTTGGATGAACTTGTGGCCACGAAACTTAACATCACACTACAGCAGCAAAGTTGCTTCTAAAAGTGGTGAACACAGCCTCGGCCGTCGATCAACTAACAAGCGGTGAAGCGCGTCGGCATTTATACATATACCGTCGAATATTTCAGTCTTATCACTTGTAGTTGCAAAAACTTTAAAATAACCTCGAATGTTAGCGTCTTGCACGCATTATTAAGAGAACAATCTACAATAATCTCGAACCTTCTCGAACAGCAAGGCACAGTTCACGTTGAGCATTGCTGACAAGCTTCGTGGGCCAAAACTGAATCGAACCAGTGTTCAAACAAAGAACGCGCGTGGCAATATCAACTGGTTACCAGAACCTTGATCGTTTCGTTATGCATTCCGCTCGCTTTTCTATATGTCACAGCTATGCTATTTTCTGTACCTTCCCACACTGCGTAGCTCCAAAGTTTGTCTCAGATAACCTTGAAATACCCCAAGTTTCCGCCCCAAGAGTCAGTACTGTTAAGGCGACCGTCAATATGACTCCAACAGAGAAACGGATCGGTCTGGCTTGATTCTCCTACTGGTGCAAGTATAGGAAAATCGCCGTAACAAATTACCGAACAAAATAGCGTAGTTGCTCCTTTTAATTTTTTTGAGGTAGGGAGAACATCGCTGTGGTCTGACAGCAAGTGTTGCTGCGGTAACCATACCGAAAGTGGTCAATGGAGCATTGCTAGGTTATTTCTCCACGCCGCGGGACAAATCTCCGTTAAGGTTTGTTTTTTTCTGTTTAAAATGCGCGATAGGTTTTTATTACATGAATTGATCAAAAATTATCCAACATTTGCATCCACTATCTATCAATGACATATTTTGAGATTTTTGCTGCGGCTATAAAAAGGAATAGTACTCCGCGTCACATTCAATGACGCAGAAAATGGTATCTCTAAGCAAAAACTTCGATGATGATGATGTTTGGTGCTTTGTGGCTCAAGGGCCATTTGATGACCAAAGCGCGCCAGTTCATGAGGCAAGAGATGTGAACAACAATTCTGATTAGCGACTGTACAAGGGCCTCAAAATTCTTCGCCCTAAGGCGGGTAAAAACATAGAAATAATAAAATCATGATTATGCCATGAAAAGTGTGTGGTATTATTGAATGACGAAAGCCTGTGATAATAAAAACCATGGTGGGCACGTGTGGCATAAGCACTAGTGCCTCGATCATTGACACCGTTGCGTCCAAGGGCCGTGAAGCAAGTGCTTTTTTGAGTGCAGCCACTGCAGCGGACACCTCTTTGGAGACGTCGTGCTAAAGAATGCCCGGGTATATGATATGAAACGTACGAAAATATTTTAAAAATGATAACAATGATTTATGTGTGAACAGTGGTTCCCTATCGACGTACATTGCAGGATGTAGTGGTATCTGTTGTCGGTAGGGTAGTGGAAAGTGTTATCTTCTTAGCTTGTCTAATTTTTTGCACTATTAGAATGTGGAGCACGGTGAGTGCTTCTCCAGATCAGTCACACAATGGTGGATCACCCCCAGACAAAAGAAATAATGTGTAGTGTATGTATGTCCTGTTCTTAGTCTTGTAAGGATTACTTCAGTTTGGCGTGAATTTGATACTGGTGGACAATGACCAAGTTGCGGCTTGATGACATGCAATATCCCTACTGAAACGTTCTGTATGAAATCTTACGGAAAATATATGGACTCCGTAACATATCCTTATGCTACATACGAAAAAAACATGGAGTTTTATGGAAATATACGGAAGTTGTATGGCATTTACGGAAAGCTTCTTATGGAGTATAAGGAAGGATAAGGAAATTTTATGGCGTATACGGAAAGCTTTTTATGGAGTATACGGAAAGATAAGGAAAACGTATGGCATATATGGAAAGCTTTTTATGAAGTATATGGAAGGATAAGGAAAGATAAGGAAACTTATGGAGCATACGGAGAGTTCATGATGGAAGATATGGAAGGACAAGGAAAGTGTACAGAGTGTATAGACGCTTTCTTAAGGAAAATGCAGAATGTAAGGTCTTACGGAAATATACAGATTGTGTAAGGTGCTTACGAAAATGTGCAATAGTGTATGAAAGGCATGCGGATTGTTGCAAAAATGTGGAAACTCTACAGTTGTCACATTTTTAGCAGGAAATACGAGCTCTATAAAGTTATAATTGAATGCACAGTGGCATATATAGTACAAAAGAATAACGCAGGCTAGTCTGTGTTGTCAGTCACCGCTGTTCGCCCTTTTCCAGAATGAATACAACTTCTGCAGATGACCAGGTGCTAAAGTCTGTCACATGGAAAATGTGTCATTCACAAGGAATGACAATAACTCATTTTACTTGCATGCTGTCACACGAAAACAAATCAAGCAAAAATGCATAACTTCAAGGGCTCGTTTTTTGGTAGAAACAATAATAATGAGAACTAAATTCAATGTGAATGAACTTGTCAATATTAATGAAATTGTTCTCATTAACATTGGCAAAGAGAAATGTCATTTTAAAATATCGACCATGAGCTTAGTTCTCCTGAGCACCGACTAAAGAAATGAAAATCTATGAAAACTAATTGCATGTAGCCTAAAAATAATTTTTTATTGATAGTATGTGCTCCTACAATATTAATACAGCTATACACAACTTGCCACAGCTTCACGACAGAAACGAGGTAGGGGCAGAGGGAGTGGTCAGAAAAATAATTAAGTATGAGAGCCCAACTGATATGTACAAACACATAATGGTGCTTATCATTGATGCACGGATGGTCGTGTATAGAGCTGGGTCGTTTTGAGATTTTCAAAAGCACTGTTTCAGACCACCATGCAGATAACGCTTCAATTGTAGTGCTACATAAGACACAACTTATGGGCCAGCTTTATTGAATAAGAAGATTATAGGTTAAACAAATGCTTTAAAATATATCATATCATGGCTGCATGAACGCATACAAGCTATGTAAAGTGCAATAAAGTGAGGACGCATGAGCTTCTCTTGATGCTCAGTTCTACATAGATGCTTCAACTGTACTGCGAAGAAATTTAACCAATGTCGTTGTGTGCAACATTGTCCATTTTAAACTATCTATATGTATATATAAAATTCCTACTGCGTGTTAAGCTACGTAGCACTCATAACATTTCCTTTTATTAAGGGCAATTTTTCAAACAATCAACATTATTCATTTTCTGTCTCACTTCGTGCCCGCAATTCTTGGTTTGGCTCGATCACAACTGTGCAGCCCTTATTTTGGAGAAATCAAAAAACATCCACCAAAATATAGTTTGGAACTGCTTCTCGGTGATATTGCCTTCCCTCAACTGCCACAGCTTGAGATGAGTCATATAGCAAGTCTCGCGCATACCTAGGGCCTACCCTTGAAGAAACTGGTCCGGCTGTGAAATGCTCAGTGTTTTCTCAAATAAATTTTTTGTTTTGAGTTTTCTCACTTCTCGAGTCCCTTCACAATCAAGCAGACCCAATGTTCACCTTAGTCCTTAATTTTTTTTATATTATGAAATAAATAAAAAAATTAATAATGAAAATAAAAATACGAATAACTGTTGCGCAAAAAACACAGTCCCCACATACGTACTTGAACGCAATATTGCTTTTATTTTGTTTTAGAACCTCAGGCATTAGAAAAGATAGCAGTACAATAAAAACGTTGAAAAAAAATTAGACTCGGCGGGACTCGAACCTGCGCCACTCAGTTGTGCTCGCGTACGTGAACTGCGTGCGTTAACTTGCTGAGCTATTCGCGCTTTTTTTTCTTTATTGCCTTCTTGACTACAGGTCAAGCTAATATGACAGTCACTATTACACGTGTTTCATGCGAGAAAACGCGTCAAACAAAGATATTACATCTTCATTACAGTCGGTAGTCTTATACACATCTCGCACTTTTATAACAGCTTCCACGAAACACTCATTAACGGATAGAACTCTCACATCACAGTGTCTGTACGATAGCATACTACGCCAAACCGAATGAAGACCAAGTACAAATATAACATCCAAATTTTGCACAGAACTATCACAAGGCAAAAAACGAATTCCATATGAAGTAAGAGGTAAATCTTTTTTTTAAAGTTCTCTGTAAAATGTTCCAAAAGAAAATAGCGTTCTTACAATCAATAAACACATGTTCAATGGTCTCAGGTTTGTTACACAGGAGACAGCTGCTTCCCCATGGTACATACATCCCTCTCTCTTCAAGCCACGTTTTTACTGGCAAGGTTCCCGTATGAAGTTTAAAAAAGAAGGTTTTCACATTGGGTGGTATACACATGTTTTTCACTCGCTTTAGTACGTCATGACCATATGATTTTTCATACCTTGAACGGTACAGGGGCACAGGAAAAACATTCTGTATTAGGTCTTTCATAAGGCGCTTTCTTTTCACATTAGTTAGGTAATCTATCGAAGACCTCGCCCTTAAGAAACGATATGAGAACACAACTTCGCGCAAGAACGGTGACAAGGGGTGTCGTTCTCGCCTGTCTGAAGATACAAAGAAGTCAGGCATGTGGTGTAACAGCGTTGTTTGAAATAAAGAACGTAAAAAAGAGTCTCTCTGGTCTCTAATGAGCAGGAAACGTGATATTACTTGGTTAAGAAACAGATGGCAAAGAGACAGCCCTTCTTGCTTAACTCGCCGAAACAAGTTCGTTCTAGATGTTCTCTCCCACGTAGAGCTCCAGATGAACGTGGCGAATATCCTGTGGACTTTGTGAATGGTTTTACGCTTACAACTAAGTACTTGCAAAAGGTACATAATTTTAGCAGCCAGAAAAAACGTTGCATACAGCTGACCGAGAGAAAATTGATAAGCCACGACCGCCCCATCCTTCGGCGGTCGCGCGCAGTTCTTCAGCCTTTTCAAGGCAAAATGCTTCGCTGTCTTGATACCTGTCCAATGGTACCCCAAGGTAACGACTAGGCGTCGTGAGCCACTGAATATTTCCAAAAGAACTGGGCGTAAGGTCCCAATTACCATGCCATAAACCAATGCTTTTTTCTTTGTTCATTAAACTTCCACTCGTGTCACAAAATCTTTGAGTGATTTTTAATAACGAAGTGAAACTCTCTCTATCAACTGCAAAAAAGGCAATATCGTCGGCGTATGCCAAAACACGCACTTCACATGACTGCAACCTGAAACCATTAATCCCTGCATGGTGAATCACTTTCTGACACAATGGTTCCAAAAATACAGCGAAGAGCAAAGGACTTAAAGGACACCCCTGGCGCACGGAGGAAAGTACTTGTATGCGCTGTGAGAGTTCTCTATTTACAATTAAATTTGTGGTTGAATTTTTATATGCCAATTTATTACCTTTACATATGATCGCACCAAGACCAACGTACTCAGCTAGCATGAAGACTATATTGTGTGGAACCATGTCGAAAGCCTTGGCTAGATCAATTTGCAACATAGCTACTTTTAGTAGCGCAGCGTCACAATGCTCCAAAATTCTCCTGGCAACATGAATATTCGTGAATATGCTCCTACGCTTGATGCCGCAAGTCTGATGTGACCCGACCAACTTGTATATAACTCCTTGCAACCTCCTAGCCAGAACTTTCATAAACACCTTATAATCTACGTTTGTTAGCGTGATAGGCCTGTATCCTGTCACTTTGCGTAAAACATGTTGCTCTTTCCCTTTAGGAATCAGCACGGTGTGCGCTCGATTAAACGATGGAGGCAAAGCTCCGCGATCTAAAGACTCCGAAAAAACCTCATGCAATGCGGCGGCCATATCCTCCTTGAACGCCTTGTAAAAGGCGGCATTAATGCCATCTGGACCAGGTGATTTGCCCATGCCGAGATCATCGATAGCCTTATCAATTTCCCCTATACTAATAGACATTTCCAATAAATTTGTGTCCTCAGCATTAAGTGTCGGCATTTCTATCAAGAACTCATCTACAAAACCCGGCTCCTTTGGTTCGCGATAAGCAAACAAGTCCTGATAATAGTTTTCAAAAGCTTTCATAATATCTTTATGTTCTTTCAATATTTTACCATTCCATTCTATCTCTAGTATGTCGTGAGCTCGAGCATATGCCTTTTCATCTGACAAGGCTCGCTTTGTCGGGGCTTCATTTACGAGGTATCTCTCAACTCTTGCTCGTATAATTGCACCTTTATATTTATCTTCTTCAAGACATTCAATTTTGTTTTTGACAACCTGCAGTTGATGTGTGAATAAGCCCGGGTTTTCTGCTTCAATATTCACCAAATCATTTAGCTCTGCCCGTAGCTCACGTTCCTGTTTTCGAGCTTGGTGCTGCATGTAGCAACCACACTCTATTGCATTCATTTTTATCTTTTGCTTAAATAATTCCCATTTTTCCGTGGCACTCCTTTCTGCGTTTTTGAAAAAATTCTCGATTTCCTTTTTTGTCTTATCTACAAAACCTTCGTGCGTAATTATCTTAGTATTCAGTTTCCATGTTTCCCATACAACCTTCTTTTTGCACTTTCTACCTATCTCAAACAAAACTAAGCAATGATCACTGAAGGAAACAGCATAAACGTCATAGTTCTGACATAAAGGTACTATCTCAGAACAAACATATGCTCGATCTAGTCGTGCGTGACTCGAACCTTGAAAATGTGTGAGGTGCTGGCGACTGCCACCCATCGCAAACAGAGCTACGTCATGTAAAAAGTACTTATTAAGGCTGTCTCTAAGCAACCCAACGCTTTCATCACCTAATTTAGCAGTATACGTGCAATCTTCTTGGGTCAAAACACAATTGAAGTCACCCAACAGAACCACACATTTCTGACATTCAAAGTACGCTTGCATTTCCCGGAAAAACAAACATCTGTCTCTCGAATTTGTAGGTGCGTATACACAGATAACTCTAAATTTAGTGATCCCGTAACAAAAGTCACACAAAACAAAACACCCATGTAGGCAACTTTTGACCTCTTCCACTACAATACCAAGAGAGTTCTTGACAAAAATAATACATCCAGCTGATGCTCCCACTGCATAGCTCGCACACGCATTGTACCGCAATGAAAATTCTGCTACCAAGCTATCAGTCGCGTCTTCAGTACTAACTTAAATCTCCTGGACCGCGAGCAAGTCAAGGTCTTTTTCTTGCATCAAGCGTTTCAACTGGTACTGTTTGCGACGCGTTCCTAGACCACGTACATTCAGCGTACCAATGCGTAAAGGCGCAGTCATGCTAGCCATGTTGATGACAAAGATGAAAACTACAATGCTGCGCTTACCGTGTCTCGTATACCGTGCAGTGGAAAAACCGGGATCTTACGCGTCTAGATCGTGTCCCCGAACCGGCGACGATGACGCCGACCGGGTTTCGAGGGCATATTTTTTACTCTTAGCGCCCGTGACGCGATGCCACAGACGTTCCGGGCGTTTCAGGTTGCGTTCCGTGCTCTCCACTCGGTAACGCTTGCCGCGTCCCGTGGTCGCTTCCGGAGACTTTGTGCCGGCTTCTGGCGTAGCGATCTCGCCACTGGTACCCATATCTTCCTCCATCGATTCTTGAATGTCCTGCTGGCCGCCTGTTGCGGCCAACTTCTCGGATTCTTTCGTTGAGTCTTTGCCATCTTGCGTTGTCGCGTCGGCTGTCTCTTCTCCAGTTGCCTGAACCGCGGCGTCGGGACCCACGGCGTTGCTGCCAGGGACCACCTTCTCAGCCTCTTCGGCGTCCATTAGATTATCTTGGGCGTCGTCTGTTGGCAGCACGGTCTTCGTAACTCTGGCATAACTCCTGACGCAATCTTGACTTTCATGACCAAACGCTCGGCATACACCACAGCGGGGAGTCTGGCAGTCTCGTCGTATATGTCCTTGCATGTGACACCTTAGGCAAAGCGGTGCCCGACCCGGGGCCAAAAGAAGGACGGTGCCCCCTCCAATGTTAAAAAGGTGCGGCAAGTCTTCTAGCACCACGCCTTCCTTCAGTTTCAGTCGCACCACCCTCGTCGTTGATATCGCGTGTTCAAAGCCAGCGACGGTCCAGTTGTCGTTGGAAACCTCCAGAACTTCACCAAACTCACTCAACGCTTGTCGAACGCTCTCATTCGAGACCGCAAAGTCAACCCAGTGAAGTTTCACGGTTACATCATGTTGGATAGGGTCGATGATAGCACAGAAGCCACCCTTGACTCGGAGTCCACCTGTTTTGAGTAATGCTTCTTTGTCAACCTTGCTTCGCATCTTCGCCAGTCAGATGTGATTCATCTGGAAGGCTCCAATGCCAATGATTGCCTTGATGAGTCCCACTTCTTCCAACGGGGCCCGAAAGTCTTCCAACCGGTATGGTCTTTTTTCCAAATCCCCGTGCAGAAACACACACTCTTCCATACTGTCACCCGACGGCAATGTAGGCAACAAAAACCGGTAATCCGATGGTGCAGAAGGGAACCTAACACCGCAGCCAGCAGCGGCCGCCGAAGCACCTCGCACGGAGCGAGCCATCACACGTCCGTCTCCCACCGAAGCCGAACGCAGAGTGCTGAGCTATTCGCGCTGAATGGTGTCGAGAGTTCAAGTTATGTATATAACTTTGCTTTTTACACGCTATGTGTTGGCATATTTATGTACGATGTGCGATCGTATCTATTGTTGTGTGCATATGTTTTGGGATTGTATATACGTCACATGCTTTTCGCATGTCTTTCAACTATAGATTGCTGCCCCGCCTCGGATGAAAACAAGTATTTTTACACCCACACACACGCTTGAGCAGTTGAAAGTTGTTTCCCGGGGCTCTCTTGCGATTGAGTCGGCCACCACAGGGAATTAGAGTGATACGCCATTAATCCCTCCATCTAGCTGTATTCCACTTAGTAGCTCTATCGCTTGATGAGAAATCGAGCGCGGGGCGCGACGCTATTGCGCACGACCATGCCTCGCGAAGTGGCGACATCAGCTGATTGCGCCGGCCCGATTGCTTCGATTTGCTTCAGAGCAAAGAAATGTCATACCTTGAAAGATTGCGTACTGCACAATGTCAAAACGTTACTGCTTTGTAGCCATTCTATGATTCATTGAGAATAGGTAACTCTGATATCACTACTGTAGAGCTTTGCTTCGGCGACACGCACCGAACGTGAAACCGCACTACGTCTGTCGTAGAAGCAGTAGGAGGCTGTCGTCTGCTAGAACAAAAACAAAACAAAGACCTGGAAAATAGTCATAAGTTGTAACTTGTTTTTTGAATAACCGTTTACCACTTTTAAAGTTATTTTGCCAGATAACATACAGTTTTTTTTTGGTTTATAGCAGCAACACATGCTTTTTTTTATTTTCCTCGCACAGTTATCCAAGTCAAATCCATTCACAACTAAGCCACATGTTGTTTGTCTTCTTTGTTTTCGTGGGCATGCCGTGTCGGTGCGTCTGTCATGTGTTCGCGCTGCTACACACGAGAGCACGAAATGTTAAATTTACGCAAGGAAGCGCCGTTCCTCGTTCGTGTAATGTGCTAAGATTGCGCCCTATTCCCGCGGTTGTTCGAGTGCGGATCAAGTGCGAGTCGTCCAAGGAATCAGCGGGTTGGGCGGGCGCTCGAAGGACTCCGAGGTGACGGCTGACGCCTGTGGTCGCTTTCCTCAGGACAGTGTGAAAGAAACTAAAGGTAAGGGGGACACTTTTTTATGTAGACCAAGTATGCCACTCAGTGCAAGTGTGTGTTGCTGCACTCGAACGAGGCGTCGTGAAACGGCAACCTTACGCGCCTTTGCGAGTGCGGTTGCCGATTCGCTTTGACAATGCTAACGCCAGCAGAGCCATGGCGCATCGGCGCGGCCTTACTGGAGCTAATTGGAGACAACTGCGGCAACATGCATGTGTATGGTGATCGATTTTTTTCATATGTGCAATGTAGTGAGGAAGACGCACATGGCGCTTGGTACGTTGTTGATTAAACGAAGCCTGCAGTGCCATTTGATGCAAAGCAGCATTTTGTTTACGTTCGCGGGCGATACAATTTGTAACTTGGCTCGATTCACCTAGCCAACCGCCTAAGTGGGTTGATTAGCATACGTTCATGGTAGAGTGTTATTATGCCCCTAAACAGTGGCGTGTGCTTGTTAAAACATATAATCTGTGTGCCTAGTGGAGAGAGAGAGAGGTGTTCGTGCAATCTGCATGTGTACCTGCAAGACGCCTTTGCTTGTAACTAATAATGTACCGGCCAGCACCTACATTGTACGCCTGACTTTGAAGAAAACTTGCATGCACAATGTGAGATTTTGTAATCTGCCAGACTTGCTTTTTATAAAATAATACACTGCCAGCATGTTCAAAATATGTTTCGCTGCTGTGTGGCAGGGGTGCGGTTATCACGCTGTTGTGTAGTTGCTGATGCAAGCACTTATAGTTTTGATGCGTTAATATTTCTCATCTAACTCATCAGGTGTTTGGCTGTTTCAGCACAAACAAGGCAAAGAGAGAAGGAAGACGGGTAATGACAGGACCTGTGCCGACTTTTGTTTGCAGGAGAATGCCCATGTTGGTGTATTTATTGTGACAGCCTTTCTGTGTTGCTTTTTTGCCCAAATTATTCAAGAACACAGTTGTCAGCAATATGAGAGAGAACACTGAAATTAGCTTTTAAAGATCATGGTGACTAAATGCCTAGTGATTCACAGCACAATGTAACAACAAAAGACATCAGTATGATCAATGTGGACGAGTACAGTCTTGCATCTAAAAAATATATTGTGCAAAATGTTGCCTAAGTAAGAAAACTCTCAATGTTTGCAAATAGTGTGACGTCGCTTCAAGCACCGTGCCAGCCATTCCCTCCCTCTGTGCAAGGGCTGGTTGGCAAGGAAGTTGTTTGTGACGTTCCTGATAGACCACTGAGATGTATGCGATTCCAAACCTGTAGCCTAAGATATACGTAATCTTTTGTGCAGTTACATCGCTGCATCTGACACCTACAACTTATTTGCATATTTACATTGCTCCCTTAGGACCTAACACACAAACTTGTTGTTTGCATTGTCACTTCATGAATATCGAGCGGTAAAGGTACTGAGTGTATGTGAAACAAGAATCTCTGCTTATTACATGAAGACATATGAGGCCTTCGATAGAACGAGTTATACCTTTATTGGGCTTGCGTACTCGTCGGGGCGATTCATACATGCAGCTTCAGCAAATGGTGTCTTCTAGCTCGGTGACCATGCAATTTTTTTCTGCACACAGCGCAAACACCGAGATGTACCCACTCGCATATGGTCGCGTCAAGTGCATATTTACCTTGACTAAAATGTCGAATCAAGTTTTTTCATCGACCCTGTCATGAGTGCTAACGTCTTCGCAAACAAGACACATTGTTATTGACACTGCACACACTACACACAATGTTCTCAGTTGAACCGATATTCTCAATGCCTTTTAATGCACACTACATGCCGCAATCAACAGTGCACATTTTTGAAGACTATGCCGCTGTTTCTCGCACAGGCCACCACGTGTGTTCAATTCTTCAAGATAAACAGACAGCGTGGCAAATATTTTACCACACAGTTTACCACACAGCTAGATGTTTGCTGACACATACTACAGCTAATGTCGACATTGTAACGTGAAGTGTAAGCTTTGGAAAATTAAAACTTTCCCCAAACTCCGCACGACTGTACCGGGCTGAGCCACCAGCGGGAGTGTTTTTACCAGCCACACCTTTTACATGTGCCAGTGACATCATGCTGTGACGTACCTCGGTAGGGGCCTATCGCTGCATACTTTATGTGAATGAGGGTCCTGTTAGTGAAAGCAGGCATTGTTGATTTCGTAACTTGTTCATTCCCAACTGGACCTTCATTTTCACGAGTTGTCTGACTGATATTCAGGCGAACTTTTGTGCAATAAATTATACAGTTGGCAGTCTGTGCTTGCCCCATACTGTTGTTACTGGTGTTTCTTGTTACTTTGCACTGCTCATTACTGCTCACCTACAGAAACTAGCCTATCTTGCCGCTGTTTTGGACAAGATGCAGCTGGCAAGTGCGATAGTGTTCATAACTCTAAATTCTCAAGCAAAAATTATCGTTTCATATTCAGTTAGTTGCATTCATATCAGTACAATATAAGAAATCATTGATTAAACATGAATCCTTGTTCCTTCACATAATGCTCACAACTTTTATATCAAATTGAATGGTGTTTATAAAAACACATGGATTTTAGCTAAACTTCATGCTCTTTTCTCGAACAGCTGACAAAACGCTATTGCATGCTTACTTGCCATGAATTGAACTGTGTTTGAAATACATTGCAATTCTTCACCGGACCGCCAGTACACTTCACATTGGGGGAACATTTAATAACCATGGATTGATTAATTAAGAACGGGAAGAAAGAATCGGCAGGCCGGGCTACTTGATATTGGCATCCGTTTTGCTACCCAGCGCATTATCATGCAAACTTCCTATAGAGTGGTTATGCGTCTTGCATGTGTGTCTGTAAACCAAGAACATTGGTTTGAACTATATTTGTCTTACAAATGGTTGCAGGACTGTGGAGGCTGTAGGGCTGCTTAGGAATGGTGGAATCCTTGGACATGTGTTCAACCTTGCTGCAACAGCTCCTTGGTGTTTTTACGGCATCTTTACAGATGTGTTGGGTGAGTAAAGCAAGCAGGTTTCAACACAAGGAAAAGTATAATATGGCAGCACCTCTTGTGCGTGCCTTACATCCCAAGTATATCAAATATTTATCTTGCCTTGTGGCCTGTAATTTTTAAAGAGACGCTTCTTTTTGCTTTATATTTGAGTCTTGATGCTTCGACAGCAATGTATTTGTGTTTGACAGCAAGTGTTCTTGAACAAATAACTGATCTCAATAATGACAAAACACCCTTCATACTTGGTCCTTAGCATAAGCTAGCACTTATCTGTAGCAGATTCAATTATTCATTTTTCGCTGGGATGATAATGGGCAAGTAGCAAAGGCAAGTTCAGATTGGAGTGGTCGGTGACGTCTGTTTAGGCTCTGCCATATTGCTTTGCAACCAGAGTTACTTGTGGCCACATATACAATGAAGCCACATGACGTGCATTCTAAATGAGATTACCATATCACATTTCACTGCATCTTAGTATGTGCCAAACAAAAGCAGATATCATTAGCTTGCCACTATAAAGGGATCCTAAGCCAACACAAGGTTGAAATTTAGTCGTGGTGTTGCAGCTGTGTATGACTCTACAATGGATACATAGCCGTGATAATTTGTCTATATGTTGTCGCAATAGTAATGTTACACACATTGTACGATACAAAAGAGGTCCTCACTTATTTCGCTTTTTTTCGCTATGCTTCTTTCTTGTCTCTTCTTGCCATGTGCTCCTCCTCACTGTACAAGGAGCAAGAGCAGTGGGCATACAAACACGTATTCAAAAAAATGTTGTAAGGTGAGCACTGAGAAGCTGAACACTTCCAAAAGGCTCAAAGAGGTAAAGGTATTGTTTCTAGCTACTTTTTGGGCACCCATAGCTAGTTGTGCTGCTGCAGTTAAAAAATAAGTTAAATGTTAAAAATTAATTGGAGATGGTTTGGCACTCATAATTGCAGTTACATACAGAACTAGGTTTCTATGCGTAAGCAAAATCTGTTTATTCTAAATCAATCCTAATGATATCTGAAATTCAGGAAATATTCACAGAAAAGCTCAGGAAAAGGCAAAGTGGTTGCCCCTTGAATGTGAAGGAAATACCCTTCTTCTAAAAGGTCAATAGACAGTCTAGTAGTCTCGATATTACATGCGCTATAAAATATTCTGGTGTGGTGCTTTTCATGCATGTTATGATGAGAGGGGTTCTTAATAAAACTGTTGTCACTTTTCCCTGCATTGCTGAAATTGTTCACATAGTTATAATACATGAATCACTTTATGCCTTTTGATTTTATGCAAATGGTTTGCTTACCCAGTCGGTTTAACTTGATTTGGATAAAATCATAAATGCTCTAAAAATTTTTTTTACTATACAGCAGGTTTATTTTTAAAATACGCGACCATTGATGTGAACACAGTTGGTGGCGTGCTTGATTAATCCTTCACTATCACCACTCTAACTACACCTGCTACAGTGCATAGTGTGACAAAAGTAATGGTACTTAACATTACTGGCAGCATACACTTTTATGTATCAAAATAGGTTAAAAAGCCTGGTAAAAATGTGTGTACGTTTTTTTTCGCTCCAACTAAATATTTTGGTCTACTCAAAGTAGCTTCCACTCTTTTAAGTTCCTCAAACTTTTAGGTGTTCAAAAGAAGTATCAATGCCATATACTTTCTTTGTCAGCCTACTCACCACTCTAATAATGAGAATTACCCGACAACATTACCCAGTAAAATAAAGAGATGTTATAAAAAGTAATGTCAATACAATTGTCAAAAAACGTTGCCAAGTTACGTTTTTGTTCACTTTTCTTTTCACAATTTTGTTAGTTACTTTTGATAACATCCCCTATAGTTTGTTTGGCATTATTTTCTGCTAGTTCTCATTAAATGTGTTCAAAGAAGACAACAAACCCTTAAATTTATAGTTCTTTCCTTTACTCATGAATCTGAAACAGTGAATCTCAGTAATCTTAGCAGTGTGTGACTTGTTTTTTTTTGATCAGTTGTGCATGTGTTCAAGTACATGCATTTAGGTGGGAGGGCGAACTATTGCCTCCTCCTGTGACTAGCAGATTTTCTGAGAACGGACAGATGCATAATGCTGCCAAAGAAGTATAGGGATATTGGAAGTAATCGTAACGTAATTGCAATCGTAATGTAATTGCCAGTAGGCAAAAAAAAGGTGTCCCACACTCGCCATAATGGTAACAGGCAGCGCTGACTGACTCTTCCATGTATAAATGCACATATATACCGTACAAAATGGAAGAGGGATAGCCGCCATGGTAGCTCAGTTGATAGAGCATCGGACATGTTATTCGAAGTTCGCAGGCTCGGTCCCTGTACAGGGCAGGTTATTTTTTTTTCCTGCCCCGCCACGGTGGTCTAGTGGCTAAGGTACTCGGCTGCTGACCCGCAGGTCGCGGGTTCGAATCCCGGCTGTGGCGGCTGCATTTCCGATGGAGGCGGAATTGTTGTAGGCCCGTGTACTCAGATTTGGGTGCACGTTAAAGAACCCCAGGTGGTCAAAATTTCCGGAGCCCTCCACTACGGCGTCTCTCATAATCATATGGTGGTTTTGGGACGTTAAACCCCACAAATCAATGAATATCTTTTTTTCCTTCTACTTTTCTTTCTTCACAATTACAACACTTCTATTCTTCTTGAAGCTTTTCTGGTGTAAAAAAGGTACCTTATAATCTGAAGAGGCAAACAGAATGTGCCAGTGTACGAGTTAGCTCTTGTAGTGGTTACAAGTAAGATGTGTTTTGAAGAATAAATCATTCTGCCACTTGCCTAAAGAATGGCTACAGGACATGGCGCTGGATGCACTTTGTTATTTTTGAATCAAGCTATCTTGTATTCTATTTTTATAAATTACATGGGATACACATGACGGTATCACACACTTTAACGCCACAAAGATTATGTAGCGAACAATGTTATAAATGCGAAATTGCATAAGGATAAGGTGAAAACTGCACCCTCAACGAGAATGTACAGAAAGCACAGGGTGCAGGCGTCATTCCTTCTGCCCGTGCTTTTCAATTGCGAGCTGTTTTCACCTCGTTCTGACCAACTAACTAGATTGAGATGTGTTGTTATAGTGCAAGAAGATGCTCCACGGGAAACTAGGTAAGTCTCAAAGTCTGTGTGTGTCTTTCAACCTATATGGTGCCCGGTTCAAGAGTTCATGCAGACCAGATCGTGTAAAACAGGACCGTGTAAAATGGACCGTGTAAATAAAATAAAATTGACCATGTAAATAAACAGGATCGTGTAAAATGTCGTTTTCGTGTGCAACTGTAGTTGTGGTTGTGCTGAATGACCTTTCGTTATATACACTACATAACAAACTTGCTTCTTTAGAGTCGAGTGCATCTTCGGATCGATTGTAAATGTTTGCATATGCGAGGCCTTAAGTTTTATAAGAAATTCCTCAGTGTGCCACGAGAAAATGTGTGTTCAGCGAAAATTTGTATATCATTATATACAACTCTTAAAGTCTCGTCTACAACTTTATGCAGGTTGACCTTGAGCAGAAAACGAGGAGCGGCAGCAGCCCCCAGAAAAGAGCAAGCACCCTCCAAGCTCCCGAAGCTCTCTTCGACAGGAACAGCAAGGTCACTGTGTGGCATTGAAAACCATTGCAAGGAGTGCCTTATCAGTACACTGTGCTGCTCTTTCATCGCAGAAGACGACGTTGACCACTCCAGAGGAACTTCACTCTGTGTATTGTGAGTGCTTCAGTGGTTTTGTTTTTGTCCAGCCAGCAGTTAATAAATCATGTGTCAGATTCAGCCAGGATGGCTAGAGGGAGTCGGGCAGGCATGTTTGGACATTTGTCGAGCCATGTAGTGCCAATTTTCGCACTGGTCCTGTTGGAGTTACTGCCACAATCACAGAAGCTACGTCACCTCTCTAAATGTATAGATGTGTCGGGGAAGATTAGCTGCATTAGGTTTTTCTATAACTGATAGCTGCCAACATTCTTCATTATACAGGAGTTTTGTTCCTCACTTATGGGTGTAAAGCCCTCTAGAGAAAAAATGCAACACGTCTACTTCCAGAAGACTCCAAGGCCCTACTTGTAGGTTTTTTCGGCTTGTATTATAAGCACCTCGTTTGGGGTACATGAACATTTTATAAACATGTACAGCGAAAATTTTGGGTGGCTGGTCGTTTTGTCGTTATCTTGTTCCTCGCAGTATTCTTAAGCATGTTGTGCATTACGTTGTCAATCTGTTTCATGTGCATAGAAGACATTACGAAGTTTCAGGCTACAGTATAAAAAGCCTGGAAGCAAGCTATCAATAATTTTTTAACAGAGTTGCTTAATCTGATACATGATACATCACTAAACTTTCGTGCGTATTCATCAATGTAAGCTCGTCTTAGTGTTATCCAAAATGAAGATGTGAGTCGACAGATGGAAACATCTAGTGGGGTAATCAGGGTGAACAGTAGAAGTGCTTCAGACAGGCTGGCCGATGTTGCGTTAGGAGGACCTATTTTTTAGAAGTCACCTTGTCATCCTTGGCGTGTTAGTTTAAATGGGGTCCGTAATGACATCATCTTTTGGTATAGGCGTGTGTGCCTGTTGGAAATGTTTGTCTGAAAAAAAAAATCTATAACGCAGAAGAGTGCAGCCCTTGCTTCTTTTCAAGTTAGGTTGCGCTAATACAAAGTGTTCTCCTGTCGGAAGTTGGGGGTAAGGGAAGCAAAAAAAAGATAAATGATAGAAAAGAAGAAAAAAGAAGAAAGAAAAGGGGAATGCAAAGTAAAAGTAGTGCTACACTGCTACTACTTTGCATTCCCCCTTTTCTTTTTTTTTACCTTGTTTTCTTTCTTCACCTTATTTGTTACATTTGCATTGTCCCATCTAGTGCATGAATCAATGACACATGGCTTTGCTATAGCAAAGATGCCTATGTGGTGTTGGATTGAATAGTGCATTGTACTTCATTTAGTTAATTACAGACTGATCAGTCTTGCAATAAGTGCTTCCTGTCTATCATCACACATGTTCAATTGAAAAGTTTGTGCTTGGCTCTTAGTATGCTGGTATATAGCTTGTGTCTTGGACTACTCAAAATGAATGTTATTTTGCTGCTGTTTATGGTAATGAATTGATTCAACATGAAAATATCTTGCCTTGTGAACTTTGTCGGACCTGCCTTTCTTTTTCTTTCCTATGCAGGCATTGTATGTGAGGGAGGCAGTAACAGAGAGGTGATAGCTTGAGCTTCGGAAGAATAAATGCTGGCAGTGAGGCAATTACGCATCAAACATCCCAGCCATTTTGCCAACCGTCCTAAATGTGTTTTGAAAAAAAAAATTGTGCTTGTTTACTGTCTTTTTCTGAAAACAGCAAAATGCTAAAGTATATCGCAGAGAACAAAATATTAGGCCACGTTGGTGCCTTCTGGACTTCCCAGGTTGTCGTCTGGGCGTTGTTTGTAAAAAGTAAAGTGTTTCAAAAATACTGCCTCTTCTACACCAAATTCGGTCTTGGTATTAAGTAGAGGTGGTTGTGTGTAGTGCATGAAGCTCAGTAATATTAGTGCAATTTTTTCGCCACATCAAAAGCAAGGAAGCAGTTCTCTTTATATGGCAAGTTATATGATTACACTTTGTCTTAAAGTAGAAATGAATTTTTGAAGTTTTCTTATGATGGCTGTTTTCTGCATTTGATGTAGGACAGCTTCCGTTCCGAAGTTCCCCATGACCCTCAATAGGAGACTTCAAAAATCATTTTCCTCATTTAAACAAAAATTGTAATGATAACACTTGCCATGTAACAAGAACTGTTTATTTGCTTTCAACTTACATATAAAAGTAATTTTCCATTAGACAAACACACAGCTCGAATTGCATCTCAATGTGGACAAAAACGATTATATAGTGATACTTGTAATCTGCACCTAACATCATTTTTTTTCGTAAAATATAACTTCTGTGCAGTGAGTGTTTGTGGCTCAAATATTCATACAAAATGCAGTATTGCCATACAAGAAATGCAAACGATAAACAGTTTGGCTGAATTCTTCAAAGCCTAGGTAGCAGAAAAATTGCACTAATGTTACTTGACTTAAAATACTTTAAGAAGCATCTTTACTTAATATGTAGATCAAATTTGATATGGCAAGAAAAAGCGGTACTTTCAGATTTTTCTCACAAATAACACCCGCACGACATTCTGCGAAATTCTGAAGGTACCGACGTGACCACTACTCTTTTCTATTCAAAACATTTCTGCAAATAACTATTTTCAGAAGAGTAAATTACCATCATTTTTTAAACTATACATCTGTGATGGTCGCCAGGCAGTATGGTTTGTATGTTTGGTGTAGAATAGCCCAGTGCAAAAAACAACAAATGGCTGAGCATCCTTTGACGCTCGGGCAATTTCGAAAGCATTTGTTTGTTAGCAGCAATTCAGTTAAGCCCTTGTCTTTATGCTTAGGCCCAGAAACAAAACACAAGTAATTAATGTAGTCCTAAGAGTCATGTAGTCTCACTGTTCCACGGCTTGTGGAGCCTAATTTAGTGCAAGCTTCACCACTTTTTAAAAATTCAGATTCAACCAACAGGTTTTGGAGGCACAGTGCATTTTCAGCTAACTTGTTTCACACCAGTTACTTAGATAAAAAGCGGAAAGTAGAGGTAAAAATACCATTTTAAAGGCATTGTAGGTAATAACAAAAAGGACTGCTTTCTTTTTTTGTGTGGTGCTTTGCCTGAACGCTGTGCTTTTTGTGGTATAGTTCATTGTCTAGTGAACATAGGCCTTAAAAACTAACATTAGCCATGTTGAGGTCGATATCTTGGTTATAGTCATAGTAGCCATATAAATAATTATGACTTCAAACTTGATTGTTCTTTTGAAGATTTTTTCCTTGCATAATGATATTTGAGAGTCTTAGTCAATTTTGTTATAAGAAAACGTGATGTCATAATAGGGTCACTTTTTGTAGAGTCGTTCAGTTCTACCTTACCTTTTACATTCTAATAGAGCATTTATTTTCAATATCGGTATTTAAATTGGAATGAGCATGCTGTATGTAGTAAGGTGTAAGCACTTACAGATAGCACATAAACCTAACTTTTCTGTTGGCAGTTTATTTCTGTTATTCTTGATTTATATGTGGGGTTTCACGTCCGAAAACTACTATATGATTATGAGAGACGCCGTAGTGGAGGGCACTGGAAACTTCGACCACTTGGGGTTCTTTAACGTACACCCAAATCTGAGCACACGTGCCTACAGCATTTCTGCCTCCATCGGAAATGGAGCCGGGGTTTGATACCGCGACATGCGGGTCATCAGCCGAATTTCTGTTACTCTTGCTCCCCTATATGTGTGCAGTTCGGTTATAGTTATCTGGCTTGCACAGATTTTTAATGGCACCTGCCTGGTCCTGCTTGCTTTCATGGTGATTTTAACCTTGATAAGTTGCATAGGTTTAACTCTCAAAATTGTTCAAGATGCCAATTTTGTGCACAAACTCTATAGTATAAAGGCAGCAGATGTACATGCACACACTATTAAATGAACATGGAGAGCTTTCATTTGCAGTTCCTAAAGTTTTACTGTGCAGGAAGCGTTGAAATCATAATTTCATAAGGACATAATAATCGATTATCTCTACCATTGAAAATCGTGGCAACCTAGTTATTTTCACTGTGATAAGCATGCTGTTTTTTTTAATGTGGCAGAACTAATTTATACACTCATTCCTTCTATTATTCACATATGCATAACATGAAGGATTGTGTGCCTTAAATTTTCAGTTTCATTCTGTGTGTTATATTTCTTGTGCATGTAAACTATTGTGCTAACATGTGTCTCTGACATTATTTGTGCCAATTATTTTCATTTCCAGGTGCCTATGAAGGACACATAAGTTCTATCGCAGTGACCTTCGAAATTTACAGTGGTGCCGGAGCCTCAAGCAGCATTTCGCCGATCTCCACAAGGCATTCATGAGATAAACACAGCGCCACACTTTCACATGTAGTGCTATGATTATTATTTGTGTTTAAACATTTCGTTCTAAAATTGCTGTTACATTGTGCCACCATCCTGTGGCTTAGGTGGAGCTTGTGAAATTGCGGTGCAGTCACCTCATTTGTGTACGATCAACACTGCAATGTCACTATTCACTGCTGGAGCATACAGACAAATCAAAAAAGATATTGATTGTAGCAGGGCTGATGTGTATAATAATGCTTCTCTATTGATAATAATAACTTTATAAGTTCTTTAAGTCTTGCATAGAACACTGCGTTAATGTGTTGCAATATAACCACCATTTATGATCGCTAGCATGTTAATTTAGTAGTTTTGTAATGTATTTTATTTAATAGGTAATTTTGCTTCCGCATCACGACAATAAGTAAGATGCCGATGATTCAATCCCTCATCATGCACATTTAAGAAATATTGTGATTTGTACACAGTATTGCATGTACTCAAGATGTGGACGTCTATTAAATTTACACATTATATTGCTTTGCACTAAATTCAGACGTAACATGCACACATTTCAGTAATTTCCGCATGATACGTCTTTCCATAAGATGCGGAGTCCGCATCATACGTCTTATGCGGAGTCCGCATCATACGTCCTCCATATTCCAATAATTCCGTATGTGAGGTATCCTCATCTTACGGAACGTTTCAGTAGGGATATTCCTGTGGGTGTGTCCCATGTGCTCTGCCAATAACCCCTGATCTGTCGCTTTAGAACAGCTTTCAAGGCAAATGCAGGAAGTGGTATCAAAGTGTTGATAGCGGTTTTGTTGGCGGATCCAGCTAGCTGGTCCACCAGAACATTTTCTTCTATTTCGCGATGTCCTGGCACCCAGCAGACTATGACATGCTGCTTGGATGAGTATACTGTACATAAAAGCGAATAAAGCAAGGCAAAGACAAGGTTTTTGTGCTTTTTAGGTGTTTGCAGAGCTTTCACCACCCTTATGGAATCTGTATATATTATTGCCTTCTGTAGTTTTATTTGTTTAATATGTTTACCAGCCGCAAGCATCGCATAGCCTTCGCCGGTGAAAATGCTTGTATCCGTGTGCAGAACGCTGGTTTCCGAAAAGGATGGGCCGACGGCTGCATACGAGACAGAAGCGGTAGACTTCGAAGCATCCGTAAACTCAGGACATGTGTATTTATATTGACGCGTGTGTTCTGGTGGACCAAAACGACAATAAGGGGATTTGGCGGACACCAGTACACACGCTGTACTGCGACGACTGAGTGATCTAGTACTGCGACGACTGAGTGATGTTACCTATGAGGTCGTCCCCGACACTTCATATAGTAGGAGGCGTCGCCAGCACCGTCCTGAACTAGTTCACGTTGTGCGCATGAAGCCTTATGAAAGGTAGTGACTGCGCAAGACACTTCTTAAAGAACAGACAAAAAAAACTGCACTACTAGTTTAGCATCGGGGCGATGCTCATTAAGAGGGGGACAAATGACGCGTGTGTACTGGTGGACCAAAACGACAATAAGGGGATTTGGCGGACACCAGGTAGTGGAGCTCTCGCTGATTGATGAAAAAGAAGGCGATCTTGCTGTTCGGCTGCTGAGAGTCGCTGTGTCAACGTTCATCTGCCTTTGGTTCGCGCTGCACCGCAACAATATGTTAGTTCAAGAAAGTATGTCTGGATTTGTGCGATTTGTGCGATTTGTGCACACTTCGTAACCTCCAAGAAAGACACGTCGCGATCGATCGCCTGCCACTGCCACGGTGGCAGGCATACTACAAGAGCCATCAGACAGTGTTCGAGTGGCACACCGGTTTCCTTAGCTAGGCCCCTCACACGGAGTGAGTAGGGCAGTCTCATGGAAGGCCGTTTTTCAAACACAGCAAGGCTTGACATGTCAATAATTGTGGAATGGGATGGGTGATCCTTGTCTGTGTTTGTATTAAAATAATATTTAAAAAACATGTTTCTCTGTAGGCGGAGTGACCATTCGTTCGATTCCACGTACAGGCTCTCTACGGGGCTAGTGCGAAAAGCACCCGTAGAGAGGCGGATGCCTAGATGATGACCATGGTCGAGCATTTTAATGGTAGTAGGTGTCGCAGACTGATATATAATTGCCCCATAGTCTAGGCGGGTACGTATGAGGCTTTTATACAAACTTTTAAGCACTTCTTGTCACTTCCCCATGTAGTACGTGACATTACGTTTAGGACATTTATGGCTTTTATGCACTTGTTTTTTAAATTTTGATGTGTGGTATGAAGCTCAGCTTAGTGTCCAATATTAGGCTTAAGAATATATGTTCCGTATTAACAGCAAGACGTTATTCATGCAGTTGAATATCAGGTTCGGGAAGAATGCCTCTCTTCCTGAAGAACAAGACACACGTGTTTTTCTGTGCATTCAGACGCAACCCGTTTTCTTCAGCCCAATGGGAGACTTTCTTCAGACAGAGCTGAACCTGCCACTCACACATGGCCAGATTACAAGACTTAAAACCAAACTAGACGTCATTGACATATGTGGAGTAAGAGATACTTTGAGGGATAGACAAGCGCAAAGAATTCATTTTGATTATAAAAAGTGTGCAACTGAGTACACCACCTTGCGGCACGCCTGTTTCTTGGACAAATGTTTTGGAAAGAATGCTGCCTACTCAAACATTGAATGTCCGATTTGACAGGTAACTTTCGATTATGTATAGATTCTTCCGCGCATGCCAACTGTAGGACCGCGGTAAGAATTGATAGCGCGGCAATTTTTGTTTGCTTTTATTTGCTTTGCGGCGAAAGCTTGGGAAGGCATGTCAGCCGCGAGCAGCCAGCGTTGCTTGAATGACAAGCGGTCGAAGCGCGACCGACCGGTTTTGCCACGAGCGCAGACACACGGCGCCAGCATATTACCCTGCTTTGTCCAACGCCAAAGACGCTTGAGCGTTTCCAGTTACTATTAACTCAAGGAAAAGGGAACAAACTGGGGCAACGAAAGGGGCGATATTATAAACGTCGTTGTGACGGCCCCCTATTTGCCTCTCGGCACGGGCAGTCGGCGCATCAACGGGCCTCTTCCGAGACCCCGCGCACCGCGGTGAATCCTCGCATCGGTTCGGCTTATGGCCCGGCCACGTACTGTTTGCGCGCCTGCAGAATCGGCGGCGCGCTTTGCGAAAACTCTTAAGTCACCGACGACCTTTTCTGCCGGTCCGGCTTTGGTGCAGTAGCTCTCAGAGGTGGGCTCGCGACACGGGAAATGGTAACGGCCGCCCGTTCGACGCCTGGGTTGCCTATTGTTGAATCGGGCATGTCTTCGACTGCGTCCCCGTTTATCCAGGCAAATGAGCCCGTAAGTAGAAACATGCGTGGTCAGCGAGCGGTTCCTCTTACGGCGCACAGAGGCAAGAGGATTATAGCCCAGTCGTCAAGAAATTGACGTGGTAGAGGGAAGTCGTTCTACGGCCGCAATACCGAGTACGGCTAGCTCGGTCTAGATAATTGTGCGCCGCGAAGCTGGCCCTGGCCTCTAGGCTTTTTCTAGTTTTGTTTTATTTACGTTTTCGTTGTTGTGTTGTTTGGGGAGAGTGCATGAGTCCCACGTGCACGAAGGCGGCATCCTCGTGGCGGTTTTTTTTATCTACCTAAGGTACTGTCAAATCAAAGGACAAGCAGGGGATCATTTGCCGAGAGTGTTGAAAGGGCGGAGATCCAGGAAGGGATAAGAAGAGGCCCCTGGGCTCCGCCAAGTGTTCTGAACCAAGCTTGCGGTGTTAGGCACCATCGGCTCCGCCGAACCCCGTAGGGTCGTCCTACAGATGTCGGTTCATTTCCAAGTTGTTTTTCTTTTCTTTTTTCTGTGACATTGATGTCCATTGTTTTGTAAAATCTGTAAATACAAGTTTTTCTCAGCCATCTAGAACTTCTTCAGCGTTGCTTCTGCTTCATCGTCAAGCAACCAGCAGGCCAATACCCACTATTGGGATAGCGGCGTACGTTTCTTCTCCCACTTTGCTACACCACCGCGGGTGGTGCGCCTCGGGCGCCGAGTGAGGAGAAGTGGTTTCTTCTACATCGAGAAGAGAGAACCTGATTTTACTCCAAGGTTGGACAGGTCTGTTATTATTCCAAAGCGCCTTGTTGTATCGTAAGCCTTTTCCATATCGAGGAACACAAAGAGAAAATATTGTTTATGAATGAAAGCGTCTCTGATTTGTGCTCGATACCAACAAGGTGGTCTGTGGTGGATCTACCCTCTCGAAATCCGAACTGAAATGGGTCGAGTAAATTGTTTGTTTCAAGCAAATGTACAAGTCAGCACTTAATAACTTTTTCCAAGCAGCTTGTAAGCGCAATATGCCTATAGCTCAAAGCTGAAGAAGGGTCCTTGCACTCTTTTAAAATGGGAATAAAAATAGCCTTTTTTTATGAAGTAGGGATATCGCCAGAAAACCAGATAGCGTTGTACAAACAAAGTAAGGTTTTTTGTGTTTAGATTGGTAGGTTTTTTTTCACATTTCATACATCACACGGTCAGAACCTGGGGTAGACGTACTGCAGGAGTTTAGGGATGTTTGTATCTCACCTAAACTGAAAGCTTGGTTATATGCCTCGTTTCTAGCGCATTTTTGTTCGAGCTTCTGCTTTTCTATTCTTGTTCTGTATTTTTGGAAAGGGTCAGTATAGTGTAACGAGCTGGACACCCATTCGAAGTGTGCACCTAGGAAGTTCGCCTGATCTTCCAAGGTATCACCCTGTGTGTTTACAAGTGGAAGTGTGTGTAATTGTTTTTCTGCTACCCTACCAAACATGTTCAAGACTTTAGCCTCCTCTCTGGCTAACCTCTCTGTCCTTCCTATTTCAAACCTCCTCCTTAGCCACCCCTGTGTATGAATTGCTCCTTGATTAAACTTCTTCCAGTTTTCTCTTCTGGCCTGCCGACGCGTCCTCCTGCCTTGAGACTTTATTTTCTTGAAGGTGTCAAGATGTTTGGCTGTCGGTGAGTTACGAAGCAACCTCCATGCTCTGTTTTGCTGTTTGCGCTCGTTTCAGCATTTAGAGTTCCACCATGGCACACGCCGTTTTCCAGGGTGTACATTTGCTTGTGGTATGCATTTTGTGGCAGCATCAAGCGAAAACGCTATGAAGTAGTTGATAGCAACATCAACGCTCAGAGTACATATGTCGCTCCAACCTAGACGAGCCATGGTATAAAACTGTTCCCAGTCGGCTCTGTCTATGAGCCATTTGAGAACACGTGGTGAACACTCAGTTTCTGTGGTTGTGCTCAAAACGACGGGCAAGTGGTCACTTCCGTACGGATTTCTGATGAATTCCCACCGGAGTAGAGACAAGAGAGACGGCGATACTATGCTTAGGTCTATGCAGGAGTAGGTACTATTAGCAAAATTATAATAAACTGGATGTTTTCGATTTAGGAGGCACGCGCTCGGCGAGAGAAGGAACTGTTCAATCAGGTGACCTCGCGCGTCGCCACGAGAGTCACCCCGTAGCCTGCTATACGCTTTAAAGTCTCCAAGGAGAACTTAAGGCTCCGAAAGTTCATCAATTAATGAGTGTAAATCACGTTTTTGCAGCTGATAGCTGGAAAGAATGTAAAGAGTGCAAATTGTGATCAGTTTATCAAAAAGAACAGCTCGAACAGCCACTGCCACAAGAACGTTTGGAGTTGTAAGTGTGCATGCAATTCCTTGATTCACTATATTGGCAACACCTCCAGATGATGTCATGGCATCATCACCATCCTTTCGGAAAATAACATATTTACGAAGAAAGTTGGTTTGTTTTGAATTGAGCTGTGTTTTTTTTACACACAGCACTTTTGGTAAGTGTTCGTGTAAAGGTTCTTGGATGTTGTCAAGGTTTCTGAGAAGGCCCCGGACGTTCCATTGTATAATTTGAGCGTTCATGATCAATGTAGAGTAGTGCTGTGTGTACGAAAAGTGAGCGGCTTTTGTTTAGGCGGGGAGTTTGAGTTCATGTAACATGGCCGTCATCATGCCCTGGTATTTGATTTTTTGTTTTCCTGGCGCGCTCCAAGGAGCCGCGCCTCTATTTCGGCACCAAGGGTGCCGATGTATCCATTGCCTCCTCAGAGGCACTGGATTCCCGCACGTGCGAGCTGGTAGTCCTAATTTTAGGCCTCCCCTGATGAGAGGAGGCCTTGAGACCCGAAGACCCTGGGTTCTCTGGTCTCTGTTCGCATGTAGGCGAAGTAGATTGAACTGCTGCCGCCTTGGGAGCAGGTGCGACAGCTGACGGCTTGCTCTGTGCAGGCCGAAGCAGTGGCGATGGCTGGTGCGACGCTACCCCCGGACGCGCCGCATCAGCATATGATTTTGGACCATATAATGGTGAGACTCTTCTTGCTTCTTTAAATGAGATGCTTTTCTTCACCTTCAACGTAATGCTCTCTTTCTCTTTCTTCCAGAATAGACATGACCGTTAGTATGAGACATGATTTCCATCACAGTTGACGCAGTGTGCTGGTTCTGTGCAAGTAACGGAGGTGTGACCCGAAACTCCACATTGTCCGCAAGTTTGTTGGCCACGACAGCTTTGCGAGCCGTGGCCATATCTCTGATACTGAAAGCATTGTCGTGGGTTAAGTATGTTTGGTCTAACAAGAAGCTTTGTGTACCCAGTTGTGAGTATTTCGGGAGGGATGCTGCAGCCAAAGGTAACGATTATTTGTTTTGTTGGAGTCTCCTTGTCCTTTCGCTTCATATTGATTCTTTGTACATTATTTACATTTTCTTCTTTCCAGCCGTCAAGAAGTTCGGCATCTGTCAAGTCAACTAGATAATCCTCTGATTCGACTCCTCGGACCGTGTTCATTGAACGGTGTGCTGAAACAGTGACGGGGACATCACCAAGAGTCTTCAAACTGGGTAGTTTATCATATTGTTCCTTGTCTAGAACTTCAACGAGAAGGTCAACAGTGGCCATTTTTGTAGCTTTGTACCCTGCTCTAAGTGTGTCTATTAGGCACGTTGAATCTAAGAACGGTGAAAATTTTCTGACAGGCTTTGCTGGTGTGTCACTGTGGATAACGTGGTAGCGTGGCAAGTTCTTTTTGTTTACTTGAAATAGCTGAAAGCTTGCTCCGGTGCGCGCCCTCGTGAGGGAGCGATCAATAGAGGGTTGGAAGTTTTCGGCCATAAAATGTGGAGTGTGTTCAGTGGCGGTGGCAGCCACCCACCACCATGCCCAACGAGGGAACACTGCAAGACATGAAGAAATTGCTTGCATTAGCCTGCTGTGCACCGCACCTATAACCTGATGTGAGGCATCCCAAGGTGGGGTGAACACACAAGGTTAACCCTTGCCGCTAGGAAAAAGCGGAAGTAAGAAGAAGAGAGAAGACGACAGGACAGACTAAAAGTGACAGATAAAGATAAAGCCGTAGGGGAGAGAGATAGGAAAAGGCGATTGCCGATTTCCCCTGGGTCGGTCAGCCCAGGGGTGCCCTCTGCGTGAAGCCGGGGCCAAACACGGGTGTGTTGCCTCTGCCGGGGGGGGGGGGGGGGGGGGGGCTTAAAAGTTCGGTCACCCAGCGCGTCAACTCAAACCCCAGGATCCCCTTTCCTCCGGACACGGCTCAGCCTCGAATGGCTAGGCGTGGGAAGGAGTCGAACCCCCCCCCCCCCGTTAGCTCGGGTTCGTGGTGTCGCTACACACCAAACGCCTACTTGCGCCGGCGCCCCTGCGAGGAGCAAAAATTTAGAGATAAAGGGCCGCCAGTAGAGGCATTTTAGGCTTCCTCTTTAATTCTAGTAATGCTTAAAAACTTCTGGCGTGATGTTTTCAGAGATATGGCTCACATGTACAGTTTTCAGTAAGTACATCGAGGATGAATTATAGCGGTCACCTAGGTATGAATGTGGCTTTGGCGCAATTAAATGCTTCGTTACTCTTAGAAACACGCACTATAGGTGCTTATATCGGTGCCGAGCGTATGAAGAAGGAAATCAAAAGGCTCGCTTTATTGTGTATTTTAGTAAAGAGCAGTCAAAGTGCCAGGAAAGATTACTTATTCACTGTGTTTATATTTGTGTTTCATGCGGATTCTATGTTTGTTACTCTACAACTTATTTATCAAGTTGCCCCGCCGCGGTGGTCTAGTGGCTAAGGTACTCGGCTGCTGACCCGCAGGTCGCAGGTTCGTATCCCGGCTGCGGCGGCTGCATTTCCGATGGAGGCGGAAATGTCGAGGCCCGTGTTCTCAGATTTGGGTGCACGTTAAAGAACCCCAGGTGGTCAAAATTTCCGGAGCCCTCCACTACGGCGTCTCTCATAATCATATGGTGGTTTTGGGACGTTAAACCCCACAAATCAATCATTATTTATCAAGTTTAGTCAATTGTGCGACTGACCACGTGGTCGTACGACAATAAAAGTGTGTCATTAGATGTTCTTCGTTCATATTCATCCCTCATCAACACAGGAGCATTCTGCAGCCTGCGCTATATGTTATTTGTGCTGCATTTTATAGTGAAGCCACCAGTAGCGTAGCCAGGCGCACCGGGCTTCTATACATCCTGAAAACTCTTCTATATTTTTGTCTATATATACATGCGCACATACAAACAGTGATGTCATAAACGCGAAAAAGATAGGCATTTCTCCTGTGTGTGCGGTGGTGAAAGACAACGATGAGGACACTGGTGCACGTGCAAGCATGCGTGGCTAACTTGAAAGGCATAGAAGAGAATCGAGAACCTCGTGCGGACACGAGGCCAGAAGAGAGAGTAGTGTGCGTGGAGTGGAGTGCCAGGCAATTGCGAAGGTGGTGTTCCTTCGGGCGAAAGCAAGGAGAAGGCGGTCAAAAGGTCAAGAGTCTAAGCGGCCTGCTTCGCTTCACCTCAAGCTTCGACGGTCCCCGGAGCCAGCGGCAAGCTACTGCAACCACCAGGTCCGCTGTCGGACGTAGACCCAAGTGCTTGGCTGTGGTACCCGGTCCACGCGTCTGAGGAGAAGTCTTCGTCGCCTACCTGCTTCACCTGATCATTGCCCTACCATTCGTCGAATTTCTGTGGTGCCGACATAAGCGCGTTACAACTCTTCCACGTAGACAAGCCCTGCATAACCTTCAAGCATTCACGGGTGAGACGCTCTCGTATTAGGACTCGGAATTTGCGCTGCTTTTTATGTGATTTTCGGGTTTGGTCATGTTATATTTTCATATAGTATTTTTGTTGTCTGTATACTTCCGTGTGTAGTTTCGATAAAGTGAAGAACACATTAAACAGCCTCGCCATTTTTCTTACAGACGTTTTTGTCCCAGAGGCAACAAAGTTCGTAGAATGCAAACTTTTGAATAATCTCATCACCATTGCATCTAAGGTGGGGTGAGGCTGATTTCTCTTGTTTTAAAAGGAACAAAACAACCGCAACATGGGTCCCGCCGAAGGGGTCTAGTGGGTAAGGTACTACAAGGCTTCTGACCCACAAGTCAAGGCATCATACATCAGCGGGGGCAGCGCATTTTATATACAGGCAAAAATGCTGTAGGCCCATGTGGTGAGATATGGGTGCATGTTAAAGAACCCCACCTAATCGAAATTTCTGGCCGACCGCCTTGCGGCGTGGGGCGTGGCGCCCTCCGCCACATGCCCGCAATGCGGTTGCATTGAAACACTGAACCATGTCTTCCATGAATGTATAGTAGCGTGCACCTTTTGGTGCATGGTTACCAGGATGTTCCAAACAAGTATGCAGTGGAAGTCTAGCCACAGGGATAACTTTGTCGTACTCTTAATGTCTATCGGAGCCTTCGTCTTATGGAAACGAAGGGGACTGGCCTGCCTGAGGGGACGCCCTCAGAGAACCATGTTTTCCCTACTACAACGGCTAAGAAACATAATGCTTATCCATTTTAACGCAGAACTAGTCAAGCTGAGAGAGGAGGCTTTCCTCCGACGGTGGTCTACGCGATTTATTATCGTAAAAAACAACAGAGTGTCCATGCCTTTCCTCCCTTATTGAGGAGTTGGGCTAGAGCTTGTACTATTGTGACATTACAGTGTGTATTTTTCTTTTCTTCTTTAAAAACATGTATTTTTGTGCACTATTGTTCTTGAGCGCGAGAGCAAATTGTCATCACAGGTGAATGCAAAATATCACGCTACACTGTGAATGACCTCCCCTTGTTTGTTCATATAGCCTTACTGTTCATTTAAGTTTATTCACCTCGACGTCATGAATGTCCGGTCTTTGTTGTACAATTTTTGCATTGTACGTCACTGCACACGCTATAAGTTCTTTCGCTGTATATAACAGCTTGCATTGTACATACGCATTGTTCACCATTGTCCATTTTTATGTGTGCACATAAGCTGTGTAAGATATAACCGGAAATAAAATTCTCTTAAACGCTATCAGTCCAAGACTGCTACTGTAATTGGACTTTCCGTTTACCGGGCAAAGGTTCGCCCAAATAAACACCTAAATTCCAGCACAAAGTCTCCTGTCTTCGGCCACGTCATGAGCCCGTGACATCTGGTGTGAGTGCTGTTTCTTCCATGTACCGGACGCCTCCTTCATGCCGCGACCCAAGGTCAAGCGTCAAAGAAGACACGGACGCTAACCCTGAACAGTGAACAAGCCGCAGGCAGAGGGGACTACAACCAGACTACAGGCCCCTTCCAGAAGCAGCCAGGCAGACTCGGATCGCGACATCAACTACTGCAACTATGACCGCCCCCGTGCAGCCTGCACCACTTTTGCTCCAGCAACCCAAAGAGCCGCCAGCTTTCCGCGGTTCGCCACTGGAATACCGGAAAGCTGGATCTAAAGATTCGACCGCGCCACCTTCAATGACTGGACAGACGATGACAAGCTCCGGCATGTGTATTTCGCCTTAGAAGATGCTGCTCGGACCTGGTTTGAGAATCAAGAGTGAAGCCTTACAACGTGGGACGTCTTTCGCGCCAGGTTCCTCACCACTTTCGCAAGTGTGGTGCGCAAGGAGAAGGCCGCCGCTCTTCTTGAAACCCACATGCAGATGCCAAACGAAAACGTGGCGCTATTCACTGCAGATATGATTAAACGTTTCCGCCACGCTGACTCCGACATGTCTGAGGAGAAGAAGGTCCGTCTGCTCATGCGAGGAGTAAAACGGGAACTCTTCGCCGGGCTGATCAGAAACCCGCCAAAGACGGTCGCCAAATTCATTTCAGAAGCATCTGCGACAGAAAAGACGCTCGAGATTCGCACGCGGCAATATAACCGTAACTTCTCGTCTACCAACTACGCCGGCATTCAAGCGCTTGGAACCACTGACTTGCGTGAGACGATCCGAGCGATCGTGCAAGAGCTGCGAAAATTACTTCCTTCAGCGCAGCTTCACGTGGAATCCATCGCGGACGTCGTACGTCAGGAGATCCAGCGATCGCTGGGTGTTCCTCAGCCTTAAGAGCCTCACCTGCAAGCCATGAGCTATGCTGCTGCAGCCTGCCGCCATACCCCTCCTCCACACGCTGGCCAAAACGCTGCCCTATCGCACTTCCGTCGCCAGACGCCCCCACCACCACCACCCCCACCGACGACCTACCGTTCGCCAGCGGTCCAGCGCAGTGCGCCGAGGAAAACCGACGTTTGGCGCACCCCTGACCACCGCCCACTTTGCTACCACTGCGGCGAGGCAGGACACACATACCAATGTGATGAGTGAAGAAAACGACGACGGAAGTGCGGGGCAAGGCGCGTGTAATGTGCGCGTGAGTGTCAGCGATGACCAGAGGTCAGCTGATGACCTTTGGTGGCCCATAGAGGTGGCGTGCAACGATTGGGCCACGTGTGGCCTTTACGTGGCAGTAAGCTTTGTGGCTGGGGACGAGCCGAAGCAGCGCCAGACGGGAGACAGCGGGCCGAAGCGTCGGACGCAGGCGATCCAGGTTCCGGCCAGGGAACGCGGCGGTCCACGCTACTGCCGTCCAACTACCAGCTGGAGTGGCGTTGCCGGCACGAGTACTGCATCTCGGGGCGCGGCCTGGCCTGCTGTTCTCTTCCTTGCCGAGGGCATCGCGGTTCTCGGCGAGGCGTCTCCATGGTCAGCAGTTCGGCACAGCGCTGAACGTGGCCTGGCTAATGGTCACTGTTGCGCCGAGTATCGCGTCTCGACGCAAGCTGTTCGCTGGACGGACTGGCCATTCCCCGCATGGAGCATCGCGTCTCCGATGCGGGCTGACTGCTCCGTAGTGGCACCCACGCCATCAAGCGCTGGTGTCACCAGAGCGTCGCACATCGGCAAGGGACGAGCAAGACGTTCTGGCGGGCGAGACGCGGGCGTGTGTTCGGAGGACCACGGAGCCGGTGAGGTTCAGGGTGGCCGAGGATCAAGGTGCCAGGGGAGTTCTGGCTGAATCGAGGATCGCCGAGCGGTGCCAAGCCGTACCGAGCGACGCGCCAGACTCGGACGTGGGCCGCGAGCTCACGAGCTGCAGTGTGCACCCGAGGGTACCTGGCGGTGCCCTGGCCAAGAAGAAGGAACGTGGGAAAAAGAGCTCAACTGTTGAGGCCACGAAGGCAGACGAAGCGGTGCGCCTCTCCAGAGGACGAGTTCCTGGCAGCGTTCCTGAGCCGGACGTGGGACCCGTACGTGTCGGCCAGGTCGAACCCCGGTGTGTCTGTTCGAGGTCGAGTCCGTCGGCCGGTACTAGGTCCAAGGACGGGGCCTGCTGAACGGCTCCTGCCTGGGTGCAGTGGCCGGGAGCAGGTTCGTGGGCGAGACCTACCGGGTGTGGTCCTCGTGAGCCGTGGCCTGATCCTGGACCTCCGGAGCTGCGACCCTGACTGCTGGGTTGGCCGCAACGTCCGACTGAACGGCGCTGCAGACGGTAGCGTATCCGTGCGCCGTCAGCCGTTCCGCCCGTGCCATCAAATAAATTGTTCATGCTAATCCTTTCTCGTCCGCTATAGACAATTATAGTGACAAACGTCCGTAACCATCACAATTTCTGGCGTCCACGACAGGACTAAGCTCTCGCATTACATCTGAGAGCCTCCCGTTATTTGTGTGTGGCAGACGAGGATGGACGACAAGAGAAAGCTAGTTGAGCAAGGGAAGGAGATGGGGCTGAGTGGAGAGACTTTGCTGGCATGGGTGAGCGCTGCAGAAAAAAGGACACCTGTTTTCATTTCTTATCACTGTGTATTGTGAAAAAAGTTGTTTGACTGAAACAACTTTCTTGTGTGGGGGGTTATTGTGATAAGTGAGGAAAACGACAACGACGGAAGTGCGGCAAGGCGCGTGTAATGTGCGCGTGAGTGTCAGCGAATCAGCTGATGACCTGTGGTGGCCCATAGAGGTGGCGTGCCACGATTGGGCCACATGTGACCATTACGTGGCAGTAAGCTTTGTGGCTGGGGACGAGCCGAAGCAGCGTTAGACGGGAGACAGCGGGCCGAAGCGTCGGACGCAGGCGATCCAGGTTCCGGACAGTGAACGCGGCTGTCCACGCTACTGCCGTCCAACTACCAGCTAAAGTGGCGTTGCCGGCACGAGTACTGCATCTCGGGGCGCGGCTTGGCCTGCTGTTCTCTTCCTTGCCGAGGGCATTGCGGATCTCGGCGAGGCATCTCCATGGTCAGCCATTCAGCACAGCGATGAACGTGGCTTGGCTAATGGTCACGGTTGCGCCGAGCATCGCGTCTCGACGCAAGCTGTTCGCTGGACGGGCTGGCCATTCCCCGCATGGAGCATCGCGTCTCCGATCCGGGTTGACTGCTTCGTAGCCGCACCCACGGCATCAAGCGCTGGTGTCACCAGAGCGTCGCACATCGGCAAGGGACGAGCGAGACGTTCTGCCGGGCGAGACGCGGGCGTGTGTTCGGAGGACCACGTAGTAGGGCGAAGTTCAGGGTGGCCGAGGATCCAGGTGCCAGGGGAGTTCTGGCTGAATCGAGGATCGCCGAGCGGTGCCGAGCCGTACCGAGCGATGCGCCAGACTCGGACGTGGGCCGCGACCTCATGAGCTGCAGTGTGCACGCGAGGGTACCTGGCGGTGCCCTGGCCGAGAAGAAGGAACGTGGGAAAAAGAGCTCGAGGGTTGAGGCCACGAAGGCAGACGAAGCGGTGCGCCGCTCAAGAGAAAGAGTTCCTGGCAGCGTTCCTGAGCCGGACGTGGGACCCGTACGTGTCGGCCAGGTTGAACCCCGGTGTGTCTCTTCGAGGTCGAGTCCGTCGGCCGGTACTATGTCCAAGGACGGGGCCTGCTGAACGGCTCCTGCCTGGGTGCAGTGGCCGGGAGCAGGTTCGTGGGCGAGACCTACTGGGTGTGGTCCTCGCGAGCCATGGCCTGATCCTGGACCTCCGGAGTTGCGACCCTGACTGCTGGGTTGGCCGCGACGTCCGACTCAACGGCACTGCACACGGTAGCGTATCCGTGCGCCGTCAGCCGTTCCACCCGTGCCATCAAAGAAATTGTTCATGTTAATCCTTTCTCGTCCGCTATAGACAAACATAGTGACGAACGTCCTTAACCATCACAACCGCCGTTGCCAGTACCGACCAATGGAACTGCGTGGCTTCGCCGTCAATGCACCGCGTCCGCAGGCAGGAGAACGGCCACGTGACATCGCCAACTGCCTGACAGGACCTCAATCGACACCACGAAGTTCATCCCGTTCGCCATCGCCCAGCCGCCGCATGTCACCGCACCCCCGGCCGTACTCTGGCTCAACGCGGGGCCGGTCTCCTAGCCCGTATCCGGGGAACTAAGGGCAGCAACAGATGGAGGTGCGATTGCTGTGCGACGAACTACCGAAGATCCTCCTCCGACGACGACGCCACGACGGAGCTTTCCGAACACAACGCCAAACAGGCAAAGCCCTGACGGCGAAACCTCACTTACCGAAGGTGACCTGACGACGCAACTAGGAAGCAGCGGAACAAGTTGACGAAGCCGTGACCCGACGCCACGCCCTTACTGTATTGCGAGACGGCGAACTAGCGACCTGGACGTTCTCATCGACAGCCACAGTGTGACCGCTCTCGTCGATACTGGAACCGAATACTCCGTCATCATTGGGTCGTTCGCCGCAAAGTTAAAGAAAGTTCGGACAGCTTGGGCAGAAGCCCGGCAACGACGCTCGATGCCATGTTACCCAACGTCTCCGACGAAGAAAATCTCGATGTGAGTGAGTACTTTCAACGCACCGAAGAAGCCCGACAACTCGCGCGTCTCCGTATCAAGATTCAACAGACGACCGACAGCCGCCGTTACAATCTTCGACGACGCTTCGTGGAATACCAGCCCGGTGAACGTGTTTGGGTATGGACGCCGATACGCCGACGTGGACTAAGCGAAAAGCTTCAGCGACGTTACTTTGGGCCATACAGGGTGGTTCGACGTCTCGGCGCACTTGATTACGAGGTTGTCCCCGACAGCGTCACGAACTTTCAACGACACCGATCGCAACTTGAAGTCGTCCATGTCGCGCGCCTCAAGCCGTTTCATGCGCGTTAACAAAATGAAACAGTGTTTTTCGTAATAATATTGTATCGTAATTTATTCATTGTACTTTCTTGCATTATTGTTGTACTTTCATCTTTAGTTAAAGCATCGGGAGGATGCCTTTTTCAAAGGGGGGCAAGAACGAAAAATCAAGCAAGAACAAATGAAATAAATATCACACTATATCCACAGAGTAAATTATGAGTGGGGCGAAGCATGCGCCCGTCCGCTCCTATCACACTAAAGTACGCACCGCACGGATGAACAGTTTATCTATATCAACTTGCGCTATCTAGTGATATTAACTCCAAGGACATACTTTTTTTTGTACTAGACCTGTTAAGCTTTGTAGTTCTTTAATACCTGTTTTGGTTCTTGTAATATGCACTATTTTTTGTTGGTTCTTTCACTGATTCATGTAACTACCATTTTTCCGCTTTTTCATTGTGTCGTGTTATAAATGTAACCCACTTCCCTCTGTAATGTCCTCGGGCCCTGGGTGTATTGAAATAAATAAATAAATAAATATGCGCACAATACCACCTAGTGAGAAATTAATAAACTGGAAGTGACTACATACACACTATATACAAACGGATGAGGGACTAACCTGCGCCTTAAGAAGCTTGACGTCTAGAAAATTCTGTGTCAGAGTAAGGATCGAACCCGAGGCGTTAGCGTGGCGAGCGTATGTTGGACCACATGGCAAAGCACTTGCTTGTGAATACGTTGAGAATAACTTCTTCAACTTAAAAACGCAGGCGAAGGAACACGTTCTTTATAAACACATGCGTCCTGTATACATGTTTCACAATGCAACATAAAATGTTTATTTAATAATGCGTGGTACAAACGCTTGTTGCCATCGGGCTTCAGAACAAGCGATTATCATTATTGGTTGTGTAAAGCCGGTAACCCACTGAAAAAGGCACAAAGCTCCTTTGCCCTTCAGGCGCTGTATATAGTGATTGCATGGCAAGTTCGTAAAGGATTGACGGATTTAATGTTTGAAGTGTGCACCATGAACAGGTTATTACGTTCACTTCCTGAATGCGGCCCTTTAGGCCCCTAATCTGTTCCCCATAAGTGATGAACTCTGATATCTAGCACGAACACATAGTTCACTTCTGCTTTTTCAATAAAAGAAGGATCTAAAAAATTTCCAAAGCATCATTCCGCCGAGAAAATTGGATTTTAATCGCAGCTTTTTTCATCATTGAGCCTAGAAGCCTACGTCTCGTGCTTCAAAAGTTTGAAACCCTGCTTTCTTTCACTTTCATTCTGGTAATGACGACATGAAGCTGTGTTAATTTGGTCAGTATTATGAAAATAAATTATGTGCGCATTGTGGTGGAATGAAACTTTTGATGTTTAACAGCCCGTGGTTGTGTTACAAGATCTTAGTAAGCTTGTATTGAATACCGTCGGGGCATATAAGGTCTTTTAAAAAAACGTAAGTGGCTGTTTCAGCACCTGCACGAAGTTGAGTATGGAGTTCCTTTATTAATTGTAATGATAATTAGCTCAGAAATACTGGCTGTGGGCATCAGTGAAAAAACATGGTTGGTCCCTACGGGATAGCAATCCGTATAAAATGAAATTAAATCGTGCTCTAAGAAGGCAGACATACTGTGCACTGATATAAGACAGTTGGTATAATGTGTATAGCTGTTTGGCGCCTATATCTCCGGTTAGTGTCGATGCACCCCCGTTCACGCGTGGTAGTGCATCTTTATTGCTATGAGAAACATTCGTGATTGTTGATCAAGCGAATCCTTTTGGTAGCTGTGACAGTCAGCGCTGAGTATGTAACCAGAGAGAAACGTTGGACAACCCGAAAAGTGTCGCTGAATACACGAAGAATATGGGCTATAGTCGCCATTCTGCGGCAAATTGAAGTGTGATTTATTACCACGGTCAAACTCGAGGGAAGCGCTAAGCGCGCCCAATCACCGGCCGCGATTTCGCTCGAACCAAGTGTAAGCGAATTACGCTGTATTACAGCCTGGTGAGGCAGCCTGGCTTCGATCCCACGACCTGTGCGTCAGCCGCCGAGTACCTTAGCCACAACCCCACCGTGGCAGAGCAAAAATACTTACGTAATGAGGGTTTGTAAAGCTTTGAAACAAAGAAATGTTGGTGGCTCTGAAAGCAGAAACAAGAGACTGGTTAGAAAATAAAAATGGACAAAAGAATGGGCGAACTCACCGTAATCGTCGCTCGTGAAGAAGGCGTTGACGAATGCGGAAATAGGCGGCGGAGTGCGCAAAGTGCCAGTTGAAAGTAGCTCAAATTCTGCTTTGAGTGCGGGGAATTTCATTTGCGCCCGATCAAAAATGTGAGCCGCCACCGTCATTGCGTACCGTGAATAACTTATTTTTGTAAGCAAACAAGGCACCTGAACTAAATTGCAGTGGTCAATATCGCATATACTCAGCGCGCAGTCGAAGAACGTCTTCACAGGATGCTGCGACCGCTCTTGAAAGGGTTCGTTGGTGCCCGAAAATTTTGAGCCAACAAAAAATGAGCCAATGATAAAAAGTCATGCAACCTTACCTGCCCTGGATTTACAAGCACATGGGTCATCAACAATCTTTGTCAGCATTGTCCCACTAATTAAACGTCTCTAGTATACCATATCCCCATAATT
Organism: Rhipicephalus microplus; assembly: GCF_043290135.1. Classification (NCBI taxonomy): domain Eukaryota; kingdom Metazoa; phylum Arthropoda; class Arachnida; order Ixodida; family Ixodidae; genus Rhipicephalus; species Rhipicephalus microplus. The sequence continues at coordinate 116,654,158 of NC_134704.1, forward strand.
GGAAAATCCAGAATAAATTCAAGTCCCTACGCGCATTGCTGGGGTGTTTATTACCGTGAGGAGCCAGAGTGGTAAATTAGGATTCAGTCTTAGAATTCAACGTTTTTACATGTAGTGCAGCTGGTGGCCCTCCTGCTAAAATATTTTATCCCAAGATTGTGAGCGCTAGAGGGTTATATTTGGTGCTCAGTTTGAAAATTCTAAAGGGACACAAAAAATAACCACAATATGTCTAGTAGGTAAGATGCAGCGTTGGTCTCCAGATAAATAGGGGTTTCTTGAAAGTGCACCTAAATCAAAAGACCACACTGGTTTTTAGGCATTTCAACCACAATGGGCTTCTGAAACGCTAGACCTCTTCTGTGGCGAAACTTGCTGAGGAGGATAACCCTTGTCCGAGCTTGTCAACGACATATCGTCACCACTGTGGGTTTATATGGGTGAGCCATTGGATGATATTCCATGTCTGTGTGTCACTGCAGTCAGTCATTCTACATCATTCGCAGATAATTGATCGGTAATTTTGCGCAAATGTACTTGCCCCTCTTTACAGAGCTTTCCTAGTATGCCTTTCCCAATACACCCTACCCTGCGCCCACGGAGTACAGCGTCGTTCATAACGCAAAATCTGTGTGCCAGCGAGAGATATCACCGCAACTGATTTAAGCCAGTTCCTTTGTATTTTGCCAACATAATTACAATACGCCGAAACTACAGATACAAAACTGTGGAAGCTCGGCTGGCCTGCGACCAGACATGCAGAGTGTACTGCACTTGCTAGGCAAAGACGAACCGAGAAAAGATTGCAAGGTACACAAGCCCCCAAACTGCGGCAGTCACGCATATATTGCATCTTTGACTCAGCTGCGTGCTACCATTGGGTTCAAAACTCAATTTGCCCTAACCAGAGTGGTCCCGCTCTCAATAAGCAAAATGAGGATGACTTGGATAGCTCTAAATTGTCATACTACGCAGCCTAGTTAAATCCGCTTTCGAGGCATTGATATAATTCATTGTTTTCTTGTTAATATGCGTCTTTCCACCTATATATGTGCCGTTTTCAAATTGTTGGGCTGCCATATCTGTATACTGCTACCACTCATTTCGACAAGGTATGACGCACTCAAGCTAGAGAGAGAGAGAAGAAACTTTATTCAAGTGTCCCTGCTGGGGTCAAAGGTGGCGGGGGGCCGGGAGACGGGCCCCTCTGTAACCCCCTTCCTCAGGCGGCGGCCACGCCTTGAATCCTAGCGGCGTCTTCGGCCAGCCGGACAGCCCAGAGCTGGTTCTCCGGGCACATGCTGAGCAGCAAAGCCTCCCACTGCTCGGCCGTGGTGATTGTGAATGTAGGGTTCGTGCTGTGCTTAACTCAGTGAGTAGCTCTAGGGCAGGCCCATATAATATGGTCGAGCTCAGCGTTAGGTGCACCGCACGTTTTGCATTGTGGTGTGTGAATAGCGGAATTATTACGACTGTATAGTGAAGGACACGTGAAAGTGCGTGTCTGTAATAGACGCCAGGTAGTGGACTGCTGCTTACTAAGGCACTTGTCTAGTGTTGGGTATTTAAGTCTGGCCGTGCGGTAATACATTAGGATTTCTCCAAAGGTAACCATTCTGTTCCTCGCATTGTCGCGAAAAAAGGAGACCATCATCTCTCGCTCAGCCGCGTCAGGTCGCGAGGGGTGGTGCTCTCTTGGGTGACGCGCCCGGTGGAGGAAAGCTCGGGCGGCGTCATGAGCGTGTTCGTTCTCCGCAAGCCCCGAGTGGCCCGGAGTCCAGATGATCTCAACGCGGCGACGACGTAACAGAGGTGTACTTGTGAGAATTTGGAGTGCCGGTTGGGAAATCAAACCTTTGGTAAAGTTGCGGATGGCAGTCTTAGAGTCGCTGATGATGCAGGATGCTTGGGTTGAAGCGAAGGCGAGAGCGATGGCTGCTTTTTTGCCTTCTTCTGGTTTGTTTGCGCGAATGGTACCAGTTGCGGTAATTATGTAGTGTGGCCCGGTGGCGACAGCGAGGGCCATGGCCCGATGCGTAGGATATTCCGCTGCGTCTACATACGCCACGTACGTGGCTTTCGCGTAACGCTTGCCTAGTTGCTTGGCGCGGTCTACTCGTCTTCTCACGTTATATTCAGGGTGCATATTGCGTGGTATGGGGGGAATCACGAAAGGGTCGCGAATGCCCGAAGGAATGGGGAGTTTCTGGCCAAACTGGGAGACGTAAGGTATGCCGAGTGAGCACATGAGATGACGGCCTGTAGGAGTTTGGCCTAATTGTTCGTAGTGCGATATACGTTGGGCTTAAATGAATTCGTCTATAGTATTGTGACGTCCTAGGTCATTCAGTTTCGCATTGGGCGTAGACATGGGGAGATGCAGCGCGCACTTGTAGCAGCGCCTGATTATTATGTTTAGTTTTTTCTTGTCGGTGAGCGTAAGTTTCATAAATGGAGCACCGTAAATGATTCTGCTTATGGAGAAGACGGTCACCAGTCGTATGAGATTGGCCTCTTCCATGCCGTGCTGTTTATTGGCGATGCGGGAGATGAGCCTAGTAGTCTGATAGACATGATGGTGTAGTAGTTGCATTGTTTATGAATCGCCGCCGTTCTGCTGAATGCGGAAGCCCAATACGCGAATGGTAGGGACTGTTAGTATAGGGTAATGTTGCACATGCAGATTTATCGTGGGAAGGTCTCTGTTGTAGGGGATCTAGGTCGATAGACGAGTAACTTTGACATTTGGGGCGAGCAGGACAATCCTCGTTGTTCAGCGTAAGTTGTGATTCTATCAATCGCCAATTGAAGTGCATCTTGTATCTCCCCGTCACTACCCCTGGAAATCCACAAGGTGATATCGTCTGCGTATATGCTGTGGTGGAGGTGGGGGATATCTTCTAGAAGTGGCGGAAGGTGAAGCATGGCCAGGTTGATAAGGAATGGAGAGAGGACCGACCCCTGTGGTGTCCCTTTCCCACCGAGAGTGATGGAAGGTGCAGGCAAATCGTTGACCGAGAGTGTGGCTGTCCTGTCCATTAAAAAGTTGCGGATGTAGCGGTAGGTACGGGCGCCTACGTTGAGCGTGGCGAGGGCGGCAAGGATGGATGAATGTAGCATATTGTCAAATGCCTTGGTAAGGTCTAGCCCCAGAATAGCACGTGTCCTATACCGAGAGCCGTGTTTATCTTCGATAATGTGACTCTTCAGTTGCAGCATCACGTCTTGTTTCGAAAGTTTAGGGCGGAATCCGAGCATTGTATGCGGGTAGAGGGCATGTTCTTCCATGTACCTTCGTAGTAGAGTGTGAATAACATGCTCGAGTACCTTGCCGACACAGGATGTGTGAGTTATTGGCCGAAGGTTCTCGATAGTGAGTGGTTTTCCAGGTCTAGGTATCAGAATGACTGTGGCGGTTTTCCATGTTGTTGGTATTTCTCCCGACTGCCAAACCATTTGCAGATAACATGTGAGCGTTTTAAGTGATTCTTTGTCAAGGTTTCGTAAGATTTTACTTGTAATTTTATCCCGGCCAGGCGCTGATTGGGGTCTCAGTTGTGAAACTGCGGACCTCACTTCCGCTTTTTTAATCTGAAAATCGAGGGCTGAATTACCCCCCCGCATTGTAGCATGGGAGATCAACCGAAGTAGCACTGACAATGTGCCGACTAGATAGGTCTTGGATAAGGTCTTCATTGGTACCTGGATAATTGTGCAGAACGGTGATTAAGGAGTGGCGCTGAGCAGTTTTGTCGATGTTGGTTCTATCATACTGCATAGAATATTCCACATTTTGGGCACGTTCGGTAAGCGTTCCATAACGTTACAAAGCTGATGCCAGTTTTGGCGGGACAGTTAAAAAGCGTAATATTCAATTTGACGCGTTAATATAGCAATGCGTTTGCGTAATGAGCGGTTCAATTTGTTGGAGTTATAGCGCTTGCGCAGACCAGCGAGGGCATCCCACATGTGCAGCAGCTTGGTGTCTACCGTGTCGCCTACAGCATCTCCTGGGGGAGTCTTGGTAGCACGCTCAACGTCTCGTAGTAAGGAAGCTGTCCATTGGTCGATTGAGGTCACAGATTCTGGAGAGGCCGTTGCCCGCAATTCGCGGAAGACATTTCAGTCAACGAGGGCAAGCTGTTTGGATTTCCTGCGCTGCGGGCCAGCCTTGACGATCGTTTGTATTATGTAGTGGTCACTGCCTAGATGTTCATGAAGGTTGGACCACTCTGCATGCGTAATGTTCGCAGTGAAAGTGAGGTCAGGAGTGGTGTCTCTGGCAACGCTGTTGCCCAACCGCGTAGGGTATGCCGGGTCTGTGATAAGGGTGTAGCCAAGATCGTGGGTATCTTGCCACAGCATTCGCCCTTTTCTGGTGTCGTGAATGTAGCCCCAAGCGGGTGAGGGAGCGTTAAAATCCCCTACCACGAGTAGGGGGGAAATTCTTGCCAACTTCTTAACATCAGATAGGAGCTTGTGAAAGCGATGTGGTTGTCGTGCGCTGCTGTAAACATTGACCAAGAACATACTGGTGGATGTCCGGCAAGATGAAGAGAGGATTTCCAATATAATGTGTCACTGTATCAGTGAGCGAGGGGTGTTGAATTACAGGGATCTTTCGTTTCACGAGGGTGGTAAGGACTTCGCGACTGTCAGGGGCTTGAGTAGCCGTAAAGGAGGCGTATCCGACCATCTTAGCCTGTCCGCCTGACTCCTGTAAAGTGATAATATCTGGTGTATCTGTTTCTTTGAGTGTGGATAGAAATTGTTGTAGCACGCTCCTCTTACAGTGGTAGCTACGGCAGTTCCACTGCGAGATGCTGTACTGAGTGTGTGGATTACACACGGCCATCTTGGTTAATACGGCCATAAGGCTTCTGATGCGAATGTGAGCGAGAGCGATGTGTACACCGCTCAAGCTCCGTGACTCTGCTATTGTAGCTGGCAAGAAGACTCGAAAGTGTGGCTTCAAGGTTGCTCTGGATAATTGTCGCTCGGGCTTCCAGCTTTCCGTCGAGCATTAAGGTGAGTTGGTGCTCTAACTTTGGTGTGAGGATTGAATCGAGGGATCGCCCTAGCGTTTGCGCGATGGTCTGTTCAAGCATTATCGGTAACTGCCGTTCAAATACGGTTTGAATCGTCTCGTGGAGTTGCTGCTGCGGTACAGATTCTACAGGCAAAATGGGTGCTGAGGCGGTAGGTAGTTGCGACGATGGTGTGGCTGGTTCTTCTGTGTCTGGAGCCTTTCGTTTAGGGGATAGGGGGTGGGGGTGGTATTGGCGTGGAGGTCAGCAGAGTGAATCAAAAAAGAGGACGGAGGTTGCTGGGCAAGTTGTTTCCGAAGAGCAGCGTTTTCAACGCGAAGTTCTTGTACTAACGTACGGAGTGAACGCAGCTCCAGTGTGATAGTACTTAACCTTGTTTCCTTATTTCCTTATTAGATGTGGTCGTGTGTGTACTTGTAGGTACTGTATTATGTATAGGAGCAGGTTGGGAGACAATGCTAGCCCAGCTTACCGTAGGGGTGGCGAGGGTGAGACTGGGTTGCCGCTGCTGAAACTGGGGACCATCCGAAGCCTCGGGTGCCGCAGAAAGCAATCGTAGCTCCTGGGGCTGATTATTGCGTCACTGCTTTGATCGGCTGCGTGAGCCACGATGCTTCGAGGTTGGACTAAAACTGCGGGAGCGGGTGTCGCTAGGCTTCACCCCTTGGCGTTCCGGATGGGCATCTTGCGTTGAAATCATGGTTGAGAGGTACTGTTGTTATTGAAGCTTAGCTTTTTCTTGGCGACGATAAATGAGAAGGCGAGCTGTCTGGTAGCGTTGAGGACAGGTTTTGTCACCTGTCTGGTGGGCTTGGCCGCACAGAAGACACTTAAAAGTGCATGGATGAGCAGTAGCAGGGTTTGCTGTGCCACAAAGCGTGCAGATTACGGCATTTGGTTTGGGGCAGGCATCCGAGTGGTGGCCGACTGCCCCTCATTTGTCGCAGACTTCAGTGCGCTTCTTATGTAGGTAACATTTGTATTCGGCTCCTCGACAGTAGACATGGAAAGGGACTTGGTCGCCATCGAATACAATGAGTACCGTGTTTGTCTTTCCCATTCGGCGAGCTTGTAATAGCTTGTAGTATCGTGGGGTTGCGGTCATTAAAAAGACTTGCTGAGATGTCTGCAGAAGAGTCGCAGGGGGGAATATTGTGGATCACTCCCTTTGCTGTGTTTTCAGGGGATGTAACGTAGGCTCGAACGTCATAGGTTTCAGCTTCCAGCTGTACTTCGGAGATTCGACTGTAGATTTCTGCGTTGGATAGATGAGGTGTGCTTACTACGATGAGATTAGCTTCAACCCATGTCCGCTTTGAGTAGCATTGCGTGCAGATCCACTTAGCGTAGAATAGCATCGCGCAGTTGTGCTTCCCCCACTTTGGAGAGATTGAGGCCGTCCCTCGGGCGAATCACAACTTTTACGTGATCATCTGGCAGACGCGGTTGCCTGGGTTTGCGAGGGAGACGCTGGGCAAATCCGTTCAGCATTGGTGTATCGGACGCGCTTCCCTGGCCAGTTGGCGATGCCGGACCGTTCGACGCATGCTTGCGTTGCTTGTTTCGGTGGCTTGACATCCATCCGGCTTCGAGGGTGGCGTCTTCAGGGGCGATCTCAGTTCCTTCGACTTCAACCACTTCCATGGTTAACACTGCAGCAACTTCTGAAGGTAGGGCTCAACTTGGGCGAGTCAGATGGAGTTGGGTGGCACCGGCGTCGCGGTGAGGAGCAGCTGTTGTGGCAGCCGCCACGCCATCGTCGGGCGGCGCGAGCAGTGCGAGTTCGTTGTTGCGGTTAGCGCCTCTATCACTTGGGTCAGGAAAAGCTCGCTCACCAAAAATCTTCCGTGTACTGTAGTCGGGGGCTAGTTGTATTGGGTGCTGGGGTGGTTCCAGTTGTCGACAAGGGCGATTGAAGATATCCAGAAGTAGGGGTTCAACGCTGCCTCTTCCACGTGCAGGAGCGAGTGGGTGTGCTCACTCAAGCTAGAACACAGGTGGTGTGCTTCGCTTAATTACAATATGACCACCCTCCTTCGTGTAGCGAGACATACACTATGCATGCTGGTTAAGTAACGCTTGTTGCGTGGTCTCGCCGGTACTTCGTACAACGTTTAAGTCCTCGAAGCTCTGTCTTTCATGAGCAGCCTCTGTTGCCAGCATTAGTGCACTTTCCTGACGGCGTTCTAGCCTTCCATTCGTACACGAGCATGTGTCGTGGGCATTACTGTGTGCTCATGAAAGCGATGGCACTGCCGACTAAATGCTTATATTTGCACTGCGTGTTGCATAGATGAATGCTCGCACGTGGCATTGCCATTGCATAAACTCCGCCACTTCCCTCATTGAGGCCAGAAATCTCAACAGCTGATCTTCATACCGAGCCATTAGTTCAGTAATTGCCCTCATCCTCTATATGTCTTCACAGTTAATGACAACTCTTCCTGCGACAGGAATGACATCATATGACCTTTCCGCGACACTTCCCAAACTCTTCCCGTTCCACGGCCACTCCTCGAAACACTTTCTTTGCACTCAATACTAGGTGCCTCGAGTCGAGCTCGATTGATTCTCTTGCTGGTTATGACTCTGGAAAAATATTTTCCAAACAAAAGGCTCACATTTCGGGCTTGCCTAGATGCAGTTATGTAGCCCCAAAGGAGTACATATGCACAAGCGGAACGTGGGTTGTCTATCTCATCGTATCATCTATCCAACTTGCATACGGAAGCGCGCATGTCGTCACAATTTCAATTCTCAATTACCCCGCTTCACTCGCCACTAACCATAAGGCTTCTCGTCTCCCTGAAATGCGACCCAACCAAAATTAATTCGTTGACGGCAGAGACGAACACCACGACCGTGCAGAACTTTTTCACAATAGGAATATAGAAGGACAGGGGCTCGGCACATCGAATGCCCCCCTGTTTTGCGAAAATATTTTCGTCTGAGCCGCAGTAACGCTTTGTCCATGCAAGCATCAAAATATCTTCTTCGCTTTCCCACTGACGCTCGCAAGGAAATGCGTCATTAAAGTATGATGTGCCAACTAACGCGAGATAAGCGAAAACATCCGGTCGTCACGGTCATTGCGCGCGACAGCCCTTATTTCGTCGTCTCTGTTACACCCTCCGTTACAGCCGTTGTGAATTTCAAGACGACAGTGTACGCCAAATTTTTGCTTTAATTATTCGAGCCCTTCCTGGTCAATGGTCACAGTCGATGGCACACTCTGATTAAATGAACAGCTTACCGAACAGTTTCGCTGCACTTCATATTGCCAGCCGTTAATCTTCTCTTCCCCCACCTCACCTCGTTAAAACTGCCGGACTTTAAATGAAGTTTATCCATTCATTCATTCAACTGCCAGGAGCTTCAATGGCTAAAACGGTGTTACTGTCAGCCGTTCACTTGTTGGGCACATGCCATGCCTTGGTGCATCCCATCATTCAAAAATGGGTTGGTTGTTTCTTGAATTTTTCCATTTTAGACGACACAAGTACGTTAGTTCAGCCGGAATCCTACGCGAGCACCCGAAATTATGCTGGAATGAGTGGCGACACACGCGTAAGCGAACCGACACGCTGGTTCAGGTTTCGGGCGACCGACGAATCCGCTCTGTTTGTATTGCGATTGTTACTTCCATCACTGCGCTGAAGTACACAACCTAAGTGCATTATTGTGGCCTGATTTCAAACTGTAAATATGACCTAGATACTGCTTCTGGTGAACGCTGATGTATTCGTGAAAGAAGGTGTGCATGCCACTTCAGTCACATGCATAGCAGGTGCTTATTGCCTCACGCAAAGCGATACATTCACCGGAAGTGACAATCTTCAAATGCGGTTCCTCGGCCGCTGGACTCGTTAACGTAACAGCGTCACATTATTATGTCCCAGTGTGCCCCCTCTAATTACTAAAAAAGGAAGCCTCATTCACCAACTCGGTACTGTCACCCAGTCCAGTCCAAGCACCTACAAGCCGTCTGTCTTTTCCAAAACCAAAACCTGTTCATTGCATGAGATGGACCATCTTCTATTTTCAAGTTCCAAATGCTTACGGCAACGCAAAAAGACAGCCGGCATTCGCTATTCCCTGCGTGACCATTATAAAAGCTACAATACCGATACAGTATGCTGCCTCGGCAAACCATCTTCTTTACCGTCGATGGAGTGAAGCCATCAGTTTGCCCAGTTCGGTGAACGTTATCGCATTTTTCTGAGTATTATCTCGCCAGTGATAACATGAATTCATTGACACGACCGCCTGACTTCCATTGCCGTAAACGGGACATTGCGCAAAACAATCGAAATAAATGTAACACTGGGAGTCGTTCCTCCTCACTGCTTGACTCAAAATAGTACTGATCCTTTGCAGCATGTGGGAAAATTACTAATTGTTATCTTCAGCACGTCATGTCACAGCCTTAAGTGAACACAACACACGCTATCAATAACGACGGCTTGAAAAAAAAAGCATCTGGTTTTTGTTACGCGTGGTTCTTGCGATGCGCAAAGCGAAAGCACCTAAACCCAAATTTGCCAGTCAGCGTTAACAATAAAAGCTCGGGCAAATAACACTCGTCAAAGTTACCACTCATCGTATCCGCGTAAGCAAATCCTCTAACATAGAGAAAAAAAAGAACATTGAATTAGTACAACTAAGCCGACTAACAATTACAAGCGCCCCTTTATGACAGACAGGCCTCACCTCGCGGCGTTCGTAGCGGTCGAGTTCCAGATACGTGTGTCACTGCTGTGGGCAGCACTGTGCGAGCGGAACTGGCTCAGGCTGTTATCAACAGTGATCAATTTGTCGGGCCAGCCTCGCATGATGCACCGCGTGACGAGTGTGCTCGGCGAGCGACGATGTGGCACCGACGCGCATGTGCATGAGCGCATGGTCAGAATAATACGGCTGTGGCCTATGACGTAATGTTAAAATCGCCAAAGGATGTGTTTCTACTTCCGTGGAAACAAATTGTGCCGAATTCGGACCACATTCACGCCGACGCCTTGACGCAAGATCGTGGACCATCCCATTTGGGCAGGAAAGCCGCAACAAACGCAACCCCAATGTGCAAGAGGGAGCGTTCGAGCACATTCAACATTTCTACTGGTGAAACAAAATCAAGGAAGAGAAAATATTGCAAAAAAATCACAGCATATTCACGGAGTGAATGCTGATAAGTGGGTCGAAGCGTCCATCTGTTTGTCTGTCTGTCTGTGCGTGTGTCTCTGTCTGTACGTGTCCCTGTCTGTTCATGTGTGTCTGTCTGTCTGTCTGTCTGTACGTGTGTCTGTCTGTTCATCTCTCTGTCTGTCCCTCTGCGCGTCCGTCTGTCCGTCTAGCTGGTTACGCCTGACGCAGGACAAGGTTACACTAAGAGGAGCTTCGCCCGTAAAAGGCGACGCGATCTCCATCACCTTAATGTCCCAGGTTTGTTTGTGACACCAAACGTCGTCATGAAGGATAGGTAGTTTAGACACTAATAAAATATGGGCAAGTCACCGAGGTGGTCTAGTGGCTAAGGCACCCGGCTGCGGACCCGCATGTCGTAGAATGGAGTGTGGTCGCGACGGCCGCATTTTCGAAAGAGGCGAAAATGCTTGACGCTCGTGTTCTTATACTTTGGTGCACGTTGATGAACGTCAGGAGGTCGTAATCTCCACAGTCTTCCATTACGACGTCTCTCTTTATGATAACTTTATTTCGTGTCGTTAGACCACAACAATTATTATTATACGTGCACAAACATTCAATGCTCACGTTTGTTAATATCGCAAAACGCTGGTGTTTAGAGAAAAGTGTGTGTACGTGCGTGCGTGTATTTGTGTGCATGTGTTGAATGTATCCTGTGCGTGGGTTGTTCACATAAGATAAGCCCGTAAAAAAATTGTTGAGCTTGTTTGCCGCACGTGAAATACAAACGCATGTCTGCTGTGAAAGCTCAACAGGCAAGGTGTCACACTGCTAAGCACCAGGGCGTGGATTTCCCTAGTGTCGTTTGTTGAGCTCAGCGCGCACGCCCACATTCGAACCATTCTCGCCTCGCACTTTCTTTTAGGCATCGCTTCATCTGTGCTTCATTCGTCAATGTACTTATTAGTATGTTAAGTGTATCACGTTTTGCTTGTTTTTTTTTACGTTGATTGCCGTATTCTTTTAGTAGCGCTCTTGTGTTATGTGATACGTGAAAACTTTTTTGTTATCGGTAGCGAGCTTCAGGTGCAGAGGCTTTTCTCAGGCGTTCACGATTGATAGGCGAAGTTTAACGTCCCAAGACCACGATATGAGTTTGAGAGACGCCATAGTGGAAGGCTCCCGAAATTACGACCACCTGGGGTTCTTTACATGCACCAAAATCTGAGCACATGGACCGACAACATTTCCGGCTCCATCGGAAATGCAGCCGCCATAGCCGGGATTCGATCCCGCGACCTGCGAGTCAGCAGCTGTGTGCCATAGCTACTAGGCCACCATGGTGGGGCTTTTCTCGGGCGAATTTAATGCCTTTTTCCTGGGTTACCTTTTGTTGTATTCCAAAAAATAAATTATACTACTACTACTACTACTACTACTACTACTACTACTACTACTACTACTACTACTACTACTACTACTACTAATAGTGATATTGGTTGGGGCTCTTCGTCCCAAAAGCACGGTTAGTTTATCAAATAAAAGCTCTTATATTACCTGACTTCTAAAATTTTGAGCAGACTTGATAGCTTTATTCACCTAAACTAAGCAATTTGGAAAATTTGTGCTACATTTTAACACAATTTTATTATTACTTCTTGAGTATTTATTCGAGTAGACATTAAACTTGGATACGTTAAGTGCCTTGCATCATCTAAGTCAAAACATTCTGCGACCAACCCATATCATGACTTCCTATTGACCTCTTCGCTCTGAAGGCGAAATATATGTAATGAACGTCATTAAATAATGAACAGTTGTAGTAACGAAGAGAAACTGCTGATTCTTATTGACTGCGGAATTTAATGAATAGGGTTAGTTTGCCCCATTTCTGGCTAATCCCTGTGAGTTGCTATGCTTCAATGTAAACGCCATCATTATCACCATCACTTCTTTTTTTTAGAGCTTCTCGGTAAATTAATCAGATGTGACGGTATCATTACTAACCATAACGATCAATGGCACGTGGAAGGAGTCAAGTTATTGTTTCTCTTCTACGCACTTCCGGTCGACACGTATATACGCTTGAATATTTTTACCCCGTGCGTTCGGTTTTACCAATTTTCATCAAACGTGTTTTCAAAAATAGATCCGGCAAGTAATCTACTGTTCAAATTACAGTTAGAAGTTATACTTGACGCATTCAATTGATAGTGAATCATATGTTTATTCAGGGTAAAGACCTATTAGATATTAATATATTATGATAATCCATCGATTGAGCCGGAACAAATACGGTGCCTCGAAGAGCATATTTAAACAGCAAGTTTTTTCCTATGTTACTCCTGGTATTCGCTTCAGCAGTGTAAAGAAACATGGGCTTCCACAGGACGTTGTCCGCTTTCCTATAGTAGAGTTCCCAGTACTTTAAATTGTTAACCACTTCTGCTAAACACAATTGAAGGTGTAGTTCAGGGATCCAGTGAATACCAAAGTAAAGCGTTCCTCCAGTTGTTCTCGATAGGGGAGGTTGGAACCCTTGTGAATGTTTATGCGCATGTTTGTATGTGTTCACGTGTATTATCACGCATGCTTCTCCTTCTGTTTTATGGGACGGGCCCGTCACGTAAACACTGTAGCGATATCACCGAGTTCACAGAGGTTTGTCATAAAACAGCGCAAGTACACGAAGATGAAAAAGTAACAAAACGAAAAGAACGCTGATTATCAATTGAAATTTTTAATCAACACAGCAACGTATATCTATTTACAAGATCGTCTTATAATGAAACATATGCGTGGCTAAGGTACAGACTAGTGCCAATAAAATAAAAGTAGCTGCTTAACGAGTTGGTCTACACTTTTGAGAAAACAATATTAGCGGGCAAGCTACAAAGTCCGCGCCTTCTGTGCCCTTGTACAATTTTCGCGTAACCATATTTTTCTTGCTAGCGATTGTATGCTAAATGAAAGCTTAGTCGACATGTCTTGGCTCGTATCTACCACAGTGACTGGGCCAATGAACCGGCCAATGGCTGCCACAATAGTGGGCTGAAAACAGTCTCTTCACACTTCATAGTTCGCTTGCCCTGACCGGGACTTTAGTATGACACAACTCCACTACTGCTTTGTGAGACTATATAGGCAATCATCACCATCGTCTGTAAACGCTTGCTTTCTTCATGAAAGTTTTCATTACTTCTGACATGGTGGGTACCTTATACATATGTACTTGTACATCTTGCGCAAGAGAGTCTACAAAAAGCTGTAGAAAGGCCACTATTCCAGTTATTGCGACGGTGCTGCCTAATCCGCCCAGGCCTGGCATATATTTTTATGAACAAACCAAAATGACATCTGTTTACTGGCAAACATTCTTTCTTCTCAATTCCAAGTTTTCTGTACTCGTGAATGAGCTTGAGAGCAAGCCCACTGCCAGAAATCAATGAAGTGTTAGCATAGTTAGCAAACTTCTAAAAAGAATGTAAGAACAGTTCTAGGAGCATTGTTTGCTTATTAGTACCCTCAAAGGAGCACTCAACAGATTTCAGTTATGTGCGAAAAACCAGTTCTAATTGTGTGCGAAAAAGTAAGAAATAAAGTTGAATTAAGCGCCTAACATCTCCCGCTTTAATATATTTCTATTCTCTATATCGAGGGTGACCTAGATTAAAGAGCAAGCTTCCCAATGCACTAGTCGTTTGAACACACAGCGAGTCGATCAGCTGAGAATGCGGAGAAAGACGCCCCGTTCCACGAAAAAGTACCTGGGGTAAAAATCCACTATCACAAGTTTCTAAAATCTCTCAGTAATGCCCATGCACCGCGCTTATACGTACAGTATAAAGCCCCTTGAATGACAGACTTCCGGCCCATCCCGATCCACGATAGCTTTACCGAGTTCGTAAAGCCCACTCGATTTGAAGTCCGACTGTAAACTTAGAGTGATAGTTTAAGCAGTGCAATGCAAAAAAAGCCGGATGCGATCCACATCAATAATACAGATAACAAACATTGAATGTTTGCACGTAAATAGACGGTCGTCTGCAGAATCCACCAAGTTTGTTTCGCTCTTAGTAGTTTTTATTTGTTAACTTACAATACCGCTACTCTCTTTCGAGAGAGTGACAGTTGGGCAATGCAATAATTATTCACAAAAAATAACAAAGAGAAACATAGTTGGAAGCAACCACTTCCAAGCATAACAAGAGGAGATGAATATCCTCCATACAATCGAAGAATGGAGAAATTGAATAATACTCACACTGAGCCTAGGCTTCGGCTATGCTTGTAGAGAATACGCGTAGCTATAAACGTTCCCTCCTTACCACAATAAATGCGTTTTTCGAATAATCCAATGAAACGCAATACTAAAACAGTTTGTTGCAGAGTCAGGTGTTAGATTTTTCATTTCAAATGAAACAATTCGTACTAAATCTCTGAATAGGTTAACTTGAAAATTAAGATACAATAGCTATTTCCTGAGGCACCGATAACTGACATTTTCCACTGCAAATAAGGCCTAACTGACACTAAAACATCTGCTTTACGAAAATGACTGCGACTGTTTTAGGGTCTTTATGATGTTGAAGAGTGAGAATGTACACTTATTCTATCCAGATAAAACGGGAAGCGCACACATTTTTTTCACGCAAAGTTGTACCATAAGAACAAAGCCGTGCGTGGCCTAATTACTTGCGCTCTCTGTGTTGTCTTTTTTCTTTTAATTGCCTAAACGTAAAAGTTGTCAATTTGCTGAAAAAAGACTAATCTGCTGCAGCTTTGTAAGCGGAAGTTGGGTAAATGCGCGCAAAATTATCATCATAACTTCACATTATTAGGCGTTGCTGGTCGTTACAACTTTCATTAGCGGGATGAGAACGCAGCCCAAACGACTCCGAGTGATACGCTGAATTTTTAGGTTCTCCCTTTCCGAGCTTGCGCTCACAAGTTTCCACGCTGCATTTTATTTCCCACGGGTGGCTGTTTCCGTCATTGCGTTGAAGAATTCATGCTCGCCGAACGAAGGCTCTCGCGTTTCATATCTGTAGGTGTATGCTGAAGTTACGGGCCGTGCACATTGTCTTTGCAGTCGATTTTCTTTCCCGCATGAACGGCAACACCTGGCTATATGTAGGCCTCTCACTTTCGGTGCACTCGTCATAACATCAAAGTCACATCTAAACTTCTCAGCCATACACTGAAGCGCGGGACCATTTATATTAGGGGTACATTGAAACGGGACAGCACGTCAGAATAATGCAGCAGTTATAAAAAAACAAGTTCATAAATGGTGATTGGTAGGAACTAGTTTTTGTCTACGATATCATAAAAAAAATGCGTGCGTCTGTGTGGTGGCCGCCCATGCGTCTATCCGCCCGTCCGTGCGTGCGTCTGTTCATGCGTACGCACGTTCATTTGTGCATCCGTCCCTGCTTTCGGCCATGCATACGCTCCTGCGTCCGTCCATGCATCTGTCTGTGTTCCGTTGGTCCACCTATTCCCCACTCCAAGTACCACCATCTCGCATCTTTTCATGATATATTCTTCATATAGAAGCACCACCATCCAGCAGACATTCCAAAGACCGAACGAGAGGAGGCACACACACACTTTCTTACGGCTTGCGCTTTGTGTCTATTTCCCACCTTCAACCACCTCGAGTTCATGGTATATACTAGTTCACTGTATTCATGGCACTGCGGCTCAACACTCGCTAAACCTTTCTAAAACCAAGGAAGTTACGTCGAGCGAGTATAACGTAGCCAGCTTTTCCTGTCAGATACTGCTCATTGTACATGCCAATGGCTACTAATAGGGATCACAGCGTGCACGTTAACTAAAAGCCGAATGCTCCTGTCTCTCATGTTCCATTAGCAGACATCGACATGTATATTGAGCACTATTTTTTATAGTTCAACAACGCACAGAAGAAATCTCTTACCGGCACAACGTTGGAGGTCGAAATTTTATACTTTTTACACACTACTACGACTACGAGGGATGAATAGGTGTTGCAATAAGGAGTTTCGCCCCTAAAAAGTCGCACATTAAATTTCTCTACAGGCCACCACGGTGGGATGTGAAAGCATGGCGGAAGGTGCACATTGAGTTTCCGTTTCTTTTATGTTACTAATATTAGGGTGGTTGTTGAGGCGTTTCAATTACCGCTTGTCGACGCTGACGTTTACGTTTGGCTTCCCTGCTACCTCGTGGTGGTGCTGCCGCAGCAACTAGCGGAGACGTTGACGTTGTTCATGGTGGTTGCACTCTGTTGCAGAAAGAGAGAGAGAGAGAACGACGGAAGCGCAGCGAACGCGCACTTTTGCAGCCGCGACGCTTCGAGATTCACTTGACGGCGTTGCCGTTTACGTTCTGGTTTGCGGGCTCCCATGGCAATGTTGTGAAGGAGAGTAACTGGAGCAAGGTAGTACCGGCTTACACACGAGTGCACAGCTGTGGCATATAAGGAGAAATGGGAAATGAAAAACGAAGTGGAGGAAGCACTCAAACAACCTTCTCTCCCCTCTTGTAGTGCAAGGGAAGGGGGAGATTCGGAGCATGCGCAGTACAGGTGTGGCCGCTGCAGAACGGACACTACCCCAAGCATAAGATGATTTTGCATCTAAAAAAATGGAAGTACTTGGAACCCATTTTATCAACTAAATATTTTCCTTCTGGCAATGCCACTTTCTGCATGTATACTGCGAGTTCATAAATAATCATACGGCAGCGCACTCCTACATACCATTATGGTATAATGAATCATCTGTTATGTGCGTGTATGAAACACGATCTCGTCAGTTTTAAAGTGCTTGTGTCATAACTGCATGGTAGAAAAAAGAAACATAAAAAATTCTGATTGATCACGCATGCAGATCACGAATACAAACAACTATCGAGTAATTTCACGGTTGTAAGCCATGGTGCTTTCTTATCTTTATTGAACTAAAGCTATTCCTCAATGTGACTTGCATTAGCGGAGCCGTAATACAATTTACTTAGTGAAAAGCAAACACACCGAAAAAACTTGCGAATTCTCGCGGACAAAGCAAACAGTAAATGTAAGCACCGTTAGCTCCAGTTAGCGTTCGTTATGCGCATCCTGAAGATAGTCCACCACCAAAACGGCGAATCCTCCCGATGGTAATTTAAAAGTGGCGTTAAGCACTTTTGAGTAAAGTTGTATTTTTTACTCGGTTATTCAAAGGACAATGCCTCCGACCATTTGAGCAAAAGTTTTGTTCTTCCCCAACACGCAATCATTTACAAAAGACATATTTTGCACGCCCTCTGTTTACATCAAAGTAGACGGACGATTATTTCCCGATTGCCCCTCCACGGTGGTCTGGTGGCTAAGGTACTCGGCTGCTGACCCGCACATCGCGGGATCAAATCTCGTCTGTGGCGGCTGCATTTCTGATAGGGGCGGAAATGTTGTAGGCCCGTGTACTCAGATTTGGGTGCACGTTAAAGAACCCCAGATGGTCAAAACTGCCGCAGCTCTCCACAACGGTGTCTCTCATAATCAAATGGTGGTTTTGGGACGTTAAACCCCACAAATCAATCGATCATCTTATCTCCTTATCTCCATTGACGGTGTGTTTAGTTTTGGTAGCCTTCTGCTGTTCACTGTGGCAGCACGCTGACGTATGCTTTGTGTTCGGACCATAGAGAGAGAGATAGTGAGAATTTATTAGAAGGCAGAGAGGTCGCCTGAGCTAGTTCGCTCTAGCCTGCAACTCTACACAGGGGATAAGAAAAGGGGAAGGAAAGAGGGATGAAGGGTGATACCTATTTTAGAGACAGAGGCGTGCGTATTTTTTCGCAATATAACCTAACATGACAAGAAAACTTCCGCTGCACCAACTAAAACAAACGGCTACCCTGAAGATACGAGCTCTGTGGGAAATGGTGTCCGCAATGCGCGGGACAATGTAGGTGTGAATAAGAAATATAACGAAACGTGCCGCGCGCCATCGTTTACCACCCGGACGCATTATGCCTAATCACTAAGTGGTGGGACCCAGCAATCAACTTGTTTGCACGACGATTGTCACGAGGTTTTGTGTAAGCTGAAAGCATAGGTGCAATTTATCAAAAATAGTGAGAGGTTTGAGATCGGCAATTGCTACCGGCCCCCTGATTGTTCCCATTCATTTGTAGACGACTTGCGCAGTAGCATAACCCAGGCCACCATTTTATGTCGCACCGACGCCATCTACATTTTCGTCGACTTTAACTTTCCCGAAATAGATTGGATCCCATTGTCTTCGTCTTGCCGCAATTCCACGGAATTTATAAACCTTGCGTTAGATTTTAACCTATCTCAAATAGTAAACCAACCTACGCGCGGCTCTAACATCCTTTACGTAATTCTTACGACAGTTCCTGAAACAGTAGGTACCGTTCTTAACATAGATGGTTTTAGCGACCACAGCTTCCTCCAAGTAACTTTTAACATTCCACTACCTTTCTCCAGCACCGACCACAAAAATATTCGCGACTATAGTAAGGCCAACTACAGCCAATTTAACGCTGAACTCGAAATTTTTTACAACGACACATTCCTACCCCTTTCCGACCGTCGTTCAGTAAATGATAACTGGGTGCTGTACCAAGATAAACTATGTACACTAACTAATCAGTATGTCCTCCTCTAAAAGTGAAAAACAATAAAACAAACCCATGGTTTACGAAATCTCTCAGGCAACTCAGAAATAAAAAGAAACGTTTATACTGCACAGCTAAACGCCATGACACGCCCTCCGCGTGGCAGACATACAAGAATTTTATGAAAAGCTACTGCGCGGCAGTACAATCTGCTAAGCTTAAATATTATTCTGTCGATCTACTTTCCCTCTTTAAATCAAATTCCAAGAAGTTCTGGTCACTTGTTTCTCCTCAACAACATGGCCAACGAATATCTTTGCTAGATGACGACCATGTCCCTCTTTCAGATAGTCATTGCACATCAGCATTTAACGCATTTTTTTTTCATCCGTTTTCACCCTGGAAGACCATTCTGACGTACCATACGTTCCCGAACTTGAAATTGCATACATGGAACCTATAGAAATAACTCCCGAGGGTATTGCTGTTCCAGTTATAACCTCAAGCTTTCCAATTCAGCCGGCATCGACGACATTAATTCTAAAATTCTCGAAAACGCCGCCTCCGTTTCTGTTAACATTTTGTATCACCTTTTCAGGCAATCTTTAGCGACAGGTCAACTCCCTTCTGACTGGAAAATTGGTAAAATGGTGCCTGTGTTTAAAACCGATAATAAGAATTTACCCGAAAGTTACCGTCCAATTTCTCTTACATGTATATGCTGCAAACTTCTTGAACACGTAATCGCTTCCCATGTTTTCTGACACTTAGAATCAAATAATTTCTTCTTTCTGAACCAACACGGATTCAGAAAGGGTTTTTCTTGCGAAACACAGCTGCTAGAACTAACAACCGAGCTGCATTCCAATATGAACAGTAACCTTCAGACTGATTGTATCTTCATCGATTTTTCTAAAGCCTTCGATCGCGTAGCCCATTGCCGTCTGATTTCTAAATTATCTGCCCTCCGATTAGACCCTCTTACCCTATCTTGGCTTCGCAACTTTCATTCACTTCGTCAGCAGTTTACTATAATTAACAATTCCCCTTCCCCTCTTTCCCACGTAACTTCTGGCGTTCCACAAGGGTGCGTCCTCGGCCCCCTACTGTTTTTAATCTATATAAATGATATGCCAAATAACATATCTTTCTGCGTGCGTATTTTCGCAGATGATTGCATAATTTACCGTCCTATATCATCCCCCGCCGACCACTTAACTCTACAAAGCGACCTTCACCGCATTAATGACTGGTGTAACAAATGGTTAATGTCCCTGAACACGGAAAAATGTAAAGTAATCTCCTTAACACGCAAACAAAACGTTTGCGCTTTCCACTACACTATCAATAATTCTGCACTATCACAAGCATCATCCTATAAGTATCTTGGTGTCCATTTCACACCCAATCTCTCCTTGTCTCACCTCATCACCAACATTAGCGCGAAAGCCTCCAAGTCCTTAGGATATCTACGCCGTAATTTACATAGCTGTCCCGCTCACGTCCGTCAACTAGCCTATCAAACCTTTGTCCGTCCCCAGCTTGAATTTGCCGCTCCTATCTGGTCCCCTTATCACAACTACTTAATTAACATGCTTGAAGCTATTCAGAATAGGGCGGCCCGTTTCATTTCACGCAATCATGACTATCACAGCAGCATAACGCAAATTAAAAACAACCTTTCTCTTCAACCCTTGAGCACTCGTCGCGACATTTCCCTTCTTTGCCTCTTTCACAAATACGTGTACACCAACAGACCCCTCCCACTCCACCTCGATGTTCCTTCCATTACTTCACGTAGGTTGCATAATCACTTCAGTTTCAAGCGATTATACGGGGCAACTGATTCATTCAACTCATCTGCTCTTCCTCGCACCATACGTTTGTGGAATGGTCTTCCAGATAACATCGCATCTGTATCAGACAACAATTCTTTCCGTCAGTTGCTGCTTACTCTCTTCTCACAATAGACTTGCCACTGTTCTGCACATTTTTTTAGTGTCGGATTTTGTGCCCGATTATGTTTGTTGCACACTGGAAATGTTTTCTGTATATGGGCATAGGTTCTGCGTTTTTTGGTGCTTTTTCTATTGTATGTTCTGCAACTTATAAACAAATTACGGCACGTCGTTGAGGTAAAGCCAGCTGGCTATCTTTGGTTGATGTCGCCTTCATATGCTATGATGACTGTATTCGGTTCCCACTGTCTAGTGTGCACTATGAAATCGCCTTTGCTTTTTTCTTGTTATCGCCTGTTAACTTCAACTTATATTGCAAACCGCGTGATATTTTCATTGTGCTGTTACGCTTTGTAACGCGTGAATTAATTTTTTGTGATCTGTAAAACTTCACCAATCACCCCTCTTACTCAATGCCCTGTAAAGGGCCTGTAAGGAATTTTAAATAAATAACTAAATAAATTTGCGACTAATCTGAAGTTACGTGCAGTACGGTACAGAAGTTACGTTTGTTAAACGCTGATAACGCATTTGTCTTGAACGTCGTCCCACGAAGGACGTTCTTCCAGTCTATAACAAAACCTGTGCATTGCGTATGCTAAAGTGTATTATAGGTAAATTGGTTATTTGGCATGCATGGGGATAGAATCATTAGCAGAGTGTAAATCATGTTTACTTTGGGTACACCATGCACAACTAATGCAGCGTGGCAGTGTGTAGTTATTTCCACGTGAAATGATGCTACAACTTAAATCCGTAACCAAATAAACTAGGCTATAAGCAAGTTCTTTCCCATCACTCGATCAGCCCAGTGATCGCAAGTATTACGTAATCTGGTGCTTATCTTGAGTCGCCAAAATATTTTGCGGATCCCTCCTAAGCAGGCGACAAATTTTGTCTCCTATGGTACAGATATATATTATTAAATATTTAAAATGATAAATCCACAAAAAACCTCTCTAGAGCGATATGAGAATGTTGCAGATGTTTTTTTTTTTGCAAATGGTAGGCTCGTTTGACGCACGCACTGGGTGGTATGCCTAGAGAAAATTTTTATCCCAAGTTAACTCAAATGCACTTCCAAGCGATTTGCCCAATACCACTTAATCTTGTACTCATATTTATTTTTATTTGAAATTCCGGTGAATTATTTTCATTTTAAATCATTTTTGTTGGAAATGCCTGTTCTTCATGTGTGTTAAAGTCAGTAAAAAAATAAAATGCCTTACATACCCATACAATATCTCAGTAAAAAAAACTAAACATAGCTCGAAAGTGATGTAGTTCACAATAGTAAAACATTGGGAGCTGATCATCTGAATTAAAGTTGGGCCATGCGTTGACGTGAATATGCGGCTTGATGACGTCATTTGCACATGTTGTTGCACACTGCTAAGACTTTATGCAGTCACAGTGTGACTTTGACTGGCACAAACAGAAACTTTCGTCATTTTGCGTTATTATGCAATGGCTAGAGAAACATCACCTACGAGACTTCAGTGCAGCCAAAACACTGTTACTGGTCGGGCCATTATCTTCACCTGGCATGGCGCTACTCTTCCAAATCAACGCTGATAGCATTTAAGAGCGGCGCGCCAAGCGGCAGTTAGGACCACGACCACTAACCTTCGGGTAGCTTTGCAACACGTGTGTTTTAGTGTGGCTCATCGCGTAATGGTAAAAATTACGTTTTAAACACATTAGTATTAGGCATGGTGTAGAGGAAGAAATGCTTAAAAATGCTGCATATCTTTAATAAGCATCAATGGTGAACTTTGTAAGTGTGTGTTCTTTCGAGACACGTTGTACATGTGTGGGATTACTTTTCTGGTAATAACGTAACTAAGAATGTCAAAATAGCTGTTATCAGTGTGACGATGGAATTGATTGAGTAGAGCACCCTCTTCTATGTATTGCAAGTTTTTGTTGACACAAGATGTGAGGACACAAAATGAGAAAATAAATGCCTTCCCGTAATCTTTGTTACATAACGCTAACATAAAAACATGCAAATTTATTTACGTATCTCGTGAAGCTATTTCGCTAAGCGCAATAGCTCAGCTCTCAGCCCCTTGACCAGGCGGCTTCAATACAACTGAAACGAATTGCCTGAAGCACCACGAACTCGGATTTTGTTGCTCGTACAAAAATCAAAGAGGTGGAAATGAATTTGCAAGGGCGAGATTAGTGTGCGCGCTTGTTAAAAATAGCGATTTGTGGCTGTTAAAATCTTTTTGTGAGCGCACTCTTGCAGTTGTAGAGCAGTAAAAGTTTGCATAAAGTTAGCAAACACACTCACAATTTTCAGGCGTACTTTACGGCATTCACGAGATTCTTGCGTGCTAGCCGCAGCAGTTAGCAAAGCTTGCAAATTTTATCGTTACTAAGCAGCTATAAACGTGAAGTTAGCAAAGGAACTAAGACTAACGTGAAATCGCCGTCACACCTGCGTTGTAGATTTACACGTGTAGTGTTTATTACTTAGTTATAGCATTAAATATCCTCAAGAACAACCACACTTGGAGTTACACTGGCTTTCGCCTGCATGTTGCCTTTCTTAAAAGCAGATTTATAATCTTGCATGGCTCTATGGTAGAAGAGCTTATTGCCTCAAAAAATGCTTGACTTCGATTACGGCTCAAGTTTTAATTCTTACAGCGAGTGCCGTTATGAGATCACAGGAGTTGTGAGCGCCGTAGTTGTCCGTCGCCGCAGCCGGTGTCCTTAAATACTTTCGGGCAAAATAGGAAAAAGATAACTAAATGCCAAAGTCCATGGACCCAAAGGAATTAGAACCCGAGTTTCATGCGTGCCAGCTCAGTATTCTACCAGACACGCCTATGCTTAAAATTTCGTCGTGAACTGGTCTTAGGAAGGCTTGACGTCGGGAAAGGAATGGTGTTATTATGAGTAATGAAGCGTTTCAGAGCAGAAAATAACAATTTGGCGTCAAACAATGCGAATTGCGTGACGAGTGTCGTCGAATGCTCCACCCTACTACAATAGCGTCAGGCATACTTTTTTTTCTCCGTCAGCCGCAGCATAATAAAATTGCACAAAACTCCTTGCAAGTATGTAGCGGGTACCACGCTTCTTCAAAAAGTGACAAAAGACGGCATATTGAGTGATTTCCTACCACTATAATATTACGATAATTGGTGGCGTAGTGGGTTCCCTGCAGAGCTTGTGCAATTACCCGAAGTGTGTTTAACAAATGCTAAAGGCCACTCGCTGTTCAAGCTTTTGCTGTGAGTGTGCAATGCGTTCTGCGGAGGCCTGGTGTTTTTTTTAATAAAAGTGTTTTATGCCGGGGTCCACAAAGGCTCTACTGAAGTATTTCCGTCATGGATGTTCATCATGGTATGAACAGTAGACACACTAGTGCTAAAGAAATCAGTTCTGTTCCAGTCTTCAGGAAGACAAGTCTGCTCGTGGAAAGGTCAGCTCTACACAACGTGCTTACGTGTTTTTCATCGCAAACTTCCATCTTCCCTTTCTACCTTATTTTTTTAGATTACGCTAAAGCCTTCGACACTGTTTCGCGTACTCTCTTACTTTTGAAAGAAAGCAAGCTCAGTATAGATCCTTATTTTCTGAACTGCATTCACTTTGTCACCAACAGTCTACAGAACGTTCCCACAGTAATGATAATAACTTTCAGACCATGACTGTTGCATTAGACTTTACCATTGAGTTCTGTATTAGTCACATTACTTTTTTATATTTATAATGATTTACTTCTTGGAATTGAATCTACCACTAGGTTTTTGCTGATGATTGCGTGTAGTATCGTGCCCTACATAACTCACATGAAGTTTCTACTTTTCTAATGCTGACACTGACGCTGTTTCCAAGTGATGCGACAAGTGACTCGCGAAAATAAACATAACTAATTGTTGATTTATAATATGAATGGATCAAAACAAAGGTAATGAAGACTTTCCCTATATTTTTTTCAATTCCACGTTTAACCTTCTTACTGGTTACCATTATTTTTGTGGGTAGATAACTTACAACCTTTTTTAGAATATGCACGTTGGAATTCTAAATAATTGCATGCTTGGACCTCAAAATCATTATTTTTTGTCATTGTTTCTAGATTTAAAACTTAATGTGTATTAACGCTCGTTAAATCTAAATTGAAATAAGCTTGTTCTCTTTCGGATGCATCTAGCTCCGAACTAACTACAGCCTTTGAATTCTTTCAGAAGCACGCAGCTGGTTTTGTGCTCTGTAATTGCTCTCGCTGCACGAGAGTTTCTTCTATGAAAGATATTTTAAGCGTACCGTCACTTAAGTGGCGCCGCAAGTACTTTCGGCAAAACCTATCTTTTACAGAAGTTCTGACTTAAATTCAACAGTTAAGTACACTTGTTTCCTTCCCCCCAGGTTACTTATCTCCACGGATCGATCGTGATATTAAAGCTCTATTTCCCTTATGCTACCCTAACACTTGTTACCTTCGTTATTTCTTTAGTTTTTTTTTGCAAACAAGTAGGGACTATAGCCGCCGTCCTCCATTCGTTTTAGCAGTTGACGAACTTGCCATCTTCAAAATTGTTAAATGATATATTGTTATACCATTCATCTTTGCAATGCCACTGCCTTCATGCCTTAAGAGGACGACAATAAATAAATGAATAAATAAACTTTTTTGCGTCTTGAAATGAACAGGACGGTTATACCTGTTAGTTTTTTTTATTTTAATGAAGTAACGCGTTCTGACAGCCGAAGGACTCATGCTTTCGAAGTATATATCAGAAAAAGATAAATAATATCAACTGACAAAGACAAGACTTATATTAGCTACCATGCGTTATGTGATTGTTCCTTCTGTAGCGTAACGAAATCACTTGCTAAGTGACTACGACGTATTAAAGACGATAGTCTTTCCTGGGGACATCCGACTAAAATATTTTGGTCTGTCTGTACACTTGTTTGTTTGTCCATTTTTAACGGTGTCGGGTAATTGAAACGGCCAACCCCATCCACAGCACCCACCAATGTTGCTCAAGCTTCACCGTTCATAATTGTGCATTTGTCAAATAAAAAGAAATTATTGCGCATGTCTGGGACACCATAACAACAAGTATATTTTCTGCATGTGCGTCTTTTAATAGAAAAGACATACATAAGTAATTTTAAGGACCATAGCGCTGATCACGCTGCGCTGACCATGTCACGCTTGCACGAAAAGGCGTGTGTTTCTAACGATTTGCTAAAACGAGATGGTGGCGGCACCTACCCATCGCCTTGCGTTGTACACCCTATGAACTCCGAGACGGGAACATACACTCGTCTCAGAGCCACGCGCTTTGTTTTCTACGAAAACTTCCAGATGGCGCTCATGTCTCACGTGTGACGTGCCTTCATGTGCCTCCGCTGCACACTCAGGGCACTCTACGCAGCGCCTCCAGAATACCAATCACCGATTTTTTTGCGCAGAACATCAAATAAATGTTTTTTTTTTCACTCCCACCAGATGCAAGACTATCGTCTTTCGACAACACTTGCAGAATCAAATGTACATATGGGGCCACTTTTTTTGTTGTGTAAGATTGCGAAAAAAAGAAAGAATTCACAGAATGTGACACGTGATAAATGCTACGGTTATTATGACACTCCGGTTTGCTCAAGAATAATGTACACCCTCATCAATCTTTGAATAACGATCGCCAAACACTCTTGTGATCTGAGCAGTCTAGCTTTTAGAGTAACGCCCACCGCCTTTCACAGTCTTATTCAGCTGTGCCATACTCTCCGCCCTGCATTATACAGCGGCAAAAATGGAAGATGGCGTGTTGGTCATGTGAAGGATGGCTTTCTGGGTTCCGTTCCTAATGGCAGCGGGGTCAGCAATCCCACAGTGAGACCATATATGCAAAAAAAAATTAAAGAACAGATTACTCTGCATTCTCTCATATAGGGTATTAGTCTGCGATGCTCAATGCGTGCAGTTCCAGGCTGTTGGAAGCCTTTCAAGCTGCACGCAGCTATAGTTTTAAAACCTATAGTTTTTATATGCTGCATTTTATCTGTTGCATCTTTATTCATTTTGCTGCTTTTCTTTTTCATATACTCATATGTCGTTTCCTTTGACCTTTCGCACACCAATGGCTTTGTGGGGATATAGGATCGTGGTTTCATTTACGGACCCGCTCTGACTGAACCTTTGTTTTTTTAGGGTTGAGTGTGAAACATGCTTTTCAACACACATTATTTCTCGTTTTGCATTAAATACGTAGTCAGCTTATTTGCACCGAACCTCGTTTATTCATTTGGGAGATGCAACCACGCACCTTTATTTTACGTTGCTTTTGTCCTTCGGTTACTCCGCAGTGCATTTTTATGGATCTCATGAAACTAAGCTAGACATAATTAATTTGTACTATAACGAAAGTGACTGGTGTCATTTGTAAACGCAAATGTGTGGCGATATAATTTAGAACTAAATAAAAGAAGGCACTTATCCACCACCAGGCTTCTTGAACGAAGTACGGAAGTGCATCAGGAAGATTGTAGTGAGGTGTGGTGTACACTCTTAGAAAAAAGGGTAGTAGTACTTGGAAATTTTAGGGTAGTAACGGTTTGTCACACATTTTATAATCCTGGTAGTAAGCGCAGTTAGTAGCGGTGAGGGTGGTAACAGTTACCACCTTTGCTGTGACTATCAGTATTTAGTAACTGTTACTACCTTAGCCATTACCACCCATGGATAGTTAAATATTTTCAAGAAAAGTAGGAACCGATACTACCCTGTTAATTAATTTTGGCATAGCTTTTTTGCAATTCTAATGTTGGTCAATCAATGTCTCATTACTACACAACTTTGAGTAATCTTGCGTGGTGTGCAATGAATGCGAAGAATACATAGACCTAGGAAGTTCGCTATCTTTTTACGCTACACTATGAGGTACACGTGGGGTACATATAGCCCCTACTTTGCAGATGCATGTCTGGCACAGGAAAGCACTTGTCTTTCTGGATAAATCGGAGCGAATGTGAATCTGGAGCACTCTATCATACTACCTGAATGCGTGTGTTTGAAGACGTCGCACAAGGCGTTTAATAATCTTTACTTGAAAAAGAAAAATATATTTCATATCTATATGTTATAAGAGGGCCACAAAAAGGCATTATTTACAGGGGCCGAAACAAAATACCGTATTTATTAACATAGTCTCAGTGCACTTGAATGCTTCACACAGCTAGTATATCAGCGGTTAAAAGGTAATAATCGTTTTAGGGTGTGACGTGCCAAATAAAGATAATATTCGGAGACACGCCGCAGTGGAATAATAGTGACTGTCTTCCGGATTAATTGTGACCATCTTTTTATTTTTATCCGCCGTTGTTGTTACTTTGTTGCTAATTACTGAGTTTGTTGTAATTGTCTATGACAACGCTTGTAACACTTGTTTATGGTTCATTAACTTGCACTTCTTTGTTTCGACAATATCAGAATGATGTTTACATATCTCGGCTGCGTAATATAAAACAGCTTTTGTTTTATCTTTGGATACCTAATGTGGCACTTTTTCGTTTATTGATGATACGTCGAGACGAATTCTCTCATAAATTACCAGCACCGGAATCACAGACTGTTTCGGAATTAATCGTCAGCAGCCGGGTAGCAAAAATGTAGTAACGGAGCAAGAAAGGTGGTAACGTATGTAGTTACTACCTCTTTCACTGCAGTTACTAACTGTTTACTAACATAGGTAGTTAAGAAATCGCAAGAACTTAGTAACAGCTGCAGCTAGTAACTGTTTATTATCATAGGTAGCAAACAGGTTCAAAAAGGGTAGCAAAGGTTCGAGAAAAATAGTTAGCGCTGTAGTTACTACCTGTTCGTTTTCAGTTGCTACCTTTTTACATTTTTTAAGAGTGAAGGAAATAGAACTTTTTGGCAGCATACCAGGTTGAGCAGCTGTGGCTCTCACAGCGTATTTTTTAACTTTCAAATTTGAAAGCGTCTCTCAAAACACCATATTCTGAGTGACGGTAATTACCTTCAATTCTACGATTACAGCATCCTCCACGCATACAAATAAAGCCCCACCATGGTGGTCTCGTCGCTAAGGTACTCGGCTGCTGACCCGTAGGTCGCGGGATCAAATCCCGGCTGCGGGAGCTGCATTTCTGAGGGAGGCGGAAATGTTGTAGGGCCGTGTGCTCAGATTTGGGTGCACGTAAAGAACCCAAGGTGATCGAAACTTGCGGACCCGTTCACTCCGGCGTCTCTCATAATCATATAATGGTTTTGGGATAATAAACCCCACAAATTAATCAATCATACAACTAAAAACTTCTTCCAAACATTTATTCTGCAAGATATTTTGTCACCAAACGTATGGACCATTATAGAGTGAATCATTTCTGCCACTACAATATAGGTATTTGACAAATATTATTAATATGTCTATCGAAATCACCTAAAATCAGACTGATTCTTCCAGCAAAGGGGCATAACTTATTATTTTTACCTAGGTCCAAATATATTTAACTAAATAAACACGAAGTGTTTCCTTTGGCAATGTAATTTACACATTCACTGGTTGTGTGGTTCCTCGTATCAATGGCAGTAACACATGGTTGAACTAAACAGCATTCGAAAAGCAACAGGTTACACAATATTCTATTTCCGTCCACCTTGACTTTGTGAAATATGCAAACGATTTTCTAAAGTAGTCCCCAGACTGGCGCAAATTAAATAAGCAAATGTATTAATTTGACCTTGTCAACAATACATCAATAGCTAAGCTGTGTGCACCCACTAGCTCTGAAATATACGAAACACGCTGCGACGCCACAACAAGACGAGCTTTAGAGCACAACACAACTCTATAATGGATTCAAGGCGACAAGCATGCCGCACTTACCAAGCAAAATCTAAATTTTTAGGCAACAAGTCCACGCTATGTTCTAGCACTTCACGTTGTTGCGGCGTGTCAGCTTATAATTTTTGCTTGCAAAATACTGCGTGAAATTTTTGTCAGAGTAAAAAAGGTAAACTTTAAAGTAAGCACGCGTTGCGGAGTCCTTATAAAAGGCCGCAGAAAAAAGCAGTAATGCATTCTGCGGGGCCTCGCTTCGACAGGGATTACGCTGACCTCTCTGAAGCCTCGCACGTGACATGCTACCTCGCGGAATTCGTTCTTATAGGCTTCCTTCCTCTGTGCGAAACGTAAGGAAGAATAGCAAAAACGAAAGATTGATTTTATGGGAGCCGGCAGGCGGTTCTTGACTCCGGTGAGAAAAAAATCAATTCTGCTAAGCTTCCTCTCGACAACGACCGAAGATCACGTGCGTGGAGGTTGATGCATTACATACTAGTGCCTCTCTAGAATTCCTTCTGTGGAAAACAGCCTCGTAGGGAAGGTGGCCTTAAATTATGCGACAAAGAGCAGAATTGCGGCGTTTAATGTAAGTGAATGCGCACGCGTGATGTCTCTAGTAATCAGTTATTTGTAATCTTGTTTGTTAGGTTGACGGTGAGCACGATGAAGAATACATTTTATATGTTCACCATTGTAGTTGTTCAACAACCGGTGTTAATAATCCACAAACTGTGATCAGTCGCAAATAAAAGGTCACGAATTCCCTAAAAATGCACAAAAATGTCTTTTTGCTCATACATTTTTGTTATGCCTTTCGTTGAGCAGAGCCCCGCTGCGGTGGTGTAGTGGCAGAGGTACTCGGCTGCGGGCCCGCAGGTAGCGGGATCGAATCATGGCTGCGGAGGCTGCATTTTCGATGTAGGCAAAAATGCTGTAGGCCCATGTGTTCAGATTTGGGTGCACGTTCAAGAACCCAAGGTCGTGAAAACTTTCGGACCTCTCCACTACGACATTTCTCATGCAAAATCACATGGTGGTTTTGGGACGTTAAACCCCACATTTTACGCCAAGGTAAAACGATGGAGTATTTATGTCGCTGCCTGTCGGCAGATCAGGAAAACTTCTGTTCTGGGAGGATTGGTTTCTGTTTTGAGGGAAAGGAACAACCCCTAATGTAGGTGTTCACAGCTGGACACTGCGAGACTTCTGTCCTAAATGTGGTTGCGACTGAATAATGTTGTCAACAAATTTTTTTGAGTGTCGATTATGTACCGATTAGCATGCGCGACATGAACCTTGTATGCGTTCAATGATAGAAAACAGATTGATATTTTTTGTGTATTTCGCGTTTGAACCTGCTTCACAGAACATAAGCGTGTGATGAAACTAGTATTAGGATATTTTGATAGTCCTCGTCAGCTTTACAATCTTTAGTTGCACCTGGTATGCACGCATTGAGTGACTCTATCAGGTCATGGCTCCGCCTAAGAAGTAAACCAAAGCCTGAAAAAACTCACTCCGTTCTTTGTTTTTTTTTTTGGTCTTTCATGGTCGAACTTTCTTAGACCCTAGCTTTGTCATCCGTTGTGCTCACGGTATAGAACCATTGCTAAAGTCGAAACATATGTGATAGAGAAAAACAGGTTTTACAATAAACTTTAACGTAGGCATTTGCTAACAACAAGATAAGAGATTGCTGTTCCCGTTGAAAATACCTTTCTACCCCCCCCCCCCTTTTGTTCTCCACGCAGAGTAGCGTCAACCATTGCTATACGCCGGTTATGTTCTCTTCGTTTCAATGAAAGTTATCTTTTTTTTGCTTTCTCTGTGTTAAAAAATGGTTGAGTGTCGTGCACAAAGGAATACTCAGTTAATCTGACACATCGGCCATAAGCCATCGTTCACCATAGACCAGACCAAAGGCTTGTATCATGACAGAGAGTCGTACCAGATGCACACTGTGTACATTAGAATCGGAGTGTGCCCAGAACGGGACAATCAAGGCTTCGCTAAAACAAAAAGAACATAATAAAAAACACTCATACTGCATATAACAAAAGTAATAGTATCTAAACCACCTACCTCGCGTCTACTTTGGCGGCTTAAAAAAGCCACTGTCATGGATGCATGATAATCAGGAGCTATTTATCTTACCGTGCTCATTTCGCTACTTTTGGCAGATGCGTTCGGGTCAATTATGTTCATGTGCTATGAAGGCACATGACCTCTTTTTTTTCAGTCCGTTTGAAACGTCGATGTCTCTGAAATTTGTCGGTCCGCTGGAACAAATGACTTTCTTTCGATTCCTAACGTAGGCTGGGTGACGAGCAGTGCGGCCGGCACAACGTAATGTTCCGGGTTACGACCACTTCTATCATATTGCAATACGCACCGCTGCACCTGGACGGTGATACATAAATCAGCTCTTTCAGTATACTGCATTATCTGCTCGATAGCGATGGCCAAGTGATTTGTCTATAACTACTGCGCCTTTTTAGAGAATTCAGATTTATGTACCAATGCTAATCTTAGAGTTACAAATATGCTCGCACATGTTTTTCACCTTTCTACAGCGCATTCGAAAAGAGATGACGTCTTGTACACTCCCAGCACTTCAAACGTTCCCTTCATGCCTCAAAGTTTACTGAACGTTCAATTTGAAAAAAAAACGAAAGCCAGATTGTCAGGTTTTCAAATATGGCACAAGTGCCAATTAAGAGCAGTAGAAGGGGAGTAGCTTTTGGGCTGGTTTCCTTCAAAAACTAACACTCGCAGCCCATGACGTATTTATTTATAAATAGCGTACGTTCTTAGAAAAATCTTTATTTTGCAGTATCCGTATTTCGGCGCCATTCACACGTTATTTTCCACAATATCAATGAATGAATTTACGCGCTTAGCCCCGCCGCGGCGGTCTTGTGGCTAAGTAACTCGGCTGCTGACCCGCACGTCACGGGATAGTCTCCCGGCTTCGGTGGCTGCATTTCCTATGGAGGCCGAAATGTTGTAGGCCCGTGTGCTCCAATTCGGGTGCACGTTAAAGAACGCCAGGCGGTTTCTTTCATTCCATTAAATTCACGCGATGTGAATTGTCACTTTGAAGTACTAGTGATGCAGTGCCTCAGGAAGTCAGAAAACTAAATTCTCCCAACTAGGGCGCCCAGGCCAAGGAGATTAAACTTTATTGAATCAAACAACGAGAGAATATATCGCCGCTGCGTGAAGAAGATGAACATTTAGTAGATCAGGCTCTGCGAAAATTGTTATATATATTGTCGCCTTCTGCGTTCCTGGCCCCATGACATTTCAATGAATTGTAGTCTTCTATTCCTCAGCTTTATTCTCAAAACTTCAAGCTGGTTGAACAGAGTTCGCTTACTACGCACACTACCCAATAATTCCTTTTTGTTCCTGCCCTTCCTTGAAGCCAAAGTGGAAGCCAGCAAAGCGGGAAATTACTCTCAATCATGTTCCAAAAAATAACATGGTGCTTGCACCCAATGACGATGAGGCTCTAGAAACATGAGAGCACTACTTGTATTGCAGGATGATAAAGGACGTGTTCATTGGCACAAAGGCAACATAGGAGAACAGCAATGCCGGAGCAGGCGTGACCTGCTAGCGGGACGCTTTCAAGATACACAAAAGGAAGGAATGTACCCCAGATGAGAGTTCATAGCGTATGCTTATGTATTCTTCAGGTTTAGCTTACGTAACGCTGCACTTCGTACAGTGCAAGTATTCGACGGTGTAATCACTGATTTATCTCGACTGCACCCCTTAAGAGTTTTCACCCGCTCTTACCGTTGTATTTCTCTGTCATCTCGAAGCGTGGAAGGTTTGTCGGCTGTGAGAGATACGGCGTAGTGGTCATGTATGATAGACTAATACATAACGCGAAATAGACGCCACCACAGAACACTCCTCTTTAGATTAGGTGCGTGATAACTCACTTGGGCAAAGATAATACTCCTAGAAAATCAAATGAACTTTGCACGCGTGTCAAAACAGTGAAGTGGATACATGATCTTATGTGTCTACCACTATGCCAATCCCGATATTTAATTAATGTCTGTCTGGAAAATGGAGCTGCATTCACATTATAACTGATTCTAATAACATTCCCTATTGTTTCTTGACATTATTGTCTGGTAGCTCTCAATATTATTGTACCTGACAAAGAAAACGAGCCCTCATATTCACACATCTTTCTCCATTGGATTTAGTGGGCCAAAACTGAATAATCAGCTTGTTTAGTTCTTCTTAAGCACACGAGCGAGCAGATATCACGCACGTCATAGGACGGCGCAATTTCGCTTTCACGTATAGGCCTATACAACTTCACCTAAATGCATCACATTAATATTAAAATGTTCTGTTCTGCACACATATGGTAAAGAGCGACCTTTTTTGGTCTGAGAAAAAGTAAGAAATTTTGAGCTGCCCAGTGTGCACTATCAAAACTGCGCACTTTGCTTTTAATTTATTGTATATTGATTTTGCACCTTTCTTCTGTTTATTAATGTTATGCAGTGTAAGGCTTTACACAAAAAGTTCTTTGTAAGATGCAATTGAATCGCTGTGCTTTCTTCAGTATAGTTTTAATTATCCGAGGCTTGAATACGTATGCCAAAAAATGATTTCTTGAAATAAAGATGAACTTCATTATACAGTTACCTTGTTAAACGAGTGATGCAGTGTAGATGAAGGTTGGTTCAGGTTCGTTGAAATCGCCTCGAGCAAACGTAGTGTGCTTTATAGATATCGCCATCACATTTTAAAAAAACTACGTGTGCTGCAGCGCTCGCGATATGTCATTGTTATAGGTCTTCTGAAAATTCCGTCGGGCCACCTATTCCTGTACAATCCTGTATAATCTTGACATGTGTCCATCTGTCTGTCCGTCCGTCTGTATGTCTGTCTGTCTGTCTGTCTGTCTGTCTATCTGTATGTCTGTCTGTCTGTCTGTCTGTCTGTCTGTCCGTCCGTCCGTCCGTCCGTTCGTCTGCCCGCCCGCCATCCCACCCGGCCGCTTTTCTAGTGAACACACCAACGCCTTCTCACATGTTTTCATCATATACAAGTACCACCATTCAGCGGACATTCCAAGGACTAAACAGGAGGTGGCTATCGACTACTACTACATACATCGAGGACGCGTGGTCCACGGCAAAGAGCTTCCCTAATAAAAATAGGTCGTACGGGACGTTTCACGGATGGCATTGCACATGGTTCATGGTGGCGCCGTTTCCATTCTACGAGAAACAAGCACCAGTAGTCAGCGGAATGATAGTGGTGGTGAACATGTATCGTGATAACAGCGGAGTTGCAAGGGAAACCAGTGCCAAGTGGCTCAGCTGCTTTACAGCCAGCGGGAAACGCGTGCGACGGATGTTCTCTGCCACTTTCTGCCAGTCGCCGAACATCGCAGACCATAGGCAGTAGAAAAGTGTTCGTCACAGAACTGCTTGTTGCACGCACGACTCCTAGCAGATTGCTGCTTGCCCGCCATTAACTTCACGACCGAAGCTTCAAGCTCGTTTTTGTCCTGGTACCGGAACAGGCTTCTTCGTGTGAGTACGGCACTGTTGCACCGAGCTGTATAGAACAGCACGTTCGTCGCCTTCGGAGGCAGTTACTCGTATTACAATGGGTTAGATGACGTTCACGTTGCGAGGAAACCTCCGCATTTGAGAAAACCGCTGCGCAGGTAGAACTTAAAACTCGTTTGCAACATGCACGGCAGTGCTCCGTAAGCAGCCCATGCGGCCCCCAACACCACGTGATCTCTCCAACATCGTCAGGCCGATGATGGCGCTGGCGGTTTCAGTGGTGGGCATCTCACTAATGAAGAAGCAACTTGCCGTTTTTTTCTCTGTTGGACGTGAGCAAATATGGCAAACTCTTGAGGTTGAAGAATTAACCTCAACAGTCAACTGTTAGCCTGAGCAACTTGTGGCTTATCATTTGCTTTAGATATTGTCTGCTTTGTTATGGCCACAATTTGCTCTCGGGTGCACAAAAACATGCCACAACAAAAAAAATTTTGGCGAAGGCATTGAAAGTGCGTATTGCGGTCATATTGCAACAAAAAAATTGTCAGGAAACGCGTAATGGCGCACAACTAAAATTGTAGAATTAGGGATGAGTGCCTTGCAACGCGGGGAATTCGATGATGATGATTATGATTATAATTATGATGATGATGATGATCCTTGATACTCTGGCGCATACCCACAAAGGGGGATTGGCCAAGAACCGAGTGGCAGGATCTAGAACCGGCAGGATCTAGCCAAGAACCAAGCGGCAGGAATTACACAGCGTAATTTTGGGCTGAAAAAAAATATAGAAAGAAGAGCCAAAAATCGAAAAAGAAATTATCTGAGCAGGGAGCGATGCAGGCTATGAGAGGCGATTTGAGGCAGATTTCGTGCTCGGACGCGGAAGCTTCATCTTTGTCAATGTCTGCGCAGCGACCGAAAACCGAGGGCGCTTCCGGTTGCTGTCCCCCGAGGAATCTCGCTGTCGGAAGTTTGCGCGCTTTTTCGCTGACCGATGGGCAGCTGGTATGACTTTGTGAACGCGCGTAATGAGTCAGTATCAGGATATTCCAGGCCGCTGCCCTCGTCGTAGGCACGTTGACAGATAAACCTTTCTGGATTTGAAAGAAAAATGACGACGGTAATAAAATCAACAGTTGGTTCAGGGCATCTCAATTATGTATCTGCATGTTTGTTTGTTTTTTGTCCCGTTTTAACCTTATTTGCTTAGAAGATGCACCACTGCTAATTATCTAGCAATTGCGGTGGACAAAATTAAGTTCTTCTGAACGTGGTGGTGTAAAATGGTGGGCAGGAACAACGACAGTCACACAAAAAGAACCAAAATGAACAGGGAACTTACTTTTAGTTTTCGTCACTCTCCATTATATATTCATTAAACAGACAAGCGCAAGCACAAACGTGGTCACGTGGTCATGGCCAAATATATATCACAAGAAAACCTGCAAAATTTACACTTACTATAAAATATACAGATGGGTATATAACACGAGCGTTGGCTTTGAAGATATGCAAAATGCTCTATAAGATTGCAGGCCATGGTAACACTGCGCCAAAAATTATCTTGATCTTTTCGAAAATCGATGAACACACAACAATCAATTTTTTCGAGTAACTGCATAGGTTATTTTAATTGACAATTGAGATGTGGTGTTTAACGTCTCAAAATCACCATGCATATGATTATGAGATACGGCGTAGTGGAAAGCTCAGCAAATTTGGACCACCTGGGGTTATTTAACGTGCACCTAAATCTGAGCACACGGGCCTACAACATTTCCGCCTCCATTGGAAATCCAGCCGCCGCAGCCGGGATTCAACCCCGTGACCTGCGGGTCAGCAGCCGAGTACTTTAGCCACTAGGCCATTGCGGTGGGGTTAGGTTATCTTAACCTGTTCACATTGGCGGACATTCAGCGGTTGTGGTTCTCGACTGATGACGCTAAAATCGCGGACTTCATCACGTCACGGCGACTGCATTTCAGTAAAGAAATAAATGCTTGCGGTCCGCTTATTGTGCAATGTGCATGGAAATAGAAACGCACCACATAGTCAAACTTTCTCGAGCCCTCCTGTGCAGTATGCGTCTAAAGCATATTGTGGTTTTCACATGCAAATTATTATTATACTCACGTTATTCTACTCATAAGTGTCATGCAGACACACATTAAAATTTGGGCGTATTGTTTTCTATCGCTCATATTTCATGCAGGGACTTTGGAGTGCTCTGTTGGTGGCATGAATGTGCATATTTAACGGGAGCATCGTCAATCTAAACATAATATAAACTCAGCAGCCCGGAAGGTGGGCTTTGTTTTTTGTTTTATCGTCCAACGTTTTTCTCAAAGGCCAGCACAGATATACAGGAAGAGCGCGACGAAGGATGATATGGAAGATCGAACTTTTTGAGATAATGTGACGCCAATTGCCCACTTTTTGTTGTTGTTGTTTTCTAGGGCCTCACGCTCAAGCAGTCCCCCCTCTTGCAGCCTCAAACATAAAGAACTGGCTCGACACTTCCCACTACAGAAAGACGCAGACATTATTCACCAACCACGTCAAAGGTGTATCGCAAGACTGAAGGGTTGACGGGGGCATTAAGGCGTGGTGAGGGCCGCTGAAATCGGTCCCTAGAAGTATTTTCAGCGTTTATATATATCCATACACAGATGAGTACACACACGTACAGGCGTTCATGCAAACGGGTAAGACATCCTACACACCTGCCGATAACTCAGGATACGCGCCAAACGCATGCAGATTCCTCAAAATTTATAACATTATCGTAAAGTGTCGAGTACTTGCCTCCTGAATCGCGCACGGCACATTCGCTTCTTCGAGGGATACGCATTCCACGATTGATCTATCGCACGTAGGAAGTAAGTGCTGCATTATATAGGAAACAGCACAGTCGACGAATCTACCCTTTTTGCTGTTTTCATCGCAAACATACTTCACGCTCATTATTCATTGGCAAAGCGTACGCTTCCCGGGAAACCTGTTGTATCGGAATATCTCAAACTTTTACTTTGATCGGGTCAAAACATTTGTTACACGAGAGGTTATATCGTCTTTGCTGCTTTCAAAATGATCCACGCTCGTGAGACTGCCTTGCAGAGTTTTTGATGAAGTAAAAAATAACATCTTCGTATAGCTTGAGTTTTCTTTGAGGATACGAAAAAGCATGTCATCTTTTCTGATCGCGAACGCTGGTTCTTGTAGCAGCCGGTGTGGTGGGAGGGATGTATGAGCTGCTGAAACTGAATTGATGGACCATATTTTTTCAAGTGCTGCATGAAATTGCGTTGCTTCCAGGAGCTATTGTAGGTTATTTAGAAGTAGGTCTTTCGACTTGGACACGTGTTTATTATTGATGTAGCTAGTGGTACGCTATTGCTGGGAAGACGGCAAAAGAACCAACGGCTAAACAAATCGCTACGTTGACATACTTACATATATAAAATAAATCTGTATATAATATTCAGAAAATCTAGTTCATCTTTGACTGCGACTAGGGTTAATACTGTTGTTACAGCAGAATGAATTTTCCTATATGCACGTCTACTTTCGCAAAAGGTACCATAAAAAAATTCGGCACTGTGTGTTTAGAATTTTATACACACCCTTTATGCATTGCTAGAAATTGGTATCACGTCTGCACCGCAACTTCAAGGCCCGCAGAATTATCTGAACACAGAATGTTTTGGTCGTATCGAACATATATAGTACAAATTATGTTTGCAGGTGCTTTTCTGACCGCCATTCTTTATCATAGCCAATAATAAATGAGTGTCATGTGCATGAAAGTGCAAATTCGTAGACACATACCAAGGAGTGCTGAGTCTTGTTTTTACAAATTTTCTTTTCTTATTGGAAGAGGAATGAATAGAGAGGTGCCCTCTTTTCATAGGCGGAACATAAGAAGAGCTCGGCATGGTGCTTCAGCAAAGTTAATAAATATTAAGTCGAGGAAAGAATAGGCAATACCGTGATAGCGTTCAGCTGAAGTATACAAATGCGCATACATCAAAAGAAAAGGATGAACTTCTACGTGTAATTAGGAGTGCTAGCTGGTGCCACTTGTAGCCATAGGGCAAGATGTAGAACATTCCTTTTTGTTTCCCTCTTGTATCATGTAGCTCGTGTCCTGCAGCGATAGTTTATTGGTAACTGGAAAATTCACCTTTGCATTATACCCAAATTGATCATGTACCCTTGCTGGCAAATGAACGAATTAGTAAGCATGAATAGAGTAGTATGCCCTATCTTAGACCCAGCCAATTGTAGCTAGCCGATAACAAAGCATCACAAAAAAGTGCACTAATGCATCTCTAACGACATTTTTATATTATTGACTTTAAAAAAGCTTTGAACCTGTGTTCTTGTGGGTACAATGAGAATATGCACCAACTTATACTACTTTAACTGATTCTTCTAGAAAACCAATTTAAGTTGGTAGCCAACTCTACAATGATCTGTAACCGAAGATCACACTGCACATGCATACAGTGTAAGTGCCTGCTTTTTTTTTCAAAAGCCTGTATTTTCCAGTAGACGGGTGAAGCGCACGCTTTCTTTTACGAGGGGACGACAAAGCGAGTGCAGTTCAGTTTTGTCAACTGCCTACAGCGAGGTAGTCGTCGTTGAAATCGCCCGAATATTAGGCACCGAGGATAGCGATGCGGGGCAGGTGAGATACTTCACGCGCCGGTGATTTGAAATCAAAAGACGATGCTATCGCACTCAAATTGCAGCTGAAATCATCGCTGAACTTAACACTGGTATGCTCAGACGAGCTGGCACAGGTTGAATTTGCGTCCGATCACATCGCTCTATTGCTTTCCGCACGTCAGAGAAAGCACGTGAGCTATGTTTACGCTCTGGCCAGCTGTGGGGGTGGGTATCTGATTTAGTGACGTCATTCGATACTGACCATGAAGAAAGGAGCCACTCCCTATCAGAGTTTCTATTTTGACTCATCATTTATTGCGTAAAAAAATTATTGACGAGTGCTTGGAAAATTAAGCCAACCTAACTGCTCAAGAACTGTTATTTGAAAGCGGCATTTCCTCAGTATGGCCGAGAATGCGGAGTTCCCCTTTAAAGCATAACATCAGGCTTGTTGCAAAGTAGGAGGTTTCATGAACTGTTTAAATTTCTTCTGAAAATATACACTATTCATTGTATCATTTAACTAACAAACATTAAATAAGCTGTCCACTTTAGCAACTACTGGAAGATAAAACATTCTGAGACGAGCGCAGTCTATGTTCAACAATTTGAATTTGCACAATATTGGACTCGAGGACATACCGTCGCGCAACCCACGGGATGATATCACTCATGGGATGCCTGGTTGACTTTGTCTGCAAGAACACCGCATTTTCTACGCTTTTGTTGTGGACACCGTGCGTGCTTCCCTTTGTTTTGAAGCTCAGTGCTTAAAGAATCGGTAACACCCGATAATGCGGGCAAGCAAACTGTGAATCCATGGCCCCTGTGGCACTCTGACGTCTAATTTGCATCGCCAAATAACGACTAAGAATCGGTGCAGTCATGAAGGATGATTCAGGTGGTGTCGCGAAAGCAAAGCTGCCGTATTTACCAACTACTATCCTAACTGTGACGTCGAAACGATGGCAGTGTTGGCCTCTCTATGGAGATCATCGAGGCCAATGCGAACTGAAAACGCACCAGTGAAACTTTCCACGGTCACTTAGTCATGCGCTGGTCCGTTCATCTGGGAACTCTGGGTGGTTACTACGATGGCAGAATTTTTGTTCGTTTGCTAAAACTTTCATTTCTTTTTCTATCTGAGGTTTGGATACTGCAAGGTCCGTAGCTCTGACGGCCACACTAGATTTAGTGCTCTACACTTTTCCTTCATTCGAAGGAAGGTTTGGGGGCTTTTCATGACCAGGACAAACACGCATGGACATAAGAAAAGATGGGAGTAGACACTTTCTGCACTATTTCCAGCTTTGGCCATACTCCTGATATTTTCTTCAAAATGCGAAGCATTTCTTAGCGAACTTCGGCGACCTTGCGCATATCTATGTATCTAGCCACCTATGACTTTTAGCTATCCTGGCCGTTTCCGTAATGATATTGATACCACTTGGTAGGGCATTACATGACTGTATGAAGAACATATTTGACTAACTCTAAAATCATGAAATAGATTTTATGAATGTAATGATTTGAATTTCATGGTGCTGC
Source organism: Rhipicephalus microplus (assembly GCF_043290135.1). Taxonomy (NCBI): domain Eukaryota; kingdom Metazoa; phylum Arthropoda; class Arachnida; order Ixodida; family Ixodidae; genus Rhipicephalus; species Rhipicephalus microplus. The sequence goes on from NC_134704.1 coordinate 116,695,539, forward strand.
AGCACTTCCAGTGGTTTCGTTCACATGACATGTTGCAAAACTGGTATGGTATGACATGATTGCATGGCGAACACATAGCGACAGATTCCAACATCAAAATCATGACATGCGTGTCATGTAACAACATGACTTCATGCCAAGCTCATAATACGCTCGCGGGCGTTTTGCTAGCGTCACATATGTCAAGTTAGGTATTACGGTACGTAAATCGATGACGAATGGTATGTGACTGGTGCAAACATGCTAAAAATGAGATGCGTGTCATGTAACAACATGACTACATGCTACGCTCAAGATGCGCTTGCGGCCGTTTCGCTAGCTTTACATAGCCATATTTGGTATTACGTGACGCCAATGCTTGATGAAAGGTATTCGACTGGTGCAAACAAAATAACCATAACATGCGTGTCATGTGAGAACATATGCCACAGTCAATGCGCCAACACATTTCGACGTGACGCGGTGCGCTTGCTCACCGGCGTTTATTTCGTCGCGTTACGACTGCGTGGCCGCAACAGGCACTGGTCCTGCCATATATTCGCCGGTGCATGCCTCGCTGCGTTGCTTTGATGCATGTGCGTTTCAGCACGTCCGGTGTCCCTCCGTCACGAAAAGAGGAATACGCAGTGTTGTGTAGGTAACGCATCGGTGTGAAATGCAGCATGTCGCATTTCGCGCCAGTTGCCGTTCGGCCGCACCGATGGACGCTAGTCGCGCCTAGTGCTCGCGTTTTGCTAACGTAGCGTCCCTGTGCCCCGCGTGCGCGCGCGTCAATGCTACATTGGAGTATATTGGGCCCTTCATGATGCACTCGCGGCCGTTTTGCTAGCTCCATATATACGAAATTTGTTGTTACGTGACGTCAATAGATGACGAAATATATGACTAGTGCCAACAAGATAATCCTGACACGCATATCATGCAAGAACATGACAAAGTACCGCTCTCATAGCGTGCTCGCGGCCATTTCGCTAGCTTCACATACACTAAATTGGTTATCACGTGACGTAAATAGATTACAAAGGTAAACAACACATCCAAACATGATAATCGTGACACGGAAGCCATGTACGACATCATTTACCTCCACCTTGTAACATTGTGCTGATTTTAAAGTAACATAACAACATTTTCTTTCGCGCTTCACATATCGATTCCCACTGTACGTGGGATCTGCCTTTTTTCTTTGTTATCCTTTCTTGCTGGTCGCTGTCTTGAGAGCCTTCTTGATTTCCATGGTCATTTGTGCAACTGCTTCTTCGCTATATTGAACCACTGAGAGCCACAGCTGTGGGGTAACTATAGGACAAAACTCCTATACAATAAATAAAAGCGCCGAAAGCTACATCTGTCGCAGGTAGAGAGCTATTGCTTTCTTATTATGGTAGCACCCTTGCGTAAGCTACTGCGGCTCTTTGGCTTTTCAACATCATCGCTCTACTGCATTTGTAGCAAGCAGCTTATTGCGAAAAGGAATGAAAGCAGGCACAACTTTTTTGTTTAATTGAAAGTATATTGTTATGCCCAAGTGTCCTGCGTGGAACAAGGCAAGACAGTTCTACCTAGCAACTATGATAATAGCTTTCTTTATAACATTGTGACTGACGATCAATGTATCTCCCAAAACAGGACACCACGCAAAGCAACTTGGGTATGAGCCATAATACGATCATGTTAGGACGTCCTCGTGCGACAACCATGGCAGCAAGCCCGTGAGGCAGCCAGGAAACAAATTCTCCCAATTTATCGAAGGTTGCCTTAGGCCCCGACCACTAATTCGCTGGGGTTCTCAACAAACTTGTTCCCAGCACTGTCCGTCCATCATCACCACCACCACAACCGCAACTTCACGGAACATCAAAACCATTATAGAGCAATGATTTGCACTAGTGTGGGCTTGTCCTTCACCCGACACCAATGCGCGACAGCAGCCTCAAATTTGGAACCCACCTATGAAATTTAGTTTACGCAGTAGGATACCACAATGTTAGAAAGGCAAATGTGTTGACAAATAAAACGTTTGCGATGGAAGCGTAACGGAAGCATAGCTTACGTACTTTACGAAGACTACTCCCTTGTTGAACAATGCCCTGCAAAGTTTTCTCTCCCTGGTTTCTTGAAAAGCAGCACGTTTGTCCCTTGAGGAGGCCTAGCGCTCCTTGCTTCATCGCACTGCCTTTCAGGCTGACAGATAAATACGTATAATGGCAGCTGAGGCTTTCGAGCCCTGTGTTCGGGGCGTGGTGATATATGACATGAGCACACACGAAGACCCTCATTTCATGACCCCGTTGCCGTGCACAATGATCGCTACAAAGAAACACACTTCTGAGTGCAGCATCCTTGGCTGCCGGAAAGAACTTTCATTGTCCGTGTTGTTGCCATGGCTGCGCGAGCACATGGGGCTTACAGTGTAGCACGAAAGACGACCGCAGTTCAGCGCGTGACCTCGAAACGGTGTGCTCCTAGTCGTGTACACAGGACAAACCTTTCTTCAGCCAAGAACGCGCTGCCAATCTCTTTTCGCGTTGCTTTCTGAGTAAATGAAAGGTTGCCTTGCGTATGCTACGTTACGTGTAGAGACACTGTTTCCCTCTTTACAATGGACTTTCCCCTTCTTTCTGTCAACGGGCGTACATCCCTCGTATCTCGTTTCCTATTTGTTGCGTGTGATTTCTCGGGACTGTGGCATGCGCTATTCGCTATGTGACAGGTATGGGTGCACTTGGCATCATCTATGATGTCATTTCACTCAAATCGCTTCATTTGAAAGTCTTTAAATTTGATGGACACCTCCGACACGTATGGCACCCTTCTAGGTCACACAGCTACGGCACGTTTGTCGCTTAATAAGCAATAAGATGCGCAAAAGCTGAATGTTCGTCCAAAAACTTTCCCCAAACACTTTCGTGAAACTTTGCTGCCATTTTCAGTTAAACTATCAGTGTTTTATTTCACGGTCGCTAGGGTCGCTACACAGCGCAGAAAAAAAAAAACGCATGAATCAGAGCAAACTGATAGCAAAAGTGTATCTCAGCAGCTACTCAGTGTGGGAATATTAGAATATACTAAAGCGTAACAAACAGTGCTTCAAATTTGTGATGACCAAAATAACAAAAGAAGACAAGTTTTCAGTCGTTCAAGTTATCATAGACGACAACACTAGTGAGGCAAGTACCCTCACAGTGGAGTGTGATCAAACTGAGACCCTCCTAGAAGCTACAATATAACAGATTGGTTTTTTAAAGATGATAGTCTTTTTTGGGGACATACCATGCAAGATTTTTGATCTGTCTGTCTGTCTGTCTGTCTGTCTGTACATTTGTCTGTTTGTCCATTTTTGATGCGACTTTAAACGGCAGCAAACAATACCCCAAACGCGAACCCCATCTGCAGCGCCCACCAATATCAATCAAGATTTTGCGTTCATACTTGTGCTATTGTCAATTAAAGAAGAAATTATTGCGCATATCTGAGGCACCATAACAACACCTAATTATTCAGTATATGTGTATGTTTACTAGAAAAGGCATACATAAGTAATTATAAGGACCGTGGCGCTTAGCACACTGCGCTGACGATGCAACGCTTGCATCGGCTTTGCTAAGACGACACGGTGGTGACACCTACCCGTTGCCTTGCTTTCTACACCTTATCGCCTGCGAGACAGCCGTGCGCTTCGTTTTCAAAGGTACCTGCCAGATAGCGCTCGTGTATCACGTGTAACGTGGCTTTATGCGCTTGTTCGCCTCCGCAGCACGCTCGAAGCACTCGAACGCAGCGCCTCCGAAATACCATTCACCAATTATCTGGCGCAGAACATCGAATAAACGTTTTTTTCCCTTTCTTCAAACGCAAGTCTAACGTCTTTCGACGACATTTGCAGTGTAACATGTATATACGGGACCATTTCTTTTTTTAGAGTTTACACGTAGCTCAAGCAGTCAGTCGTGTATTGGACATATAAATTATACCTCGGGAACAGCCCTACAACAAGCACGAAATGAAGCGCAGACACACAAAATCAAGTTTTGTTTCGCTGGTGCGGATTATATATTCTCTAAAAAAGGATCGCAAGGAGAGATCTTTCAGCATGATATCAGTAGCGCTACTGAAGAAGGAACATTATTATTTGGAGAGTTGAATGCAGTCTTCACGCATCGGCTGGTCATCAAATTTTCTTCGTTTTTCCTTGAACTCATATTTCTATTAAAGGCCCGTGTGCTCAGATTGGGGTTCACGTTAAGGAACCCCAGGTGGTCAAAATTTCCGGAGCCCTCCACTACGGCGTCTCTCATAATCATATGGCGGTTTTGGGACGTTAAACCCCACACATCAATCAATCAATTCATATTTCGTTGCGGTGAAATAAGACTCGTTGTTGTCAGTCAGCGCTTGCTCTTGTTTCTTCTTTCGACGTTCCGTTGTAGTGTTCTTTATCCGATGTCTCGCATATGGCAACAAGTCTACGTTAACACTCCATGTGAATTTAGCACCTTTATTCATAGCACGTGTGCTCCAATTGATTCACAGATATTCTGAGAAAACTAAAATAGCTATGCAGTATGCATGCGGATTTCCGAAAAAAAAAAAGCTGTAACGGTTACAAAAAGCCCTTAACTATAGAAATACACTTAGTAGAATGCATCTACAGTGAGAAAGGTACAAGAAAGACAGAGAGGTTAATCAGAGTGTAGGTGTTAGTTTTACTTGCTGGAAATATGTTGTACACGGGTACAAATAGGCGCACAAAAAGCCTACGTTTTCACCTTTCCCTTGCTTCATCGTTGGTTGGGCTACAATAAGTAACCAACCGCACTGGCTATACAATTGCAACTTCACGCTTTCATTTTCAACGTCCGGCTGGACTAAATACCGCCTTACTTTACGGTGTGATGTTTAAAGCTCACAGGAACTGTGACTTGGGCCCATTGGTGTATAGTAGGGGGGCCAAAAGTTCGATAGCAAAGCAGCCAAAAAGTATAGACCCGAAGCACACACGCAAATAACGTGCACATTATGTGCTCCCATTCTCTCTCTCTCTCTTAGAGTGTGTGTGTGTGTGTGTTCCCGAGTTCTTGTGTCGGTGTCTCGTTAACTGTTCTCTAGATAGTCTTGCCTCATCTGCTGGTATAAAATAGGTTGTGTCCGAATAGCATCTTTTAGTACGTGATCACCTGCATACCTAGAACTCGCTTTTTTACAAATTATGAAGATAAATTACACACATTTCGCTATGCCTGAATTTCTATTCATATAGTCTACGAAAGCGCAATGTATTATGCTTGTATCCACGAGAGATTCAAGAAATGGCGAGACTTGTTATTAATGCAGTGGCACATGCTCTGTCCTGCCACCCTCAAATATAAACCAACTGGAGCGAAAACTTCATGCAATGAGACTCTATGCCCGGAGAATAATTTTCTAAACAAAGGAAGTAGTATGGACTTTACTTGCAAAATTATAAACATCACTGTACCAATCCATTGCAGAAAGACTGGAGAATGAATTCTGTTCCAAGATATCATAAAAAGTGCGTATAGCGCAACCTTATGAACTTTATGTGTTTCACCTTAGGGCACAATCTTCAAGCGCACCGCGTTTATACTTCGATATGACTGTGGAGTGCACCTCATTAAAAAGATAGAATACCGGCGTAAAGGAAAGGAAGTAAAAGGGAAAATGCGGGTCGTTTTACGAAATCTCGAAATATGAGACGGAAAGATTTCTAGTGACAAGGGACACAATTTGGCCGTGGCCTAAAAACTTTCACCATGCATCCCCTTCAAACTTGTTCAAGCACATATTTGATAAAATGGCGGCATTGTGCATGTAGCATGTTGCAGCAGCAGCCCGTAAGATGAAATGCGAGTGACCAAGATTCAGTTCTTAGAACGCTTCTGATTGTTACTCGTGCATATACCTTGTTATTTTCATCTGTGTCGTTCTGTTCCTCTCATAATCCCTTTTAAATTTCGCCCTATGGGCCTTTCATTCCTTCAAACGAGCTGCCAGACTCATTTTAAAATGCCTTGCTTGCGGCACCTCTTGTGCTTCTTGAATTTTCTTCGCGTTTATCTCAGGTTCACGTAAGAGAAAAGCCTGAAATATTCAAACGGATTTGTCTCTTGCTCTCATTTTTGCCTATCATGAACAGCGGTCATCTCAAGTTTCTTGCAAGGAACAGTTATGTGCCCGTTAGAGCCTGCAGTTTTCTTTTTAATCTCTTGTGCAACGAAGCAGATTTTTCTCGTTCTATTAGTAAAAGAACACGGACTGAAAAATTTATTTGACGCCCTCTTCCATCTGCGCCCCTTGGAAGAACGACAACCTTTTCGCTTAAGCTATCTTCACTTCTTTTAATTTTCAGGCCCAGCTTCAGGGTCTCTACTGACAAACATACATTTCTCACTCTATTCACTTGACGTTATCGTATACCGTCTTCAATGTCTCAGACGTAGCATTGTCGGATTTCATCACTCTTTCAAACGAAATTACCCCATGCTGGCGACAAACGCCAAACTGCATGATCTGTTGCTTGTTGTTTCGGGAATGCGCATGCGTACAATTACTAGTTACGCCTCAGGCAGTAGCTTATATCTACCAAAGGACGGAAGGAGCAGAGACTTAACCATGTAATGCCCGCTGTATCATATTTGGTGCAGTGAATATAATACCTGAACAAAGGTACTATTGGTGTAGTGTTAAGCAGCCATTGCTGACTTAACATGGTATAAAAAGTTGCATAATATGCAATATTAACTAATTATTCACATATCTTAATAATTAGGTTATGTGCCAAACGTAATTTCGTATTTTTCATAAAACGAACTGTACAAAAAGAGAAAAAGCAGAGTTTTCTCGCAAGTTTTTTCAAGCAATAACCGTTTGTGCGCATTTTAATGTTAAATGCAAGAATGTGGGCAATTTCAATTTGAGAGTATTAAGATGAACTGACATTGGCAGTGTGGGCCAAACTAATCCAGTCGGAAAGTATTAGGTTGTCAGTATGATTCGAACACAGCTATCCTGTATAAAAATCAGATATTCTACTGCACAGCCACGAAAGTTCTTGCAAATGCTTTGGAAATGAGCGTACGAAGGCGTAATCTTGGTGAAAGGTCAATTGTTGTTGCAGTGCTGCATATCTAATTTATAGACATTTCATATGTTCTCGTATAAAACAGATGGTACGTTTAATTAGCGTCTCTTTATTACTTAGGCGCCATCCACCAAATTAGTTTATGAAGCATTAGCCCTTGCTGCTATCCTCGCAAGCACAAACACAACATATCAGCTTATGTCTTCTGGTGTTATTAATGCCCCAGTTACTTTTGCCATCGTTACACAGCTGTAAACGGGTTATGGAAAGCAAGTGCGATGGTTCAACATGTGTGAATGTATTATATTTAGACATATCATTATCGTTATTCTGTAACGATTCACGCAGTAAACAAATTGCACCACTATCTCTTTCTCTCCCGACTTCTAACATCTCATAACATCTCATAACATCAATTTCTATCGTACGTGGAATCTGCCGAATTTTTTTTGTCCTGAAAAATGCTGTAAAGGCAATGTGCCATTTTTTTACTGTGTAATGAAGGAACAACCATGTTTTCAAATTGTTTTCTCGTCTTGAACCTATATTTGTAGACTTCGAGGTTAACGGCCATTCACTTTCACACTCGTATAAGATGCAGAAGATAATAAATGTGTGCACTTATTCTCCTATTTGATGCAGCAGATAATAAATGTGTATTTGTGATGTGAGGTTTTGTTTTGTTTACCGACCTCCAGTGCATCGTATGCTCTGTAGCCCCCCCCCCCTCCGGCCCGTCAAAAAAAAAAAAACCCTTGAATTGCAACTTTGAATTTATTGGACGACCTAGTGCGATCACTCACAGTGCACAATACATTGGACAACATTTTGCGGCAAAGTGACATCACGTAGAGAATGACAATGTGACTCTGGTAGAGAACGTGACAGTTACCCAGATGTTATCCCTTTTATTCATGTGTTTAAGATTTTAAGTTTAGGCACTCATCGTCTTTTTAGCTGTGAACCAACGAAGGCTTCACTCGTACCAAAATTTCTCCGACATGAACTTTTTAACGCTATCACGTTCAAATCTTCACCGATAGCGTAGAGCGAGTAATCCCATAGTAAAATAGATGGAGAAGTCATTCGGTTTTGGGCCTATTGATAAATACACAACGTTAGATCATTAAGAGTGTCGCCAAAAGGTATTGTCTAGTTCCATGAAATGAATGAGTTTTACAGGAAATTTATTACGCTTGCTCTTGATTCATATAGGTAAGTGTATCGTACTGCCTCTACCCATTCCTGTAATATTAGCTATCAAAGATGTTTTAGAAAGTCGTATAAATAATAAATATACTTCATTCAGAAATTAAATCAATGTTAACTTGTGTATATCTTTTTTCTTGTGAAACTGGCCCTTTTATTGTCCTTGATATTTCCCTAAATAATTGAAGCTTATGTTGGCACCGTGCTTTATAACGCTGTAACACTTGTTTGTTTTGCCTTACGCTTCACTCATCGTTGATTTTGTTGGTATTGCATTCGGTAGTTTAAGTTATTGATCACTGGTATGTAGGCCGAAGCGTCTTATAAATATTCATGTTCATTACTATACAGCGCTGAAAAAATGTACCATAACAAGTAAAAAGAGAAAAAGAAGGCATAAGTTGGCGTTGTTGTATCTGAAATATCGCAAAAAAAACCATAGAACTTGCGGAACACTCATACTTACGTCTTCACGTAGGTGACATTAGGATACCGGTACGTTGTAAAAGCGTACTTGAGCTACACGACGTATACATGCATACACGCACATAGTAAAGAGAGCAAAAGGATCGGCAAACTAAAATTTTGGCTAATATCATTGACGTAATAGAGATAGAAGCAATATAACGTTATAAACAATGAAAAATAAAACAAGAAAGTGGACTTGTTCTCACATATCAAAGCGCACAAGTGGCCTTGAGCACTGAAACTGCGCCTGGTCCACTCAGCTGGAGCAAAGTACGTGGCATCGCTAGGACAAGGTGGAATTGCCGTAACTCGGCGTAGAAGACGACGCATGCACAGTGAGATGAGTGTTCACGTGCACGTAGGAGCGCAGCTCTTCTTCTCGAACGGCCGATTTGTCGCCCATGTAGAAAATGCAACGCATAGGCCGTGGTGAGAAACCCCGTGCCCAGGAAGTCGCCGCAGCCTATCAAGCAGGGGATGGCCGCGTTGTCCGGGTCGACGCCCCAGTTCCAGAGGTGGTACACGATGAGGCACGCCAAGTACAGCAATACCAGCACCTTCATAATTCGAGTAAGTGTTGGTTGCTCCGGCATAATATTACTAGTTGCAGTCGCACGTGTCAAAGCCCCAACATAATTATTAGGCATGTCGTAGTAGAGAGCTTCAGAAATTCCGACACCGCCACCCGCCAAGGTGGACTAGTCGCTAGGGCACTCGGCTGCTGACTCGCAGGTCGTAGGATTGAATCCCGATTCCGGTGCCTGCATTATCGATGGAGGCGAAAGTTCTGTAGGCCTGTGTGCTCAGGTTTGGGTGCACGCTAAAGAACCTCAGGTGGTTTAAATTTCCGGAGCCATCTACTACGGCACCTTTTATATACATATGGTGGTTTGGGGCAATCAATCCTACATATTATCATCATGTCATCAAATCCCAGCCCCAGCGGTCGTAATTCGACAGACGCCCATGTGCTTGAGGCCAATGTTTGAGGCCCATGTGCTTTAATTTAGCGGAACGTTCTAGAACCCCAGGTGGTAGAAACTTTCGGAGCCATGCTCTATGGTCTCTCGCTTATTCATACAGTGTTTTTGGGGTGTTAAGCCCAAACAATTATATTGTGGGTAATTTCAGTAACGAGTACCGGCACCTGTTTTGTCACAGCACCAACACTTTCGCCTACCCTGTCGCAGACATTGCTGAATGTTTCACACCTACATCAGTCGACGACGAGCTTCGACCGACATTAAGTGACGTGACTTCGTTACTTGCCAGAGTTAATGTCAACTTAACCCTCTCGGAACAGCAACAGACTGAATTACGTGAACTGCTATATAAAGTTAAAGAGTGCTTAGCATCCAACTCGAAGGTTCGTCAAACACTGATCCCCAAACACCGAATAATTGCGTATACCAACGTCTCATCCATGAAACAACACCCTTACTGCGTTTTGGCAAAGCAACGAGAATTGATTAATGCTCACGTTGAAGAGATGCTGCAAGAGGGCGTTATCCAACCATCCAAGAGTGCTGTAGTCATCTCCGGTTGTTCTCGTAAAGAAGAAAGATGGATCACTGCGCTTCCACGTAGACTACGGAAAACTACAGTGTGACTGAAAAAAAAGTCTATCCGCTGCCCCGCATCGATGATTCCTTCGACCGACTGCGGTAGGCTAAGTATTTTTTCATCGATATACTTGAAAAGTGGCTACTGGCAGATCGACGTCAATGAACGACAACATGAGAAAACCGCCTTCGCTACATCGGATGGCCTATATGAATTCAAAGTGCTTCCTTTCGGCCCCTGTTCTGTATCTACGACATTCCAAAAAATTATGGACACTGTTCTTGCCGGTCTAACGTGGCAAACGTGCCTACTTTATCTGAATTAAGGTTTCGCGTTTTCTGCTACCTTTCAGGAGCAGATGAAGCGTCTGCAGGCAGTGCTGGAAGCGCTTCGCTCTGATAACCTGCAGTTGAAGCCAGAAAAATGCCACTTCCGTAATAAAAAATTGACGTTTCTTGGCCATGTTGTCAGTGTGGACGGTGTTTGACCAGACCCTGACAAAAGCTCCGCCGTGACCTCGTTTCCTGTTTCACGTGATAAGAAGGCAGCAAGTCAGTTTCTAGGGGTCTGTGCGTATTATCGCCGCTTTATAGCCAATTTTTCAAGGATTTCTGAACCACTCATTCGACTCCTTCGTGAAGACGTGTACTTTGTCTGGGAGGAAGAACAGGACGCAGCTTTCTCTGAACTACGGGAACATTTGCAGACACCGCCAATTTTCGCTCACTTTGACTAAGATGCTGATACTGAGATTCATATTGACTCCAGTAACCGGAGTCTTGGTGTTGACCTCGTCCAACTACAAGAGGGCACGGAGCAAGTGATCACACTCTTTCCCACACCGACGTAAACTACTCCACGTCAGAAAAAGGGTGCCTAGCTGTTGCATAAGCCACGATGAAATTTAGGCCTTACCATTATGGACGCCTCTTCAAGGTAGGGAACGACCATCATTCGTTGTGCTCGTTAGCCAACCTACGGGACCCATGCGGGCGACTGGCGCGATGGCGTCTTCGTCTGCAGAATTTCAATTTCACGATCACTTTCAAATGCGGCCGCAAGCAAGAAGGTGCCGATTCGTTGTCCCACGCACCTGTCGAAGTTTGTGGCCCACGACAAAGAAGACGACGGTAGTTACTACACTACCCTTACTACAACCGACCTGATTAGACGACGAAATACGCGCAGTTATCAAAAACTTGAAAGATGTAACTGTTCCATACCTCACTGTATTTCTTGAAGTCTGTCGTCATTCTGCCTACGAGATGGGACCCTGTATAAGAAAAACTCCAACGGCAACGACAGAACTCATCTTCTAGTCGTGCCAACTGACATGTGTGACGACATCCTTCTCGCCTGTCACGATGAGCCCACATCTGGTCACTTACGTTCCTCTCGAACTTTCGCTCGAGAAGCGTACTACTGGCGTAAGCTTTACGCATCATTTAAGCGATACGAGAAAATCTGCCGGGATAGTCAACGCCGCGAATTTTCGCCACTGAAGCCCGTGGGGCTTCTTCAACCAATCGAACAACCTAGGGTGCCATTCGATCAAATAAGAATAGATTTACGTGGGCCATTTCCGCTGACATCTGCCGGCAACAAGTGTATCATAGCAGCCAGAGACTGTTTGACGAAGTACGCTGAAACAAAGGCACTACAGCGCGCTACAGCAGCAGCATAGTAAAAAGGGGCGTACATGGGCTTCATAGCCTTGGCTGTGCTGACACAGAAAGTTGTCGCAGAGTATTGTGAACACTCTTTCGACCCGTTCATCTGCGATATAGGGGACACCAGAAAGCTAGCTGCTGCGCCCGCCAGAAGATTCGCCTCAGTGATTTGGCCTAACCCGGGCGTTGTTTGGCGTTGCGAGGGTTAGCAGGGCCAATCGCGTTCGTGAATAGCGACGTCGCACCTGCAACACCGACAAGACGCGGGCCAGGGAAGCTGAATGCAAGCGTCGGAAGTGGAAGATCAACGATAACAGTGCGAGAATAGAGGTGTGCTAATAACACCGACGAGACGCAAGCCAAGGAATCGAAGTGCAAGCGTCTTCAACACGTCGGCAACACCGACGAGTTGCGAGTCAAGAAAGCCAAGTGGAAGCACCGACAGCGGAGGCCAACGCTGAGGAATCCTCGACGTCGTCGTCATTTGGCGACGTCTCGAATGCGTCACATGCCCTCCACTGAAGCACCCACCCGCAACTGCTGGGTTCCGCCGGGCGACAGGAGGCGACGTGTAAAAACGATCAGGACCTTCTCAAAAACACTACTGGTCCGAGTGCGTTGCCGTGCGCATCGGTGACGTCTCAATCCTCGTGCTCTACGTCACTCCCAACCTGCCGAAGAAGTGGTTTCAGCGCTGTCTGGAGGAGATGCTGACTGATTGAAGCGAAGCGTGTCGATGTGCGCCTCTTATATTCGCAGGAGAAGTCAGTAGAGGAAGACGAGAATGGCTCGTCGATTACATGCTAGACGTGCACTCGCTGAAGTGCATGTCGGCGGACTGGAAGTTACCCACCACGATAAAAAGGAATGCGCATCGATCTGGCCTTTGCCAACTTCGACGTAGAATGTCTGCAGGAAGCTCTCAGCGTGCACTTCACCGATCACAAGGCGGCGATCATCAAGGCGAAATGCGCGCCTGCTCCGGTTTAGCGCCCGTGTCCACTCTGAAGAAACGGCCAGACCGACGCCAGCCATCGCTTGAAACGAATCTTCCAGTGCTCACCGCAGCACCCGTGTCAGCGCCTTTCAATCCGTCACGCCACACGTGCGCAGCGCTTATGCTCCGCACCCCTTCAGGATTCTGTTCAGAGAGCTGGTTCAAATTTTTCAATATAATAAATTCGAATCCCTTGTGCTTCTTCAACGTCCACCTAGAAATAAATACATTGGCTCATAGCTTTCCCACCTCCATCGCAAATGGGGCCGATGCAGAGGGGATAGGATCCCGAGACCTCCTGCTGACACTCGAACACCATAATTATTAGACCACCGTGGCGGGACTCATATAGGACAGGTGCTATTACGAAAAGTGGCTAAACAGTCTCTACAAAGCTTCGTTGGCCGATTGGTGTAGTTAGTTAGGAGCAATAACGTCGACTTATAATTTATACCTGCATTTAGGAATTTCCCCCTATGTTCTTCACAGCATTTCCTGTCGACATTTTCATTACAATAAGCTTCCAGAGTAACCGTGGCTCTCGCAGCATTTTAGTTACCGCTACTTCAATAAAACCGACTTGATTCCGTAATACATTGCAGAGAGTGGCGCTTGTCCGTAAATGGCCCCTTGCTCATGCTTGTCTCAACCTACCTCTGTATCTTCTTGTTGCCATTTTGACGTTTACAGTGCTTTCAATTCGCACTACTACACCCTAATTCTGAGCTCTTACTTTACATACCTTCCTGAAGGGACTTTGAAGGCTGAAGGCCGAACATAATAAGGATAGCCACTGGGAAATTTCGAACGGCTTGAAAACAACGTGCTTATGTGAAGAAATTCTAGGTTACCTTATAGAGTATATGATCCGGATACTTTGTAGTTGAAAAGTGTGACTGTGACTAGCGAGTATTTTTTTTTGTTCGTCTTGCCTTTCCTTTTATTCCGCTTGTGAAGCGTTGCATGCAATATGTCTGTTGAAGCGTCTATCTAGGAGGCATCCGCGTCGCCTTCCGCATGCATATAATTTCGGAACACGAAACCTCTCAAAGGACAACAACAAAAAATAGTGATATAATAATAAATAATAATAATAATAAATATAACAAAGTAGGTAATAACAATAACATTATTAGTAATGAACTGACTGGTGATAAACTGACGGCCAAAGTGAATCCCCCCATCCTTCATTCCTCGTTATTACGCCTCAGGCTAGGCTTAAAGCGCCAAGATGACCAGTGGGCAGTTAGAGCACTTCACCGTGACTTATTGTTCAAGGACAAAAAGCACCAAGCCTGCGCGGGCCGTGCAGCACTGTCACCGCGAAGGCAGGAAGAGCGGCATTTCTGAATGCTTTTTTTTATTTATGCATTGTGTAACTGCTATGAGCACACTTTCAGGGTAGCGATTATGCCATAAATAACAATTCTTTGTGGTAGGAAGGCATCCACTATGCCATTGTTCGTCATAACGCAATTGGCATTGTGTGATGCCCGGTGGTTCCTTTGCTGTTCTGGAACACTTCATTACCTATATTACCGCGATTCCTTTCTCAACATGATTATGTTGCCTAGTGTTAATCTGAAATGAAGTTTTACGCACGAGGTTTCAAGCACCGGTGTAGCTTAGTGTTAAAATACTGGGCTGGCAGACAGGGGGTCCGGTTATGAATCCCAGTCGGGCCTCGGAGTTTTTGTTTACTTCGCTTGTGTCTTTTTCTTCACAGCGCGTGATTGCGAATACGGACACCGGCGACGGACAATTACGGCACGAAGGCCTTTGTGCTCTGATAATATCTTTCTCTGTAATACATTAGTAACTGTCTGAAAGCATTAAACACACTACCAAAGTTTATATATAGCTGCAGTGGCCATTACCCCAGGAAATACTGAACTGAATATTACGAACTCAAAAGAAACCAATATAGTCATGCAAAAAAAAACCATACAGCTGCGCATTGGCAGTAGTTATGTGAAACTCAATCAGCTAACATGGGAAAGCGCACACAACCATTCACCTTTTGGCGCCCTAGAGTGCGTTTGCGAGTTTCTCAAATGGATGGTTCCAACGACTCATGGAGGGTCAAAGTGAGTCAAAGCCGGTTACATTAAATAGGTGACAGCCATTACATTATATATTGGCAGCCTGATACATTGTATAGGAGAATAAAGATAACGAAATAACACCGGAAATAATGAGTTCATTCGCACTTGTGCTTTGATGAACAAAACTAAGGGGAAATAAGCGTTAGTCCAGCGTTCTTTAGGTCCAACAGACGAGTTAGAACGAGTTAAACAAAAAAAGAAACATACAAAAGATATTCTAGCTAGACAAGATAATTTCTTCCTACTGAAGGTGCGATTTGAATTGCGAGAGTTAATTTTTCGTCACCTTTTCACCGGGCTATTTGTACCGATCCACTGCAGTCAGTTCTAGGAAAGAAAAAAAATTGGTACCTGTCGCGAATGGTGTTACAGCTAGTGAGTTCCTTTGTCTGGTATCGTTACCTGACAAATATAGAAGGTGTGACGTGTCGATCTTGTATTGACCTTTCATTAGTCAAAAGAAACAACTTTAAATGGCATACACGAGAAGAAACAATTACTTAATTGAGCCAGCTTTGGCAAGCCGACCTGTTTTGAAGCCACCAATGTCGGCTGGCATTTCACTCCAAGATCAAGTACGCAACGATCCTTGCCAAACCTGCAGCGCGCTGCGGAATATGGCACGCAGTAGATTTCATTTTAAAACCTTTTGCTTGTTGCAGACCAGCCACCTCACGCAAGAGGTTCAGGAACGAAACACCACCGAGGCCACTGAAACCCAGCGCACGCTCTGACATTTAGATCATGTGTTGGACCGACGCGGTGGGCTTCACTCGTGTGATGATGCACCCTCCCTTTTTCTTCCTTCCTCCAGGCCCTGCCGAGACCGCAGCTTCAGCCATCAAATAAGGCGTCCAATGCTCAACGATTTGAACTAAAGCGGCTGTTGTCCTCCTGTCTACTTAATCGGGTGTATTTGTGCGTCGACACCTGGGGGTGTTTGTCAGCGCTGCTCGTAGCCCTGATGGTCGCGTGCGGAATACTCATGTTTTTTCTCCTGTGCCTAAACAATAGGTGAATTCTTCGCGTTTCGTAATTACGAAACTTCACCGGTGGGGACCCACCTGCCCTAGCGATGCACCACAATAGGCTGCGAAGAAAGTGATGGTCATGGAGACCTTGCCGAAGCGCAGAATCCTGGAGAGCACAGCGAACAGCGTCTGGCCGGGCACCACGACGCCGACGAGCACGTAAGCCACGTTGGCCATCTCTCCACCCTGGTAGTACATCTGTAGGGGCCCCACGCAGACGTGTTCCTCGAACGGTATGTCTCCCAGTGGCGTCAACCGGTTCAGGTAACTGGACAAGCTGCAGCTAAAGACGGCCGCTAGGATGCCGCCCAGCGCTGCAATCGGTAACCATCAGACACGCGGAGCAGAGTATTTCACGGTTGGTTCGGTCGTGATTCGAAATGAACTTCTTACACGTAAATGTTTTATGTAGGGGTACACCACCGCTCCACTCACGCCTTTTTATCGAGGGTAATACGTTGTGAAATATACCCACACAGATGACCAAGAAAAATTGGAAGAAAACAACAAATTGTTCAGTCACCACTAGTCACACCTATGACACCTATATATAGCTCCGCAGCATGCGGAGTGAAGCGACTCTAGCACGGAACGCACATTAATTAGCGCACTAACGGTGAGCTATTTATGTACGTTATTTTCTGTTGACGGTGATCATAGCTCGGTGGCACTTCAGCGTGTTCACTTTTAATAACTGGCGAGATAGCGAGAAGTGTGCGCTTTAGATATAACTTTAGAAATCATCGCTCTTCCTATGAATGTGTTCGAACGGTCCGCACGAGGAAGCACGCCTCTGCAAGACGTTAATTGCCACTCGTGCGGGTCTGCCCTTCATGCAGCTGGTTTCAACGTTTCACAGCTAGTTTGTAAGTTACGGAGAGCGCAAATGCCGATTCACTCACTGCAGTGGCCGCCTTTACGAAAGGAGTGCACTGCTGAAAAATAAAGAAGCAACAATTGTGAGAGCTGCTGATTCTTACTGGTCCTGTGTATACTTGAGCGTTCATTTCATGCGCGTTCCTTTGTGTCTGAGCAGCCCGCTATTAGTGAGAAGCTAGTACACAGTTCTTAGTTGGCGCTCGTCCTGTTGTATGTCCGTTTCGTGCACCTGTTCTGCTTGAGCAGTGCGCGGCAAGTTTCGAGCTACATGCCGTTCTTCAAGTTAACTTAAATAAGCTGCTAACGCCTTCATTCCTTTGCCGTTGTGGAAATGCGCAGTAAATGTTCAGATACCTCTGTCAAGATACGTTTACCTTTCGGGTTAAAGCCTATTCCATGAACGAAGGAATAGCCAATGTCTCCTTCTTTTTTTTTTGCCAGTGCAAATGCGCACTCCTCAATGGAAGCCATCGGTCCACCTTAGTTCGGGGAATGGTCGTGATGTGTTGCCACATGTGGAGCTGCTTGTGCCACACGCGCGTTCAAGCACTTTCCGTCGCAGGTGTATTGAACACATTTATGTCTCAAATAATATACATATGTCAGATTTTTTTCTTTCGTGCACCTTGGTTTGTGGCTCAAAGCCTTGCCGATGCCACCTCACGGTGCTCTTGAAGACAGTGCATGAAGTAGTGTCGTAATGATGCTTCCCCATTGTTTGCTTACATAGCGCCATGAACGCCGACATGCTATCTCAGAACAACGTAGCACTTACAGAGGCAGCGTGAGCGCCAACATTGTGAACACCAGGAATGTAAGACACTGCCCCACGGATCTGTACACAACCGAACAAAACAATACTTCGTACGATTTGCGTCGTGAGGCAGTACATAATAGGCTGTTTCCCTGCATAACCGCATAGCACAGGCCAAAGCTAGGCGATGGGCAAGAGCTGGAGATGGCAACGAACGGCTAGATCTGGGATATCTGGCTGGTATATCGTAAAAATAGGAAAGGTAATACATAAGCGCTATTTATTTGTTTCTTTATTTACTTCACTCTAAAGTTATCACTCATAGAGACTACGATTGAAGCCCTGAACCTATGATGCAGCCAACTGAGAAAGTAGCTGTTTAAAGCCATCGCGTATAACGGGGTGGATTCCAGTGTTGAAATAGCCTGACTCACCATTTACTGAAGACAGGTGCAGGGTGATCGGCGGATAAGCGAAGACTGCGTAATCCAGGATGTACCCACCAAAGCTGCAAAAGCGCATGAACAATTAAAGTTGCTAGAAACTTGTATTTAGGAGCTTTCGTACGAAGAGCTTTACAAATTGTCGGGTAATTAAACTTGGAGCCTCTTCCAATACTTCACATTGCCATTAAAAAAATTCTATTCAATTCCCCTTAATTACGAGACGGTATTATTGGTGACATGGGAAATATTGAATGTCTGAAATTAGGACTGCTTTTAGTTTTATTTACTTTTGTTTATTGTGGTTTCGTTGTTGATCCATTTTGTTTGGTTATTTGAAGGTTTATTTTTTAATAACAATTCTTTTTATCGAACTCCACATTGTTGCAGGTAGATGACACATCATATTGCTACATACAAAACATAAAAAGAAATAGAGAACAAAACTAAATAGAATGATCCCGTAAAATGCATTCGCACAGAATAACTTAGAGACTGCTGCAAATTCTTGAATGATATGTTGTATTCAGCACACCAAAGCCACCATATGATTATTAGACACGCTTCAGGGGAGGACTCAGAAAATTTCGACCACCTCGGGTTCTTCTACGTGCATAGAAATATCAGCACGTGGGCCTTCAGCATTTTCGCCTCCACCAAAAATGCAGTCACCGCAGCCGGAATTCGATCCCACGACCTGCCGGTGAGCAGCCGAGTTCCTCAGCAACTAGAACACCACAGCGGGGCCTGCTGCCAATGCTATACAATAGCGTTATTACACAGAAAAGCAGCAGTACCAGAAGGGAAAGCCAATTTTGACGTAAATTACGGGGAGAACTTTCACCTGAATTAACGCAAAAGCTTCGAGTGTAACACTCGCAATCCTAATAAGCAATGGGTGCGTTCTCTGCTCACCTACCTAGAGACCGTGAGTGCGATAATAATTGGCAGCCACCCCACGCGCAGCACTTCCCGGGAGACGCTGTTGCGTCGTGCCAGAACTATCCACATTGGCAGCAGGAGCAGGCACAACGCGATCACCAGCGGCGCCAGATCTGCATATGGTCGTCAAGAGCACATTGTATGCAGAGGCGTGGGAAGTTGGGCCAGTCGGTGCTGCCTCGTGGTGCAACCGTGCATGAACAGATGGGAGCGCGAAAAAAATGAAAGTGAGCTGTATTATACGTAGAATAATTAGTAACACTGATACAGCAAGTCTTTTGAAGTTATGCACAACTGATGCACACAGCTTTTAGTGAATAACCGCTGACCTTTGTTTGTAACACTTTCTTGTTGGCTAACTCTGGCACTTTTACACAAGTACAATCAACGTCAAGTGGCCCAATCCACCCACAGCTTGTTCTGAGCGCACGAAAATGTTGATTGATTGATTTGTGGGGTTTAACGTCCCAAAACCACCATATGATTATGAGAGACGCCATAGTGGAGGACTCCGGAAATTTCGACCACCTGGGGTTCTTTAACGTGCACCCAAATCTGAGCACACGGGCCTCGACATTTCCGCCTCCATCAGAAATGCAGCCGCCGCAGCCGGGATTCGAACCCGCGACCTGCGGGTCAGCAGCCGAGTGCCTTAGCCACTAGACCACCGCGGCGGAGCACACGAAAATGTTAGCATGGAGCGGTCACACTTGTGCCTGAAGTCTAAGCGTATAATACCACGCCTTGCACCATCAAAAATAATGGTGTCAGTATAGTAAACATTGGGATTAATCGATATCAACTATTTTCATAGCAAGTGGGTCCAAAAGTTAACCGAACACCTGAAGCGTGGCGGAAATTACGTAAGCGTGTGCGCAGTGAACAAGCCTGGTGTAACTTCCGCAAGAACGCACATAAACAGGCTTTTCTTTCGCAAGACCTGCCCGTCCCAATGCTGATGAATGTTGGCAGATCCCACGTACAGTGAAAATCGATGATATGCGAAGCATGAATGAGAAAGGATGGTATGTCACTTTGGAATCAGCACAAAGTTACGAGGTGGAGGTAAATGACGCCGTACATGATTTCCGTGCCATCATTATCATGTTTGGTTGTGTAGTTTACCTTCGTCATCTATTCGCGTCACAGGATACCAAATTTAGTATATGTGGAGCTAGTGAAACAATCGCGAGGACGCTATGAGCACGGTATGTTGTCATGCTCCTACATGGCACGCGGGTCAGGATTATTATGATCAGACCAGTCTTATATTTTATCATTCATTGACGTCATGTAACACCAAATTTGGTATGTGTGGAGCTAGCAAAACGATCGCGAGCGCATCATGAACGGCCCAATATACTCCAATGTGGCTTTGACGCAGGTGCACGCTGGCAAAGCGATGCTACGTTAGATAAATGCGAGCACTCTATAGTGAGACGCCAGGCGCGACCGGCGTCCGTCAGTGCGGCCCGACGGCAACCGGTGTAAACTGCGACATGCTGAGTTTCGCGCCGATGCGTTACCCAAAGAACACTGCGTCTCCCTCTTTTCGTGACGGAGGGATGCCGAACACGCTAAAACGCACATGCGTCACAGCGATGTTGCGCGGTGCGTGCCTGCGAGTACATCCGCAGGGCGCGGGTTCGTATCCCGGCTGCGGCGGCTGCATTTCCGATGGAGGCGGAAATGTTGTAGGCCCGTGTGCTCAGATTTCGGTGCACGTTAAAGAACCCCAGGTGGTCTAAATTTCCGGAGCCCTCCACTACGGCGTCTCTCATAATCATATAGTGGTTTTGGGACGTTAAACCCCACATATCAATCAATCAATGCCTGCGAGTACATGGCTGCCCCAGTGCTTGGCGTGGCAACGCCGGCGTGACGCGACGAAATGAGCGCCAGCGAGCACGCGCACCACTTCACGTCGAAATGTATAGGCGCCTTGACCCTGGCATGTAGTCATGTTTCCACAAGACACACATCTCCTAATTATTAAGTTTGCACCAATCACAGACCTTCGCCATCAATTGACGTCCCGTAATACCAAATTTGTTATAAGTGATTCTAATGAAACAGTCGCCAGCACATCTTGACTGTGGCATGTAGTCATGTTTTTACACGACACGCATCTCATGATTATCATGTTTGCACCAGTCACATACCTACGCCATCCATTCACGTACCATAATACCAAATTTGGTGTATGGGACGCTAGCGAAACGGCCGCGAGGGCATCATGAGCGTGGCATACAGTCATGTTGTTACAAGACACACATGTCATGATTTTCATGTTAGATTCTGTCGCTTGTGATCGCCATGCAATCATGTCAAACCATACAAGTTTTGCAAGAAGCCATGTGAACGAAACCACCGCAAGAGCTGCAGGACGATGAATTGTAAATCACGATATTCATGACATACACGTTATCATTTTTATGTTATGACTAGTCAGATATGTTCTTCATAAAGCCATGCTATGCCATACCAAGTTTGATATCAATACTCGAAACGGCCAGGAGAGCTAAAGGTCGTAGGCGGATATATATATATATATATATATATATATATATATATATATATATATATATATATATATATATATATATATATAGATAGATAGATAGATAGATAGATAGATAGATAGATAGATAGATAGATAGATAGATAGATAGATAGATAGATAGATAGATAGATACGCTCACAGTCACCGAATTTCGCTAAGAAATGCTTCGCATTTAAAGTGGTCGTGGCAAAGACGCACACGGATGGTACAGCATTAAAGACGAGTAGCCGGAGAGGAGGAAAAGCGTGGTCAGGTCGCCGAACGAAGCTGCGATGGCCGGCGCGATGTTGTCCGGGTTTTTCGCGCACTTGGTGGACAGCACCACCACCGTGGACATCACGAAGCCTGCGTGAACAAAAAATGCAGGAATCGAAAAAGCGCTCTTTCAGAGTACAGAACGTCAGCTTGCTATATTTCGCAGGGCAGCAAGTAGATGAATGTTCGTGAATGTTTAATTTGCAAACAATGTGGTTAAAAAGAGCCTTTGTTGACATTTCCTTGTTCAAGTTAACTACTGTGCTCAGGTGAGTGTACTAAAAAGCAGTGAAGTGGATCTTTATGTCGTGCCTTTGATTTCACCTTACAGCCTTGCGAAGCAATATATCTAAAAAAGTTTCCTTACAGGTCAACGTTTTTTCTTTCGTTTGTTCCGTGATATGAGGTTGTGCTCACAATTTCAAATCCAAGTGTCAAGTTTATATTCAGAAAAAAAAACATTTTTAGTAAATGGCGTTTGTATATATATATATATATATATATATATATATATATATATATATATATATATATATATATATATGAGATATAACAGACAGTAATGCGAAGGAATGTACAGGGGAAGTTACAGGGGAAGTACAGGGAAGTACAGGGGAAGTGTGAAACTAAACATGCGCATAAGAGTGTTTTCACACTCGTTGTTTGGCTTATAGATGGCGCTGACTGTCGCTCCTACTTCTAAATTCACAGATAAACCCAAAAAAGTGGATGGAGGGAGGGCCGCTGTGATAGCTCAGTGGTTAGAGCATCGAGCGCGTAATTCGAAGGTCGTAGGATCGATTCCTGCTCATAGTTGGTAATTTTTTCATCCACTTTTCTTTCTTCTTATTTACATTCCACTGGTTTTAATAACTTCCCCTGTACATTCCTTCGCATTACTGTCTGTTATATCTCATTATTATTGTGTTAAAACACGGAAAAAACGAGCCCTTAGGTATACACTTCTTTCCCTTATATATATATATATATATATATATATATATATATATATATATAGGGTGTTTTAGGAAATTGGTTTTTCTGTAACGGCAGGCATCTTAAGACGGTTGAAGGTAATATTTGAAACAGTATTTAGGCAATAAAATCATTTGCTCTTCCACTTAACTGTCTAAATACTGCTGTAGTTAAACAGTTAGGTCAAAAGGCAGAATTTAAGCCCTT
Organism: Rhipicephalus microplus; assembly: GCF_043290135.1. NCBI lineage: Eukaryota > Metazoa > Arthropoda > Arachnida > Ixodida > Ixodidae > Rhipicephalus > Rhipicephalus microplus. The sequence goes on from NC_134704.1 coordinate 116,718,702, forward strand.
GATTGATTGATTAAAATTTATTTTTGTCCTGAGAAGACGCAGGGGAGACCCCGCGCCACCCGGTTAAGCCCTTTATCCAAAAAGCCAATGGCTGCATTGAGATTTTGCAAGAACGACCTATTATATTAACTGCAATAAAATGAAAATATCCCCAATTCTGCGGAGAAACCAAAACCGAATCGCGAAAGTGTGAAACCAAAATGAGGAGCCGTTATATCAACCATCTACTGACTCCATTGTGTGGGTGTGCGACCTGCACAGTCATTACAAGAGGCCCTTTTTCAGAAACATCATAGCAGCAATGGGTTCTTCACATTAAGGACTTCAATTTATCCAGTTCACCTAACTACTTGACTCAGCTAATTGAAAAGGTAAATAAAGTAAGTTTCTTAAGTACTGTTCTCAATTATGTATTCAACCCTTCTAAAATACCTTTGGCTGCAGAGAAGACTGTGAAGGCAATGGGCAAATAGCGTATTTTTTTACCTTTAAACAATATTGGACACATTTTTGAAACGCCCTGCATATATACGTGAAGTAATGCCAGATGAATGGAATCCACTAATTATGTGCACATGGATATTACAAAATAGTCACGCACAACTGACAGAACATGGATGATTGACACTTTATCGTTTTGAGGAAGCGTGACCGTTTGTGCAGCGAGGAAGCTCACGATATACAAAGCCAGCCGATTCCAAGGCCTCTGTGTAAAGTGTTCAAAATATCAACCTAGTTTGTTAAAAGCCGATTGTCGAAATGAATCCTAATACAGTTTTTCGTCCATATATTTCAGCTCCTCTTGTGCCTTCTAGTTTTATTGGTTCTAAACGCCTGCATTATACAATGCTGTGAGCATCGAAATAGAGCACCACAATGTATGTGCATCTTTACATGTGCGTCGTCACAACAATATTCCACATCTCTTGATGCCTAAGAATTCGCTCGCTTTTCAACTATTTGTTTATGTTATGTAACACACCATGGCTATTTGTAGTTTTGTTACCTCAATACTTATGTGTGCATTTCTAACTTGTCAACGATATTTTTAAATGTTTCACAATTGCACTACTTTTTTGTCCCATGCTCCCGTAAGCAATTCTTCGGTGATTGAGGCCCTGAAAACAAATACGCAACTGAGAAAGAGACTGGCGGTGTTGACAGCGGCCAGCGCTACAGCGTAGAGGACGGCGATGTGGGAAGGGTCCCAGAGACCGTCAATTGCCAGGCCTTTCAGGACGGCGAGTGAACATGTCAGGAAGGTTGCCACTGTCGACTGGCACTGCATGTAAACATAGATTGACAAAACAAGATGTAGCTCATTCAGACTCATTAAAAAATGGCAGATCTAACGTACAGAGGGAACCGGTAATATGCGAAGCACGAATGAGGAAGGTCAATGTCTCACTTTAAAACCAACCGAACATTACGAGACGGACGTAAATTATGCCGTACACGATTTCCATGCCATCATTGCCATATTTAGACGTGTCATTTACTTTTGCCGTCTATTCACGTCACGTGCTACCAAATTAGGGTATATGTAGAGCTAGCTAAATGGCCCTGAGCGCACTATGAGCATCGCATGTAGTCATGTTTTACATGACACGAATGTCATGATTATCATGTTTGGACGTGTCATTTACCTTCGTCGCCTATTCACGTCGCGTGACATAAACTTGGTACATGTGAAGTTAGCGAAACGACTGCGAGCGCACCTCGAGAGGGGAGTGTAGTCATGACTTTCATGACATGCATGTCATTATTTTCAGGTTAGGATGTTCGTCACGCAGTCAAGTGATACCATACCAGTTTCGCAATGTGTCATTTGAACGAAGCCACGACAAAAGCAGCCAACGCATGTAATCTACATCATGACATTACTATCAAGATTTTTATGCTATGACTAGTTATTTATGCTCGACATACACTCATAATATCCCATATCAGTTCTGGTATTGATACCAATATTCAAACGGCCAGGAGAGCTAAATGTCGTAGATAGATAGATAGATAGATAGATAGATAGATATATAGATAGATAGATAGATAGATAGATAGATAGATAGATAGATAGATAGATAGATAGATAGATAGATAGATAGATAGATAGATAGATAGATAGATAGATAGATAGATAGATAGATAGATAGATAGATAGATAGATAGATAGATAGATAGATAGATAGATAGATAGATAGATAGATAGATAGATAGATAGATAGATAGATAGATGTCACTGAAGTTCACTAAGAAATGCTTCCCATTAAAAAAATATTTCTCGTTTAGGGCTCACCAGGACCCGGACTCACAAAATTTTTTCCCAACCGGATTACCTTGAACTCAGGCTCATAGCCAGAACGGGGTAAAGTGAGTTTGAATGGGTTGAATAAACTAATGAGTTGTCCAACCTCTGCACGTAAGAAGGCAATTAGTAAGGACCTCACTTTCCAGCCCGAAGGACGCCAAACGAACAAAATACGTCACTGTAAATATGATTTCAATATTTTCACGCAATGTGGCAGTGTTTGATATGGCGTGAATCTCAGGGCGATGCAGTTATGAACACAAGAAACTCTAAGCTACATAGTAGAGTAGGTTTCGTGAGTGAAAATTTGACAACATTGTTTATACGATTGCTTTATGTGGTTGAGGCTTCGTGATAAGCGCACAAGCGGCACTACGCTGACATCAAGCGTGCTTGGGGAAATAAAGACGAAAGCGCTGGGTTCATTTGGCCTGAACCTTATACTTCAGTTGCCAGTTGCTGCTCCTCATGTATCTAGATTCGCTGAAGAAAATATTTCATGTGTATTCTTGCTGGACTAATCTCGACATACTAAGTTTTATATTGGTATGCATACTCCACTCGTACACTTACTTCCCAATTTTTTTTCTATCGACTCATTGATTTCGAGCGGCGCTGGATACGAAATCCAACAGCAGCAATTTTTGGCAATAAGAGGTTGTCATCTCTTTTCTTTCACATTAGCGTTTACTTCCAGGGTTACTTTTTAACACAAAAACGTTCTATGCCGGGGTAGACAGAGATTCCAGTGACGTATTTACGCCACCAAAATGACGTAAAAAATATTCACAATTAGAAAACGAAGAAAGAAGTAGTTTCAATACCATTTCAACCCATGATCCATAGATCCAGGACAACATATTTTGGGCACGCTATCCCCTGTGTCATAATAACATGTTTTGTACGCTTTTAAAAATACATCACTTATATCTAACACTGTCCTCTCATGGTGTTTTTGGTAAGGCACAGTAAAGTCTCATGGCCATAGCATTCGCCTTTAGTTTCTTCAACGCGTCGTTTCTAAGCATTCATCCCATTTGGTGTGTCCTGTTGAAATGCGATTTTGTCAACGCCTTAACACACCGCCAGGTGGTGCCCTTACCGATACCTCACTAGAAAGATGAACGTGTTTCTTGAGCGCTCCCGATCGACTGTGCAGATGCTTCACAATAAACAAAAAACATTTCTCGTTTAAGGCTCACCTGGACCTGGACTCACAGAATTTTTTCCCAACATGAGTACCTTAGACTCAGGCTCATGGCCAGAACAGAGTGCTTCTGAATGTTTTGAGCTTGCCTTTATAAATAATAAGGTAGCAGTTAAAATATTTGTACACTTAATACAATGTACGGCTTTCTCGGGGGAAAGAAACTAGGTATTTAATAGCTGGTGCGTGTGTGTGTGTGTTTGTTTCTTTTTGTTTTCTTTCTTGACACACCATGCGGGAGGTGCACGTACACTGAACATGCAAATTTTTGTAGTAGAGCTTAGACTTTCTCTTTTTCGTAGGACAGTGATTGCGTTTGGTAATTATCGATTGAGACAAGTCATAAGAACATTTATGTCAAAAAGACTTTGTTAAACGGGTGTAAACTGTTCAGGATGCAGTGTGGGCTTGAAAATGGACTCAAGTGCAGAAGCGCATGGAGAAGAGGCTGACGCCAAGTGTAGGCAATGTGAAGTTGAGGGAAAAATAGAGAAAATGATGGTTGCCCAGAGTGAACTGCTGATGAGAATCACCTAGTTGGTGACTGTGTTGGCGACAGAGAAAGAGAAAAGGAGGGCTATGGCAGAAAGGATCAAGTACGCCGTGGAGGCACTAGCGCAGGTGAACAAAGGAGCGGCCGATGGAAAGAACAGTAGGGCACCAGCAACCAGAACGGCGGAGAAGAAAGAGCCAGCCACTTTGGAAAAACAAGTTCAGCCGGTTCTATGGTCGCAAGACCCAGCTTCAGCAAGGGGGGGGGGGGGGGGGGCTGGTAGTGGACAAAACAGCCGGCGTCGTAAGTGCAAGTAACCCCCAGGTGCAGGACGCTCCAGCTCAAAAGTCCCAAAGTGTGATAATCACCGGGGACTCGAATTTAAATCGATGCGCAGAAGCAATCAAAAAGAGTGTAAGAAGTGAGAAGAGGGTTCCAGTAGGGACCTTCCGAGGACGCAAGCTAGAAGCAGTCAAGAGGCAAGCGAGCGCAAAAGTTAAAACTAGAGCTGATAGACGAAACCTCGTGATAACTTCAGGTGGTTTAAACGATGTCCTAAATGAAGATACGGCAGGACTAGCGACCAAACTGGCGAAAGGGGTTGATGACATGCGTGCCACTTCTCCTCAGGTACAGGTAATGATATGCACGATACCGGAGGTACCGGTGCGTGACGTCAGCCTGCAAAAAGCGGTTGTCAAACGCAAACCAAGAGATATGGCGCATGAGTCGAAAGAAAGGCTTTGAGGTGGTGGAAATAAACAGAGACATGCTTAGGTGGGGTGGTTGTCAATGAGACAGAATTCACTTCGATGGACGGCTAGGTCATGAGGTGTGTTGGTGACTTGCAGGACGCGCAGTAGGTTTTTTGGGGGTCACATTGGCCCTTCGGTGTGAAGAATAGCTAGTAACAAGAAAAACAACAAGGGAGATTCTTTGGCAGGTGTTATAGACAGATACAATTCCAAAGTGGCACCAGCATTTAAGATACGTAGAGTCTGAGGCAAAAATACACATAGCCACGAAAGCCGAGCCAATTCAGACATAGGGTATGCTAACATGCAGAGTGACAGCAACAGGCTGAAATGGGAAGAGGTAGAAGAACAGCTAAAGAAGCAGAGGTCCATGGTATATGGTTTTGCAGAAACACATTTTAGAGACATGGAACGACCTCCTAGCCGTTTGGACAACACGTGGAAATATTGTAATAGAACAGATGGCAGCAGAAATTGGGGTTGTATTGGGGCATTCATTGATAAAAGTACAGACTGGCAAAGGGTCAAGCAGGAGTGCAAGGAGCATTCATGGCTAAAAGGTAAAGTGGCAGGGCAAATGACGCTCCTCTGTTTGGTATACAAGTGGAAAGGGGCAAAACCCAGAGAGGAAATAGTAAAAATCATGCAGCGCCGAGGAAATGACTTTGACGAACTAGGAGAAGAGTGTGAGGTAATTATTTTAAGAGATATGTATGCGCACATAGTAGATATGAATGGATATACTGATCCAACAGGCAGAATGCTAATACACATGTGTGAAAGGCATGATTTAATCAATTGTAACAGCACTGAGAAATGTGAAGGGCCGATAACATGGGAGGTGGGAAGTCTGCAGTTGACGATAGATTACGCAATCATATCACATAGGAATTATGATCGGGTTAGGGTGATGAACATAGATGAGTATGAGTCTAGAAGCTTAGGTAGTGATCACTAACCTATCAAGCATAGTTTTGGAAGATAAATGAATTTGGAAAGACGGCATTTCGAGCAACCACATGGTGATATTTATTCAGAAAGGCAAAGAGAAATAGCAACTGAAGAGATTGAGAAAATATACACCGAGGATACTAAACAGAGTGTGCGTACACAAATCCAACTCGATTGTTTGAGTTAGAGCTCGCTAAAGTACGAGTCCAATCAGTCGAGAAAAGCCGACACGAACTCAAGAGTTGGTGAGATGAGGAAGGTAAGGAAGTCATAGTAAGGCGTCAGGAAGCCTCCAGGGAACAGAGGTATGCTAATCAGAGTGGCGAACCGATAGATGATGTCACAAGAAAATGGGATATCTTTTTGAGCTGCAAAAGGGAAGCGTCTGATTTGATCAGTGAAAAGACAAGAAGAAAGGGGGCCCAATGAATGGACGAACTAAACAAAAAGGAAAGAAAGACAGCTGCAAACTTTTGGACTAATCTCTAATTTCTGAGTAATAAGAAAAGCATGAAACAGGTTTATAACTTCAGGTAAGGGAGTCAGACTAGAAGGGGATGAGGCAATGAAATTTATAAAAACAATGAGAACGGAAAAATTTTAACATCAAGACAACGCTGCATGCATCGTTGGGACATTGGGACAACGAGAGTGAGAAAGGGCAGAAAAAAGATTTCCTAATAGCAAATCAACAAGCCTTGACGGCTTCCGAATCATGCTAAGAAAAAAACTAGGAACAATCTCTAACCAAACATTAAGAGAGGCAGCGAGCAAAGCACTAATGGATGGTGAAGCTCCCAATTGGTGGAAACTAAGCAGGATGGGTATGATCTATCAAGGAACAGGTGACAAAGCCGATATAATCAACTACCGTCCTATAACAGTGGCATCAGTAGTTTACAGGCTGGTGATGCAGATAGTAAAGACTACAGACATGGGTGGACAATGAGGGGGTGCGGAGAGAACTACAAAATGGGTTCCATAAACGAAGGTTGAAGGACAATCTGTTTTCATTCATGCAGTGAAATAAAATAGCAAAAACAGAACACAAGCCCCTGTGGCTGGCATTTCTAGATATCGAGGGAGCTTACGATAGTGTGATTCAAGAAGACTTGCGGGGAATACTGGACACACTAAATGGTAAAGATGGAATAACTAATCTAAACGACATCTTTAAAAGTAGCAATGTAGTTATCAAATGGGAAGAACAAGTATCAGAACCTATAGAGATACAACGCGGGCTTCGACAGGTATGTCCCTTTTTACCTTTGTTACTTGTGTTGTATCTCCAGGGACTACAAGGCAAGTTTGAGGGGAGTCGATTCGGATTCAGCCTCTTTTTTGCCAAGCAAGCAAAATAGATCGAACAGTCATTGCCAGCATTAATGTATGCAGATGATATAGTCCTAATAGCCGACAACAAGGAATATCTGCAAGGATTGACAGACATCTGTGGTAATGTGGGAGATAGCTTGAATTTGAAGTCAATCAGGGAAAAATTCGCAATCATGTTTTTCAATGATAACAAAGACAGTGAGCATAAGACGCAGTAAGTCACGATAGAAATAGTGCATAAATACAAATACTTGGGCGTATGGATAAATATCGAGCCTGAGTATCTAAGGGAGCACGAAAGATACGTAATGACTAAGGACACCGGGAATGCAGCTGTAATAAAAAATAGGGCACTGTGGAACTACAATAGGTATGGCGTTGCGAGAGGGATTTGGAAAGGTATCCTGGTCTCGGGTTCGACGTTCGGCAATGCGGTATTGTGCATGAAATTAGAAGTACAAGCAAGATTGGAAAATAAACAACGTGGCATATGTAGACTTGTTTTGGGAGCACACGGGAATACACAAAATCAGAGGGTACAGGGAGATATCGGATGGACATCTTTTGAGTGCAGGGAAGATAGCAGCAAGATAGAATTTGAGGAGCGATTGAGAAAAATGGGAGAGGAGTGTTGGGCTAGGAAAGTTTTCAGTTACTTGTACATGAAGAATGCTGATACTAAATGGAGGAAACAAACTCGGAAATTGCCAAGCAAGCATTTAGACAACAACACAATAGCAAGCCAAAAGGAAACATGGGTTAAAAAGAAGGTGAATAAAACAGAGAGGGACATGTGTAATGTGGGAATGCTTACGAAATCATCACTGGAGACCTACCGTACGTTTGCATTTCCGATTGACGCGGAAGTGTTGTAGGCCCGTGTACTGAAATTGGGGTGCACGTTAAAGAACTCTGGATAGTCGAAATTTCCGGAGCCCTCCACTACGACGTCTCTCAGAATCATGTGGTGGTTTTGAGAAGTTAAACCCCACAAATCATCAACATCAACCTACCGAATGTTTAAACAGAAAATTGCAAGATGAAAGATCTACGAAAATTCTCGAGGTAGATCTCTGCTCTCGGAGGCTGGAAATTGAGTATTGCGGGCTGAGACGTACCGAGCAAAATATGAAAGCACAGACGCGGTATGTAGTGCGTGTGGATAGCAGGAGAAAACGACTGAATATTTTATAATGTTTTCTAAAGAACTCCATCTTAAACTCGAAGATAATGGCTCTGATTTTTTTTCAAAGGATTGGGGTTTAGGAACAGTGAAGGCAAAATAGACATAAATGGGTAGAAAGAACCAGGAGGAGGCTAACTGATTGGTGGCTACAATCGAAGCGCGAGTGAAACTTAATCATTAAACACACAGTGATAGTACTCAACATCATGGCTAGATGGCTTCAGCCACCGCCTGATCTAAAGAGCACAGTCGGATACACCCATCTATCCAGCCACTCATCGGCGTCGTTCACAGCATCCAGCCATTCCAAAGAGATCTGACACGCCCACCAGCTTCGTCTGGCTTTCACTCCGCGTTCCCCGTGCACGCTCGCCCCGCGGATAATCGCCGCCGGCCAAAAGTAACACGCCACGCACGTTGCGTTCCTCTCTCGTTGGGCCAGACATTGGTCTTTCAGTGGTGTTTATAGGCGACCTTAGAGCGAGTTTCTTGTCCAACCAGTCACACTTTTCTGGCTGTCACAATGTATTCTCCAGTTGCGCTCTCCGCCTTAACTACTGGAATTACCACAAACATCTGAGGCCACAAGGGTTTGTTCATTCCTTAATGATGAGTGCCAGTCGGGGGGATAAAGATGTATGACTAAGCGACAACCTGGATGCATCCATGTTAACCAATAGACATTGTGCAAAACCTCTTACCTCAATGCACTGTTACTTTAAACTAGTTCCCTACTGACGCGTATTACTTTCGTGTTTTACTGACTCCTATGGCGGAGGTATCAGCGATGTTTTAAGGGTGAAGCTTCTTATTTCGTGGATCGTGCGTCCAATAAGTATGTAGTAGTAGTAGGTAGCGACCTCTTTTTTAGTCTTTGGAATGTCCACTGGATGGGCGTGCTTTATATGAAGAATATAGGATGAAAATACGCGAGATCGCAGTACTTGGAGCGTTCACTTGATGGATGGATGAACGAACGGATGGACAGAGACAGATCCACGGATGGAGACATGGATGCACAGATGGACACACGCACGGACGCTCATACGGACATACGGACGCACGCAAGATCCCATGTACATACGCATGGACAGGCAGACGGACAGATGCACAGACGGATGGACGCATTAATGGACACACGGACGGAGGCACAGATGGACGGACGTATGCACGGATGGTTGCAAGGGCACACGCGTGTATGGTCGCACGGACGACGGAAGAACAAACGGATGGACGGGAGCGTGAATGAACTAAAGGACGTTTCGCCCCCCTCATCATCATTCATTCCGTGATTGTGCTGTGATTTTTTAGGGGTGAAACTCCTTATAGCGACACCTGTTCGTCCCTCGTAGCCGTTGTAGTGTGTAACAAGTATAACATTTTGACCTCCAAGGTGGTGCCGGTGAGAGACTTTTTGTGTGCGTTGTTTAACAATAAAAAATAGTGCTCAATGTACATGTTAATAGCTGCTAATGGGGAATGAGACAAGAGCATTCGGCTTTTAGTTAACGCACACGCCGCAATCGCCATTGGCATGTACATTGAGCCATTGGCATGTACATTGAGCACTATCTGACAAGAAAGGGCTGCTACGTTATACTCGCTGGGTGTAACCTCCTTAGTTTTAGAAAGGTTTAGTGAGCGTTGAGCTGCAGTGACATGAAAACAATGAACTAGTATATACCATGAACTCGATGAGGTTAAAGGTGGGAAGTAGATACGAGGCGCAAGCCGTAAGAAAGTAAAATCCGAATTTTCTGTCTCTCATTTCCCATTAGCAGCCATTGGCATGTACATTCAGCACTATCTGACAAAAAAAGGTTGCTACGTTATACTCGCTGGGCGTTACCTCCTTGGTTTTAGAAAGGTTTACGAGCGTTGGGCCGCAGTGCTATGAATACAGTGAACTAGTTGATACCATGAACTCGAGGTGGTTTAAGGTGGGAAGTAGATACGAAGCGCAAGCCGTAAGAAAGTGTGCGTGTGCTACCTCTAGTTTTGGCCTTGGAATGTCCGCTGGATGGCGGTGCTTCTATATGGGGAATATATGATGAAAAGATGAGAGATGGTGGCACTTGGAGTGTTGAATAGATGGACGAACGGACACACAGACAGATGCATGGATGGATGCACTAACGAACGCAGGGGCGGATGCATGGACGAACGCAAGGACGAACGCACAAACAGGAGCACGCATGGTCGGGCGGATGGACGCATGGACGGTCATACAGACGTATGCATGAACGGACGGAAGCAAGAAAGAATGGACGAACGAATGTTTCGCCTCACTTTCCATCATTCAATACGTGGATATGCTGCCAATTTTATAGAACCACGGCAAGACGATGGTTACGCATTTTAGTATGGTAGTACACCTACAAGTAGTTTTCCTATCTCATTTTCACGGCAATAAAGTTAGCTTCATAACAACAACGTGAAGACTTATTATAAAGGGCTCAGTTGGCCTAATATTTATACCAAAGTGGAGACACTTCCTGAACATTCACAGGAAATCCACGCAGTAACTGATGATGAGTGGGGTGAAGCGCCTGCCTGTGTCTGTCTGTCTGTCTGTCTGTCTGTCTGTCTGTCTGTCTGTCTGTCTGTCTGTCGGTGCATTCATCCATCCGTCCGTCTGTCGGTCTGTGTGTCTTTCTGTCCATTCGTCCACTGCTATCACACTAGGGCAGGCATTAGATGGACAAACAGATTTACGGGCACTTTGCCTCACTCATCTTCATCTATTCCGTACATAAGGTGTGAAGTTCTTATTATGAAAGCACCATCTATCTTTTTTATACATAAATTATACAAAAACTGCTAACGCTACCTAGTGAAATTTCTAAGAATGGATGGATGGATGGATGGATGGATATGGCTGTGCCCTTTAGATCGGGCGGTGGCTAGCGCCACCAAGCCGTAGTACTGAATGAATCAAAAACTAGATTTATTTTTTTCACTTAAATAGTGAGGTTGAGGATTCCTACTTGGCAGTGAAGGGTTTATTTTTACTCGTGTCTTGACTTTAGCCACCATTCAGATAAGCTCCTTCTATTCTAGTTAATTCTACCCGCTTAAAGTCTATTTTGCCCTCACTGTCCCTAAACCCCAGTGCTTTCAAAAACTCTGCGCCATCATCCTGAACTATAGGATGAAGCCCTCTACAAAACATTATCAAGTGTTCGGTAGTTTCATCTTCCTCTCCACACGCACTGCATATCGTGTCTACCCCTTCGTATTTGGCCCGATATGTCTTGGTTCGCAATACTCCCGTCCTAGCCTCAAACAATAGAGAACCACCCCGAGTAATATTATGGATTCATTCGTTGGCAATTTCTTGCTTAAAATTTCGATAGATCTCTAGTGCGGACTTCTTAATCATGCCAATTCTGCACATATTATTCTCTGCTTCCTTCACCTTCTTCTTAACCAATAACTCTTTTTGGTTTGGCCACCGGCTGTTTTCCTAGTATTTACTAGTCCATTCTTTGGTTCGCTTCCGCCATTTTGTATCGACATGCTTCATGTACAAGTAGCTGAATAGCTTCCTAGCCCAACGCTCCTCCCCCATTTCCCTCAATCACTTCTCAAATTTTATCTTGCTGCTAGCTTCCCTGCCCTCAAATGACGTCCATCCTGTATCATCTTGTACTCCCTAAGTTAGTGTATTCCCGTGAGCTCCTAAAGCAAGCTTACCTATTCCACGTTGCTTAATTTCTAATCTTGCTTGAACTTCTGAACTCATGCAGAAGAACGCATTGCCGAACGTCAGACCAGGAACCATGACCCCTTTCCATATTTCTCTGACAACATCACACCTATTGTAATTCCACAGTGCCCTGTTTTTCATTACCCCTGCATTCTTGTTACCTTTAGTCGACACGTCTATTTCGTGTTCCCTTAGGTACTCCGCCCCATTGATTATTCATACGCCCAGATATTTGCACTTGCCTGTTATCTCTAGCATGACCTTCTGTATTCTAAACTCACTACCTTCATTGTCATTAAAAATAATGACTGCTGATTTTTCCTGACTGAATCTGAAATCTAGCCTATGTCCCTCATTACTGCAGATGTCCACCAATCTCTGCAAAGCTTCCTTGTTGTCGGCCATAAGCACTATATCATATGCGTACATCAATGCTGGTAGTGCCTGTTCAAGGAGTTTTTCTTGTTTGACGAAGGAGAGGCTGAAGCCCAGTTCACTTCCTTCTAATTTGGCCTATAATCCTTGTAGGTACATTATGAATAATAAGAGTGACAGGGGACACCCCTGCCTAAGCCCCCGTTTTACCTCTGCAGGCTTGGATACCTGTTTTTCCCACTTTAAAAATAGCTTGTTACTTTTATAGATATCCTTTAAAAGATTAGTGACTACATCTTCAACGCCTAGAGTGTCCAGTAGTCCCTACAAGTCCTCTTGAACCACGCTATCGTACGCTTCCTTGATACTCAAAATTGCTAGCCACAGGGCCTGCGTTCCTTTTCTGCTATTTCGATGCACTGCGTCAGTGAAAACAGTTTGTCTTCCAACATCCTGTGTTTTCGAAACCCATTCTAAAGTTCCCCCAGCACCCCCTCATCTTCTATTCATGCCTGCAGTCTTTCCTTTATAATCTGCATCGCCAGCCTGTAGACCACTGATGTCACTGTTATAGGACGGTAGTTGTTTTTGTCAGCTTTGTCTCCATAGATCATGCTCACCCTGCTAAGTTTCCATCCATCGGGAACTTCTCCATCGATTAAATATTTTGCTCACTGCCCCTCTCAAAGCCTGCTTCGACTTCGGACCTAATGTCTTTATCAGCGTAATTGAAATGCCATCTGGGCCTGTTGATGTACTACTAGAAACCCTTTTATCAGCCCTTTCCCACTCTTGTTGTGAAAATGAAGCCATTGCGCCACTTGATTCATCCTTGTCTATTGTGGTGCATAATGCACTTCTTTGTTGAAATTTTTCTGTCACCCTTGTTCCTATATATTCAATAGCTTCGTCCCCTTCTAGCCTAGCATCTTGAGCTGTAGATACAAACCTTTGCTCGAGGCTCGTCTTACTTCTTAGGAAGTTTAGATGGTTCCGAAATTTCGCAGCTGCCTTTCTATTTTATGTACATCTGCAAGCCACTGGGCTCCCTTTCTTCTAGTCTTTTCATTGATCAAAAGGGATGCATCCTTTCCACAGCTTAGAAAGTTTTCCAATTTTCATTCAACATCATCTGTCGGTTCACTCCGCTGCTTAGCATGTTTGTGTTCCCTAGAGGCTTCCTGACGTTTTGCTATGGCTCTCTTAACATCCTCATCCCGCGAACTTTTGGGTTTGTGTCTTCTTTTCCGGGGTGACTTCTCACGTGCCTTAGCAAGCTCTAGCTCAAACAGTCTTATTAGATTCGTGTATGTCCACACTGTTTTTTTATCCTCAGTGATTACTTTCTCAATTTGTTTAGTGGTTATTTTAATTTGCCTTTCTGAATAAAAATATTCCTGTAGCTGCTCATCTTGTCTCCTTCCCACTTTCACTTCTCTTCCAAAACTTAGCTTGATACGTTTGTGATCACTACCCAGACTTCTGGAGCCGCCTTCATCTATGTGCATTCCCCTGAGCTTATCATACATCCCATGTGACATCAGTGCATAATTTATCGTCGACTGCAGCCTTCCTACCTCCCATGTTATTTGCCCTTCACACTTCTCGGTATTGTTGCAACTGATCAAATCCAGCCTTTCACACATATCCATGATCATTTTGCTTGTCGGGTCGGTATAGCCATCTATATCTTGTATGTGTGCATTCATACCTCCTAGTATAATTATCTCGCACTCTCCTCCTAACAACTGAATGTCCTTTGATATACACTCTACCATTGCCTCGTTTTCCTCTCTGGCCTTTGCTTCCGTCCACAAGTACACGAAACCAAGGAGTGTCATTTGCCCTGCCACTTTTTCTTTTAGCCATAAATGTTCATTGCACTCTTGCTTTACCCTTTGTAGTCTGTACTTTTATGAATGAATGCCCCAATACCACCCCCCTTTCTGCTGCCTTCTGTTCTATTGCAATATTCCCATGCATAGTCCGCAGTGTTGGAGGTTCTTTCATGTCCCTAAGATGTGTTTCTACAAAACCGTATACCATCGGCCTCTCCTCCCTTAGCTGTTTTTTCTATCTCTTCCCACTTCAGCCTGTTCCTACCGCCATGCATGTCAATATGCCCTATGTCTGAAATGGCTCGGCGCTCGTGGCTACGTTCTTTTTCCCGGACTCTACCTATCGTAGATACTGGTACCACTTTAGAATCGTATCTGTTCATATCACCTGTCAAAGAGTCTCGCTGGTTGTTATCCTCATTACTAGCTATCCTGCACCCCGAAGGGCCCGCTTGCCCCCCAAAAAAGCTATTGCGGGTCCTGCAAGTCGCCAACCCACCTCATGACCTAGCCGCCCATGGAAGTGAATTCTGTCTCGTTGAAAACCACCCCACCTATACACCTCTCTGTTTATTTCCACCTCCTCAAAGCCTTTCTCTCGACTCATCCGCCATATCTCTTGGTTTGCGTTGACAACCGTTCTTTGCAGGTTGCTATCACGCACCGGTACCTCCGGTATTGTGCATATCGCTACCTTTACCTCAGGAGAAGTGGCGCGTATGTCGTCGACGCATTTCGCCAGTGTAGTTGCTAGTCCTGCTGTATCTTCATTTAAGACATCGTTTAAACGGCCTGAAATTATCACGAGGTTTCGTCTATAAGCTGTACTTTTGATTTTTGCGCTCGCTTTCCTCATGACTGCTTTCAACTTGCGTCCTGGGAACGCCCCTACTGCAACCTCTTGTCACCTCTTACCCTCTCTTTGATGGCTTCTGTGCACCAATTTAAATTCGAGTCCCCAGCAATTATCACATGCTGTGACTTTTCAGCTGGGGCGTCCTGCACCTGAGGGTTACTTGCACCAGTGACGCTGGCTGCTTTGTCCCCTCCCAGCCCCACCAGTACTTCGCTGAAGCTGGGCCTTGTGACAAATGAACCGGCTGAACCTGTTTTTTCCAAGCTTGCTTGTTCTTTCTTCTCAGCAGTTCTAGTTGCCGGTTCCCTACTGTTCTCTCTGTAGGTCGCTGCTCTGTTTACCTTGGCTAGTGCTTCCTCGGCAGACGTCAGCTTTTCCCCCATAGCCCTCATTTTTTCTTGCTCTTTCGACAACGCAGTCTCGAGCTCGGAGATTCTCATCAGCATGTCACTCTGTGTAACCATCAATTTCTCCATTTTTTCCTTGACCTCACGTTGCCTACAGTTCGCGTCAGCCTCTTCTCCTTCCGCTTCTACACTTGGGTCCACTTTAAAACCAACCCCACATCCTGAACACTTCACAATCTCTTTAACCATGTCTTTCCGACACCAATCGTTCTATGACTTGTCTCTCTCGATAATTACGAAACTCGAGCCCTGCTCTACGAAAAAGAGAAAGTCTAAGCTCTACTAAAAAAATTGCGTGTTCAATATACGTGCACCTCCCCCACTAGGTGAAAAAGAAAAAGAAAAACAAAAAAACAAAAAGCTAACACACACACAAACTAATAAATACCTGGTGACTGACCCCCGAAAAAGACGTACAATAAAATAAGTGCTACAGGGATTTTAACTGCTGCCCTATAATTATAAGGACAAGCTCAAAACATGCAAAACAACTTATCCGCGCAGTCGATCGGGAGCGCTCAAAAAACGCGTCCATCCACCGTGACAGTCCGAACCGAACGTAGTCCGAACGTCAATGCGAACCGAACCGATTACATACATAAAACGCCTTCTAGTGAGCAATCTTTAAAACTAACTAAGAGGAGCTACTACAACAGTCTATTACAGAGGAGGAATAGACCCACACCCCAAGGAGCATCGCATCTAAAATATGTAACTGTACTGTTTCCAGCAATTCAAATTTAGCGCTAATGGTACTAGAAAGTACCACAAAACGGGAAAAACTTCATCATTACACTTGGAAACCTGCTATTTGTAGAGTTCTGGTCGTTTTCGATTCTCTAATAAAAATGTACAC
This sequence comes from Rhipicephalus microplus, assembly GCF_043290135.1. Classification (NCBI taxonomy): domain Eukaryota; kingdom Metazoa; phylum Arthropoda; class Arachnida; order Ixodida; family Ixodidae; genus Rhipicephalus; species Rhipicephalus microplus. Next base: position 116,734,978 of record NC_134704.1, read on the forward strand.
TTTTCTGTTGTTGTCACGTTTCATGTTTAAATTTAAATAACGCGAACTTTGTTATCGAATTTATTCAAGACAGCCAAAGCGAATATTTACCATAGATGATAATTTAACCTTTTTGGTCTGAATGACACACAGAAGCCTTTATGCCGAAACACAATCAACCTATAAACTTATACTCGTCAACCAACGTTTCACAAGTTTTAGCGACTTTTAAAAACAACTTTTTTGCATATATCTCCCAAAGTGATGATTCTATTCGAGTGTGGCCTGTGTAAATACTTGTCAATTATATCGTGTTCACAAATAGAACTCTTTGGTGATCTTCTTGTACAAAAATATTGCTGCGAAGTTTCGCTGAGACCCGCGTAGTAAATATAAAGAAATGCGACTTGAACTTATGTACTGAATATTTATAATACTGTTATATTTATTGTTAATGCTTTTAAATAAACCAGATTGAACAATGCTACAAGAAGACAAACTGTAGTATAAGTGGTGTTTATGCATATAGTTTACAAATGCGTCCGCAGATTGAGACCAATTAAGTCAGCAAATTGGTGGCAGCTTGCCTAGAGTTGCATTTTTGATGAATACAACGGAGAATTTCGCTCCTACAACCTTTTTTATTGTGCCACTGCCCCACTTGTTTTCTCTTTCCACAAAATATTGAGAGCTCTGCATCTACTGAATCAGTTTTCACATTCATCGACCTGCAGCACTTCCAACGAAAGTACACCATCCGTGACCCCTGTGTATTCCTACTCAAAATACGTAACAAGAAATACTTTTTTCGATTCGATACTCAAAAGCATGTTTTAGCGTATATTATCCCTTACAAAAATTTCTGTTGAAAAAAAACAAAGAGAAGGTGTTTAGCTATGACAACACGTGGATTAAGAAAACATGACAGTTCAATTAAAATACCGTTGAGGAAATTGCTGACATGTATTGAAAATTGGCCCTTTACTTTCAATAAAAGCCATAGGTTAAGTGGATATAGATTTATGATTGAGAAAAAAATGAAATAGCAATGGAAATGACGCTGTGGATTAATCGAAACACCACAAAGACCATTGTTGACAAGCATTGAAAATTGACCCACGACTTTCAATTGAAACCATCAATGGTTCATCAATGCGAAAAAACTATATTTCGCGTTCTCGAAATTGGTTCCTCGGCAATAATGCAGTAGATATTATCACTATAGGTGATTAGAAAGCCATTAATATTGCAGTCGCCTACATTAGCAGACCACCCAGCATTGGAATCAAATTCAGGACCTCATGCACGTGAAGCAGATGTCTTACCCATTGTACCATAGCGCCAGTGCATGAGAGCGAGACGTTTTGCGGGTATATGTCCACCAAGTTGCTTTTTGCAAACAGTTGGTGGAACTTTGAACTTTTTGTGCCATTTGCGTTTGTTTGCGCAGGCATTTTGTCAGCGAATAGTTTGTAGGGCTTAATGAACTCAAGAAAACAACGGTGAGTGCTTTCGGCTTTGACTTCGGTACGTGGTACGCCATTCTGCAAGAACAATTAGCGTGTGTTCGTGCGTAATTTTAGTGCTTCCCCATGAACCGCGGGTGTTTCGCTCACCGAAGTTCGTGGATACCAGCACAACGAGGTGGTTTTCGGCTGCTGAAACCTATTTATGTTTCTCGCACGTGCATTTGCTGTAAACAATTTCACTTACTTGTCTCGCGAGGTACACGTGTGTCATTAATAGCAGCTTATTATCAGCTGTTTGAAGACAATGCGCTTTCGCAAGTCAACGTTGCACGGGCACTTTAGCATGCCTACTCTAACATTTGCATTCCGTACGCGTGAACTGTTACAAGCAGCACGCTGGGGCAGCACCGTCTATTTAGGATTTGGATGATAACTTATTTCCGCAATTAAAGTTTATGTGCATTATTTCACGATATAGAGTGGTTTTTGTTCACTTTCAGTCCTTAACTGATCTTATTTATGGGGAGTGTGTATACTATTACCTTTATTCAGCATCACACCGCTGTTCAAGTTAAAGCCAAGATGCGCACCAAGCTCAAGTATGACGTACACAAATTAGCGGCCGACAGATAGGTCTCCCTTCAAATAAACAATGCTTCTGCACATCTCTTTCGTGAACATCCGCGTGCACATGGAATCAAGAAATGGTGCAGAACGAACCTCAAAATCTTTGTTGTTACTCCATTCAGTAGCGTTTTAGAAAATGGGGTTTTTACAGCTGGTACAATATCTCTACAGCAGTGCACTGGTTGTCTTGGACGTGGTTCACTGTTACAAATCCATGCTGGAATATAAGAACTCTACTCAATATTCAAAGAGTGAGCAAATTTCAGTGGCATACGCTCTCCTGCTGACTCCTGCACTTGACTTCTGTATACTTGATGTTCAAGCTCATTAACAAATCGTGCAACCATTAATCAAGAATCAACCAACCAATTTTCAATTTTGATTTTTCTTTGTCTCGCTGCCTTCCGTTTGTTTCTTTGTTGCCATGCTTTCCTAAAATCATCAGTGCGAATCATTTTGTGTACGCCGTACCCAGCGGCCAGTGAGTGTCTGTCATCTGGACGCACGCCAAGCCAGCTCGCTCCACAAATAGTTAGGGTTTTTTTCCCAGCCTACAACTTGGCCCCACCACAATCCGGCTGTCCGTATAACCTGCTTGCGGAGGTTGGTGCGACTCCAAGTCCGTCAGACATCGAAGGCATGGAAGCGCCGTACATGATGGCGGAGCTCCAGGCAGCCTTTGACCAGGCAAAAGTACGCAAGGCACCAGGGCCAGATGGTATCTCCTAAGAAGTGTTCAAAAGCATGGATGACCTTGCACTACAGTTACTGCTGGGCACGCTCGACGCTATTTCAACGACCGGAGAGCTGTCTGAATCGTGAAAGCATGCCGAAGTTGTGTCGATACCAAAGCCGGGAAAGCACCCGAAGAACCTCTCTAATCTTCGTCCGATTGCTCTGACGTGTGCGTTGTGCAAGCTCATTGAAAGCATGTTAGTGTCGCGCCTCTTTTGGTGGCTGAAAAAGCACGCCTGGTACCAACCATCCCAGATTGGCTTTTGACCACATTTGGGTACAAAAGATGGCCTAGATGATTTTATGTCAATAGTGCTTGTTGGAAGAAGATGAAGGAGCGTTCGAACCCTTCTCGCCATGGACGTTCACAAGGCCTACGACAATGTCAGCCACTCTGCGATTATTCGCATAATGCAAAGGCTTCAACGTCCGCCTCGCGTCTGAGACTTTGAGGTGTCTTTTCTGGCACACCGCACCTTCTGCTTCCGAGTAGGCAAGGAACGAACCAGACACTTCGTAATGAAGCGGGGTGTACCGCAGGGCTCGCTGCTGGCCCCGATACTTTTCAATCTTGCCCTGTCGCCCCTCGCCTGGCAACTAGCACGCATTCCAGATGCCTTCTTAATCCTGTATGCGGATGATTTGACTGTGTGGACACTACATCCAGAACTGCAACGCCAGCAGGAGGCACTTCAGAATGCTCTGGACAAGGCGTTGGACTGGTTTGCGCGCATAGGACTAACACTATTTGCCACGAAGACTGCATTCATATCTATCACCAACAGACGAGGTCGCCGTCGCCTCCTGCAGACACCAATTTGTTTGAGCCTAAATGGCCACACCCTCACCCCTGTATCCACAATAGGTGTGCTCAGGATCGAACTGGACACATATGGCTCTGCGAATGCGTGGGTTCGCTCTACTCGTCGGAAGAGTACTAAGACCCTCCATCTCATTCGTCACATCTCTCGAAAGACCGGAGGTGTCTGTTCTTGAATGGCCCGTATGTTGGTGCGATCAATCATACAAGGTTGGCTCGTTTATCAAGATCAATTTCAACGACTGACATTGAGAGACTGCCCCGCCGCGGTGGTATAGTGGCTAAGGTACTCGGCTGCTGACCCGCAGGTCGCGGGTTCGAATCCCGGCTGCGGCGGCTGCATTTCCGATGGAGGCGGAAATGTTGTAGGCCCGTGTACTCAGATTTGGGTGCACGTTAAAGAACCCCAGGTGGTCAAAATTTCCGGAGTCCTCCACTACGGCGTCTCTCATAATCAAATGGTGGTTTTGGGACGTTAAACCCTACATATCAATCAATCAATCAATCAAACATTGAGAGACTGGCACTTGCTTGAAACCACCAACCAAGATTCCATGAGGACGATTACATGCCTTGCTCGTATAAGGCCTATCGCGACCCTCCAGGCGGAAGCACAGCTGAACACCATCGACGAAATTTCACACCAGCGTCTAGTCACTCGCTACCTCTAGAGTCGAGCTGTTTCTGTGGTGGCAGCTATAGCTCACTACTACAATTCAACGCTGTCACAGCCTTACGCACCCTTGGCACAAGTTCCACCACGGCTCAAGGCACAGGCCAGTGATAACCGACCTCTAACCTGTCTACGACAATCCACCCGACAAGTGGCGACGAAGGGCATCGTCACTACCACCAACAACTCACTAGCGGTATACGCGGACGCAGCTATTGAGGACTGCGTTCTGCACACCAGTCTCGTCTGCCCCGCGGAACCTGAAATCCAAAATATGGGCTCCTACGTAACAGAGGCACCAGTTCCATTCGTATTAGCAGAGCTCACTGTGATAATGGACGGGTTGACTGTTATGATATCCAAAATGACTTCTTTGTCACACGATAAATTGCTTGTATATACGGATTCCACACAGGCAGTTCGAGAGCTGCGAGAAGCTCCCTCGATATAGCCTCTGATATACACCGACTGATCTACTCGCGTGCATGTCTTGTCCGTGTATTGTGGATCCGCCGGTCTGTAGCGGCTCAATCGAAATCAGGTGCCGCTTGCCATCCAGAGACTGTCCAACACCCGCTGCCTCTACTTCGTTTGTCCCTGAAGAACAGCCTGCTCGTGCAAAAAGAGGCCCTCCGGCACTGCACGCATACACTCATTCCACCGCGTGGATCAGACCTTCTCGGTGGCTTAACTCACCGAGAGGAGGTTGCGCTCAGAAGGATTTGTGTGGACACCGCCTTGACTCCTGCAATCCGGGCTACATGGACATCTGGTGACATAGCCATTCTGCGTTGCCCAACCACAGAGGCAACGCTTGAGCAACTATTGAGATTCTGCCCGGGCCTTCACCAGGCTCGCACTCGCCACCTACGCGGGCTACACCACCAACCCCGGCCGACCACTTGTCTTGACGCGCTGGACGCACGGTCCACTGCATCGGCAACTCCTGGCCTTTATACGGAAAACAGAACTATTTTTAACTGATACTGGCGCCAATAAAAAAAGATTTATTTTTTAGAACACGAGCATCAACATATAAGCCAATGGTTCAATACTGTCACGCATACACTATAAAGCAGCCGCACCGCGAACACGAAACTTCTTAGCATCCGCGGTTCTCGCCTCTGTTTTCCTTTTCTCTGTCCCCCTCCTTCGCGCGTGCACGCAGGAGAACATGAGTGGGCGTGCGTCTCAATTTTTCTCATGAAATATTCCTTGCAAACTATTTTGACCATGGTTTTTGACAGAAGTGAGACAATAAAAATTTTATTGCAAAGTGCTCAGCAGAATTAAGATTTAGGAAATAATTCGTCCATGGTTTTTTGATAGATATGATACAATAAAATTTCTATTGCTAATTGCTCAAGAGAACTTTAGTTCACGAAATACTTTCTCATTGGTATTGAATAGAAATGAGTCAATGACATTTTTATTGCAAAGTGTTCAACATGAATATTGTAGACAAAGTATTGAAGCATGTCAATGAGTATTGCGGAACCATTGATGATCAACAGAGTGAATCATTCGATCACAATCCAACAATAAAAAATCAACAGCCATGTTTATAAGGGATAGTTTTGATACACGTGAACTACATTATTGTCAGTGCTGGCGTTAACAGGCCACAGATAATTGCTCATTTGTTTTTTATACTAGACAAGTTATCACAAGAAGTTGTCATCATGCAGGCCTTTTTCAAGAGATCGTACAGGCAGGAATATTATACCCACAGTATGGAACGATGAATATAAATGTTACAAGGATTATCTACTTACGCGAAACTAAATCTAGCAAAAAGTAACGGTTTTTAGCGAAAGCGACGAACACTTCATAGCAGTAAGAAATGGTAAAACTATTTATTGGGACAGTTTTCTTCATATATTTATTCACCTTATATGGTAATCTCATTTATGAGCAATTAATTATTCACGTGAATTATATTCCCCTTACAGTTCACTATAAAAACTTTTCGAGGATTGTAGCAGGAATTTAATGACCGAAAATAGGTACGTTACCTGCAAGAGGGCAATGTTTGCAAATATCATGGGTAGTTGTTTGCGAACCCGGTTTAGGTTGCCCAAATTTGCCTGCGAGATAAATAAAATATACCTTGTATTATATTGCGTTCCGAAACAATGTTGAATTTTTTAAAGTATAGGATATAATCTTCTATGGAAGAGCCGTGAAGGGGCCCTGTGACACTATTTGAACACGTATTTATCATTAGTTCTCGTGGTGCTGTGGAAAGCGCCGATATCGTTGCGCACACGACAACGTCCAAATCGACGCAGTTGTAATTTCAATTCACCGGATAAACTACCTTGATTTCAGACTGCGGCGATACACAGCGGCTATTTTTACTATGGTAAGTGACGTCATCTCATATGGCGTGACGACAAACACCATTTGCTTTTGATTGGCTTGATGCGAGAAATAGCATGTCCTATTCATATGGTGGTAGCTAGGCCTTTGATTACATGCTAAAACAGCAAAAATCTTTTTTATATTTTCCTAGAAAGAAATCATTCCTCTTTAAATGATGTGTTTTCAAAATTACAAACACAACACTTAGCCTCCGAACGAGGCTATGGCACGCCTGCAAATATATGTGGAAATTTGTGCCGAGTTTCTAGCGAGCCAAAAATGCACGAGGCAATGAACGCCGGCGTTGCCGTAAAAAAACGCGCCTTGCATGCAAACTGAGAACTGACCTTGCCCAAAGCGTATGTGTGTACCTTACACAGTGTGACCATGTGAGCGTCTACTACTCGACGCACGTGCATGGTTCGTAGTAACCATGCTATCAACGCCCTCAAAAAGAGTGATTACGAGGTATTGTGTGAAAGCCAGCATTAGATGACATTTCCAGGATGTCCTTATGAGACGCGCGTTGCGATTGGAAGTGGTCTTTGACGTCAGTAGGCGAGTAAAATGTGAAAGTGAACGTTTCTTGTTGTAGTCTGCTCAAGTATTGAATTTGAGGTCTCATAGCTTCTTTCAGTAATCCCTGCTACAGGCGTTTCAGTGCTAAATAAGGCTGTAGTAAATGTGCCGCAGGACCCCTTGAAGCCATCTCAGTACTACTTCAGTCTTACGCCCGCATTCATAAACGCTCCTTGTCTTGAGCTTGACTTGCCGCCACCTTCAATGCCACACAGACGCGTTTATGACGGAATATTACCGTGCGTCGCCCTGAAAGCTGCGCCAAGACACCGCAAACACACACGCTGGTTTCAAACACGCTGCTACTGCTATGAGAGTGTGCCACGTGAAGGAGCGTTTCTGAACACGAAGAATAATGATGGGGGGTGATTGATTACACGAGAGATCAACACGGGTCCAAAAGTTGATATTTTAGATTTCATTGAGTATTTTATATTTCGTGCACCTCTCACCAGGTTGCCCGAAAGTCAACTTCGTTTTATGATTAACGGCATAACTTACGAGAAAAAAATATCAAACTTCATCAACGCGGAGGCAACAATTTCGTCACCTGTCATTTTCGAAAATCGCAGATGCTATAAAAAGACAAATATTGTTTTCAAAGAAGATACTTTTTACCTGAAATGCATGTTTAATGAAGAATGAATTCATACGGTTTCAGGTTTGAAGACCTTAAGAAAATATCTTTTAAAAACGTCTAATTTTGCGACAGTTTAAAATAAGTCACGTATTCCTCTTTTTGTTTCTCCAAAAGTAATGCAAGCAGCGTTTTCAAACTTCACACGTTTTTAGGATATAGTGTGTTCATTAGGTACATAAATTATTGCCGCCGTGGGGCAATTGTGAGTTTATATATATTGTGTCAAAGTTCTCACATTGGCAAAAGTGTACTCCACTGAAATTTGAATAATAAAAAAAACCCATCTTCGATTTTTCCTAAAATCTCGTAAATATACAACAAAAGGTCATCATACAGTAATATAAAAAAAAACTTGTTGCATTATTTTGTTTTTAGCGACAATATTCGTGGTACAAGTGAGAGATTTTCGAGAATGCGCTGATAAGTTGGGAACTCTAGACATCGGAACGGAAAAGCATCAATAAGCTTCAAACGCGAGTAAACGTGACCGCATTTGGTGAAGAAAGGCTGTTTTAGCAGATAGGAGTAACTATTTTGAACACGGTATTCTACAGTATCTGAATTCACTCTTAAACGTAGAGCCCTGAGACTTCTAATATGTGGTGCCTCTCCATTACTGACCCACAGATGGAGCTGCTGTGACGGCCATGTGTTTGCAACTCGTTGGGTAAGAGAATTGAATGTTGAATTAGTTCATAAACGATTCATAACAACTTTTTATCATTTGGGGCACGAAGACTGCCGCATTAGACTGAAGAACACGCTTTAGGGCAAGTTGTCATCCATCGTCTGCTCTACAGATGAATAGCTGTGCGCCGTATCTCGTAGGCAATGCTTCAGATCATATGGTTCAAAGTAGGGACAAAGATTACGCCTCCCGTAATTTTATCGACAAAAACACTGTGAAATTCGTTTTAACGTACTATACTTCAGTTTGGCATTCGCACTGTGGATACTTGTGTGCAAGTATCCACAGTGCGAGTCACCGATTCTAGTCTTTGCGTAATAATTCTTCGGAAAAAACTATTTTTTATCTTATAATTACGTAGACTAACAAATCAAAGCCATTTATTGTCCAATTAAGCACCGCCAGAAAATAGCATCTTTCTGAGACTTTTGGAGGGCAAAAGCTGGCTTCAGTACTGCTGGCAAAGCATTGCGGAAGCTTTCACTAGAGCAATTTTTTCAAACCTCTTTACGCGAAAGCACAGTGGTGAACGAATGACCCACAACACTCAGACCAAATGGCTTCTGGTGGTTTCTTAAGGCAATTATTTAGGAAGCGTTGCTTAAGGTGATAGAAGCACTCCACTTTTAGAGCTGCTTAGGAGCAGTACAGAATGAAGTCAACAGCGCTTGTAGCACATCTGTCCCTTGCATCAATCCCAGAGTTTTTCACCACACCGAACACAGAGTCTGTTGATTGAACGTCAACAGGCTCTCGTATGTTGATACAGACAACTGTTGCAGTCTCATGAGCCTCACATAACGAAAAAAAAGCCTTTAATCCCCCTTCTCCCGCCGAAAAAAAGCTAGTTTAGTCTCTGAGGCAACTCACAACAGGACCATGTCTGCTACCTCGAGGTCCCAATGTGGAATTTGAAGTACACCCACAATTTATTAGACCTCAAAGCAAACCTATGCACTCTATGCCAATGCATTTGGAACCTATGCACTTGAAAGGAGTATTTTGTTCTTGCTGAAGCAGAATAAATTCGTTTTTTGAATAGATCGGAAAACTTTCAAATAAATTTCGGTAAAGCAGTACTGACTACGTGCGTTTGCTGGGTTCTCATTTTCCTAAAGGTAGGGAAATTCCATTAGTTCTATAATTCATTACACCTCTATAAAGTTTAACGACTCATAAAGCAAAAAAGAGCAGAACCGAGTTATATGCCAACTTAGGATAAGCTTGATGGGATTTTTGGGAATCTAAACTTTAATAAGCAAGTTCAGAATATTCTGTTCACTATTTACTATTCCCGAAAACTGAACTGTACTGTGAAAAGCACGTTAGGCCATAATGGGTTTAAAGTGGAATGCGAGAGCAATGTTCTGTCCCTAGTGCGTATTTCAAAGACCTCGGTGAAAACGTTTTATTGTGTCATGTAACCCAAAAAGTTTGAATCGTGGATGACTTCAAAGTAAGCGATAAATTTGAAAGAAGCTTGCGTAATTGAAGTTTTTGCATATAACTATACTCTCTATAAAGGGTAGCACACTTTCAACCACTAGCATTTATGCGAACGAATTATCTTTTTTTTTTGCTTTCTATGCACCCACTACATGATCGCAAGGGAATACACGCCTTAACGTTCATGACTTTTGTCATCTGCGGCTGGCTTCAAACCGCGAGGTTATTATGATTATCGAGTGATATTACACCCAATGGCAATGTACTCCTGTACCACGAGATCTTTACGGAGCTATGCCATGTTATATTATGAAGCCTGTATACAACACTCTTGTGTTTGTAAAGCATGGAAGTTTTTTTGACATCATTTACAAGTAGAGGAAGTCATTTTAGTTGCATTTCCAAGCATCGATTTGGCTGTGTAACAGAATACTTGCTTGAAAAGGAAATGGTTGGGATTCGATTCTCACTGGGATCTGGACATGTATATTAATAATTCAATTCATTTGACTCTTGTGCGAGTCATGGAAAAGATCATATTTTTTTTGCTCCCATTGAACGATGCCGGCTCCAATGCCAATGCCGGCATTTCTGCGAAACAAGCTTTCTAACGTTATCGCATGAAAAAGTCTGGCTCATCCACAGGAAAATTGTAAGAATGTTGGGGCAGCGTTGTTACGATGCGCTCGGACTGAAATTCGCTGACGTGTAGCAAGACTGTGCTGCCAGGAAGACTTACGTTTTGCGTCTGGATGAATCTTTCAGCAGTAAAGCTACACGTTTATTCTTAATATGCCTGGGCGCTAGCTTAAGCTCTTTGCTGAAGTGCACCTTACAAGACTACGTCATGCCTCACCCTCTCGCCTCCTCATTTCTTCCGTGATTCTCACAACACTCTCACATTCTTGCTAGGCTATGTAATAGTATGCATGGCTAAGGAGAATTCCTGGATTTAGTATGTGCTAGAGCTGTCATTTAAACATCTTGTCTTCAATTTAGCGCTGCTTTCTTCAGCGCTTCTTTACGCATTCTTTATACCGTCTCCTTCAAAACAAGCAAAAACTAGTAGGGGGCACCTTTGAAAGCGGGGATGGTGGAGATAAGGAGGCCGCCATGACGAATTAGGCATTCCCTCAAAATGAAAGAATGCGAGGGCGTAGATTCGGAAGGAGAGATGTGTAGGTGCATCACGGAATTGTGAAATAATACTATGATAATGCTTAATTCATTATCAATCTGACGGAGGCCACACGTGGAAATTGTACGTCAGAAATTGATATAAGGGCTCCACTTTCATCAGTTTTAGTTGGGTATTTACTATGTCATATTGCATGGGTTCAAGAACCCCCTTGAAACGGTTTATACCTTCAGGCTCGAGTGTATTCAACTTGGCACTAAGTTATGACTGCGTATTTTCTTTTCTAGTCATTAGAAGTTTGCCTTGGCACAGTGCTTTACTTAGCGAATCTTGACTTCGACGACCTCTAAAAAGATACTAAAGGCAACTATTAAGTCGACATTGACTGCGGAAATATTGGTCCATAAACCTCGTGTGTTACTTTTGTGCCAAAGCAGGGCCTATTTTGAAATAAAACCACGTTCTAGTTGTCCGAAACAGTTTAGCGCACTTCAAATTACTCGCTCAAGAAGTTAAGATTTCGGACCGACTCACGTCAGTCTTGCAATGCACAACGTTGCCCGGCTTTCTAGCAGCAGATCGAAAGCAGCGGGAGCCACAGCAGAAAATACTGCCATAGATTAACTTCCCGCCATTGGTTCGAAATCGTAGACGTTTTTTAATTCAAATGCGCCCCGCTAGATGGCACCATCTGTACAGTGTAACTACACAGAAATTGCATTCTTGAACCACTCGTGCCATTCCCCATAGTTACGTCCAGCGGTTCCCTTTTCCATTAATCAAACAAAAACAAACAAGCACCATTTTAATGCATATTTTGGTGCACGGAAGTTTCTTTATTTATTGCAGTTAAACCGATTAGTAGTTAATAACTGTAGGTGGTTTATGTGATGTCATCAGGATCATTTAAAGAATGTCCTACTGCGGCGCATGTGTTCTTGTGCATTTACATTAATTTCTCGGTAAGTAGGTCATTGTTGTTGATCGAATTGTCATTTTAGATGCTGCTATACATTGAGCTTTCATACTGAGGGTTATCGTTATTTGACTTTAGTGTCCCTTTAAATTTACAAACCTACTTTCCAGTATGCATGCCAAGTTGTGTATATTATTCTGTGTCTATTGTATTGTTTTAGCGATAAAAAGTGAGTAAAGTTATGCTAAGTGGCGATGGTAGCATAAAAGTTGAATGACTTTCAAAGCGTCATCTTTATTGTGTGCCAGTTTACAGAGCGCCGAAGGGTTTTACATTTTTATTACCTTAACAAGCACACCTTATTTAGTGAACATTGCTTTTCTTTCAGGCGACACTGGTTCAAAAAATGACTGCATTTCGTCTAGTAACTGTACTTAACTAGCTTCAGGATACCATCTCATATACGAATCCTGAGCACATCTTCTGGTAATTGTGCGAAGCATAACAGTAGTGGAGCGGGCAACACGCTTATGGACAAGACTTAAAATTCATGAAACTGCGCGTATTACGGTGAATCAAATACTTCAGTTAGGTGTCTTAAAAGTTTGCCTAAACAAGGAACAATAGGTTAGTTGTTTTATGAGGTGCAAACACCAAAACGAGCCTAAGCTATGAGAGACGCCATAAAAAATCATTACGTTTGGTAATTTCGGTGAAGGCGTGAATAAAAATCAAGCATGTGTTACTGTACAGAGCAACTGAAAGCAACTGTCTGACAGGCAAGCATGAAAGCGTAGATTCAAATAGTGCAAGTGGAATAGACAAGCAAGGACGTAGATTGGTTCTTCATTATGTGGGTCAAAGAGAGGCACACTGAATACGCACCTGTGTGCTAAGTCTCGCAACCAGGGTCTGCTCTAGGTTGCCGTTGAGTCCCAGCAAGGGTGGAATGACCGTTAACATCTGGTGAACTATCACATACACCGGCCAGTCCTGCATTTTTGAAATGAGAACATATAGGGAAGGCTCAAGAAGAGCCACGAAACTTGTCTCAAGCCCTTATTACCATCAAAGAAGGCGTAGTCGAAAAACAGAATGCGGTGGTCGCCAACACTAATAACAGTCCGAACCTTTTCCTCTCTCAATTCTTTACATCTTATCACAGTAGAGCTAAACTAAACAAGCGTCTCTTAAGCTTCCCTGCGAGCAATCGAACGAGATTGGTATGATTTAGTCCAGCTTGAAAATTTGTAGAAATTTCCGGTTGTGATCAGTAAGACCCAACTCACAGCTTCAGCGACCACCTCCTGCTGCATTGCGTGTCTAAGCGAAAACTATATATTTTTATTTTCAGTAAGGGTAAAATCTGTTTTACTACCCATTTGACTAAGACACGTAAACATAGCATATGTGGTAACTTTTTACACTAAAAAAATAAATATTTCTGTTGTGTCATACATGAAAACAAAGTTTTCATTAGAACCCTTCAAACAATGCGAATAGTGTTTATCAGTTCAGTTGGACGGAACTCCATATACAAAGACCTAATGATGGTTTAAATTGGTTAGCTACTCAACCCAATATGTACGCCTACTTTTTGAAGGCGGTTGCTTTTGGTCAGCCACTTTGTATAGATTAACTACGTGGTGGTCACAAACAAGAACCGCAGTTTGTTTGGTTGTGCTTAAGAAGGGCAAAAGTTTGCTGCGATTTACTTACTAAATTCATAAGTTGCAACTAGAATCATTCACTTTGCAGGACAAGGTAATATAATTACTGCGAATGAAGTATACTGGAATTACGCGGCACAACAGTTTACAATCAGTTCTATTAACACGGGTCAAGCAGCGGAGTCTAAAGGGCGCGATGGGGAACTATTTATCAATATGAAGGTTTCAAAGCTTGACTTTGTGTGAATAATCACTTCATGGTGTGTGACTGAGACTGTGGTGGGAAATATCCTACACGTAACTTTTTTTTTGCTAAAATACTTGAAGGAATTGTTACAAGCGACACGCACACGAACAGTGCATGAACATGAACTCAATGATGCGTCTAGTGTCGTAAATACGGGTTGCTCTCGTTTTTATAGAATAAAGTTTGTGGTACGCTTCATTGCGCTAATCTTGGAGTGAAGGCACGTCAAGCATGTCGTAAGGCCTTATTTTTTAGCAAGTTCCTTCTGGAAAAATGTTATGGCACTTGCAACGTGTGATATTTAAGCAACACATTGGGTTTCACTGCCAGCCAACTGGAAGTTGAGTACTGCTCGAATGTTATGATAAAACTGCAACAAATATGTGAACGAATCTAAAAATGATGTAGGGGCTCAAGTTAATTGTTGCAAATATAGCATCATAGGAGTGCGTACAAGAGAGATACAGGGACGCGGCATTTCATTATTCACCTCAAAGGGTGTTTGCAGAGTCTGCCTCATACGTTTGTTCAATTATGAATACACAGGTAATTTAAACTACTGGAAGCTGAAGACACCTGACGTTGGATTTCAGAAACTGTCTACTTCCCTCCTTCAACTCAGGCTAGCTCTTGGGTGGAGGACGTCTTCGCATAATTTCCGATTTCTTAACCCATTGCAAAGCACGTTGTCGTTTGGATTTTGCCAACGAGAAGGGAGGGGGGCAGGGCGACGAAAATTTACTCTCACACTAAATGGGCAGCCCTACCCACGCTCACAATAAGATCTCAAGTTCTATCGGTTTTACCAAAATTGTGTTTTTGCCGAGGTCCACCACGGCTCCGCTGACCTATTTCCGTCACTGATATCACGCAAGATATATCCCAACCGATTGCAAATTTCTCCTCAGGTTTCGAACCTACAACCTCCCGTGCTGCAGTGGGCGGCACAAAACTACGTCACTATGGAGTGTACCGTTGCCCAGCTTTTTATATACATTATATGCCGTTCAGCACGTTCCCATCTGTAGCGACATGGCCCGAAAGACGTGCATTGGGGACGCGGTAAAGGTCGTCTTCCTGTGGCTGAAGATGCGCGTGCGTCTTCACAAAACGCAGTTGTTCATGCACGCACGCTAATCTCGCGATTCGGGCGCTTTGTACCTTTTGTACTTCCATGGCAACTTTTCTTTTAAGTTACAGTAGTTAAAGAAAGCCCGAAGGTTACCTCGCTAGCTACTCCAACCGAATTTATCCAAAGCTACTCACACACGAATAAGTAAGAAATTGATCCGTGACATTTGTTACTGTGCACGCGTCCTGTCTATGGTCCTTTCGTGCGTGCTTTCTCCTTGAGCTGCACGCTGCAAGTTTCGAACTCCTTGCCGTTCTTTGCGTGACAGTACAATTTGTTTTTGTAGCATATATTCCTTCTCTTTCGTGCGCGTAAAAAACAGAATAGACTGTCAACTGACTCTGTTAGGACACTTTTCTCTTTTCTGAAATACTGATTATCAGACAGAGAGGTCAGCCATGTTTTCTACTACATTCTAATTTTATTTCTACCCTCGTTTTCTTGCCCTATTTCATGGAGCGGCTCGAATGGCTGCCTCATGAAATATTCACAGTTGAGAGATTGTGCCTACCTGTTTCTGGCTGTTTTTTTTTCTTCTCTACATTCGTGTCTCCCTTGTTACAAAATTGCATTCTAATATTTCGCAACGTTTATCAAAATGGTTTATGAAGCTCTTATTTTGAGTGACTCAGTAGTTTGCTGTTACACTCCAGCCATTTTACCTTGGCTACGTCGAGTAGGATGCCAGCCAAGGTGGAGCCGAAGCCAGCCAGGATAAAGGGCACGAACACCTGAAGCGCCGTCGAGGTCAGCTGAGCGTTCATCGTTCGTTCACCAGGACTGGCGCTCCCAATAGCCGTGTGTGGTACACTTGCACGACCGATAAGGGCAGTGCCAACGCAGGCGTCGATCAAGAGGGGTGCGCTTGCTTGAGGCAGACGAGGATCCGGCGTTGGTGAAAGCATGAACGACGCTTGACAAAATTTGCGAACAGGCAATGACAAGCTTACGTCTTCGTTGCGAGGGTCCTGACGGCCTTCCTCCGACGGTACCATGGTGGATGGCCGCATCGGCGCTACAATGCGTAAGCGTTGCAAAAACTGTAATCTGCATCCTTCATTTTACGCAATACTGCCGCTTTGTGGAGTCATCATCAGACTAGCTTCAAATTAGCGTGATACTTGGTTTAGTCGCTTGCGGGTAAGAGCATGTAGGCGCTAGGCTAAAGCTATCAAGACATTCCGAATTTTGCCTAATATAGACCATTTTCAAAATTGTAAAGTTCGCTTTCCTGCTATGCAGTTTAAGCAACTAATGGCGTCTTGCCATTCAGTCCAAATAGCTTTTTTAAGCGTGGTTTGCGTACGCAATGACGTGAAAATCTTTGCGTCGCCTCTCATTATTAAGCGCTCATAATAGACAAGACCAAGCACGTTCAACCAGGACCACATGCGTGCTAGCGAAGGAAGCAGAAGGGACGGCGGCGCCTCATAGTCACCTAAGAGGGTGGTGCAAGATCTGCACTTTACATTGACTAGGCAGTGGAGCACCCTGCTAGCCACACAAGAGGCGGTTCATGAAATCTGCCCCAAATATTGACCTAATAGGGAAGGGGGGGGGGGGGGGGGGTTGAGCGATGAACCTTCACCTCCCTGAAAACAAACCCTGCGGATGCCCATGACTTGGACCGCGTCTGCGCATGAAGCACGACAAGTGCCGCCATTACTAGTTAAAAAAAAGCAGTGCAGAAGAAGCACGCTTGTAAATCGTGAAAAGGGCTTATTGGGTATTGCGGATGTACATCACAAACGATTTGAAATGCAGACACGAAGTAACACATGAGATGACATACCAGCGCTAACTATGCAATCTGGTTTGTCGTCTCGTGTTTTATTTTTAGTTTGCGTTTCTCGCACTGCAATTCCTTCCAGTTATAGTATGGTCAAATACTGTCAATCCTAAACGCCAACGTACCGCTACCAGTTTAGTGATTTCTCGCTAGAGTGTCACTATCAGAATGAGTGAGCGTCTCAAGCAAGGAATCTGTTTTCAACCATGTGACAGAAACAAGGAAACCTCAAAGTGCAATATGTTGGTGGGCTAGGCTGCTTGCTAAAAACATTCATATGTATGCACCCAAAATAACATGACTAGAAAAGGAAAGTCTATATAAATTCGTTTTGGATGGTCGGTCGTGGTAAAACCATGTGAAATGTTTCAATGCACATGCTTGATTTTGTGTTCTTCCGAGAAGGAGTGGCCTACCATTTTCTCTCAGTTTATGCTGTTTTCCTTCTGATGCTGTCAGAAAGTTCCACGAGGTTTTCCTTTCTTATGAGCGCTGTCAAACAAAAAGTTATTATCTGCTCCCCGAAGTTGGGACTGGATTGTTATACTAAATGTGTAACTTCATGCAGCATTCGAAGACGCACACTTTCGAAAACACACAGTCGTGATAATTCACAAAGCTATAATGTAGATGATTGATGTAGATGCTTATCATGAGTGATCATTTCATTGTGATCCTCAATCGCCGTGTATACGGGAAAAGAAGGGGATATAAAAATTTCTCAGAATGGGCGCGCGACAACAATGATAACGTTTCATTTGACTTCGTTAAGATAAAAATTTGCTCTTCCCTGTGTGATTTGCCATGTAATGGTGAACAGTATCTTTATGTCGCTGGTACAAACAATATACATGCCATTGTGCCTAGTTGCTCAAGAATATTTTCTCCCCTTTTAGCTACTTCTCGTGATCCTGGAAAGTTTGATCAAATATAGACTTCCTGGCGTAAGCGTGTCATTTTATAGAGTGCAGTTTTATTGCAGAAGACCGTAACTTAGACAATAGTACAATAGTAAGTGCCACATTTTAAATGATTGAAAAAAGGGTGGACAGAAAATGCATCAGCGACATTCATTATCTCCTACTCTCACGCACGCATGCGCGCACGCCAAGACACACACACACACACACACACACATACACACACACACATACACACGCACACACACACACACACACACACACACACACACACACGTACACACCCTTCTTAGGAATCATTAGAATTTAATTTACATGCAAAGCCCTATTTGCCAGTTATCATTTTCGAATATCAGTCACCGAATCCGCCTTCTTCATTTCCTGTGCTGCCCTCTGGCGTTTTGTTAGATCTTCGCCAGAAGTAAAGCTTTCTAAAGTAATATTTAACGACGTTGCAATTAGAGGAAAGGTGCGTGCGATAGACCACAGTAAAAAAACAGCCCATTCACAATTGTACATTTACGACGAAGAGGAATGCATAAGCTTTCATTTACGTAATGTAGAAGCGTTAAGTCACGTAGCGCACGTGCACAACAAGATTGTTGAACTCAACAAGGCCATCCTTTGTCCGTTCAACATCGTAGGTGCGCGCTTACTTTTCTAAGCTAGTTATAGGCAAGCGAGACACATGTGTTTTGCGGTAGTGGTTCACAAATGCCACGTGGATATATTCTGAAAGATTACCGCCAACAGCGTATCTGAAGCCACGCGAGTTTGCTGTGTGGATTAATATTTCGATAACGGCGCTTGCAGTTATGGCGAACAGTGTGTTTCCTGGGAAAAGAGTTCGAATTTGCGAGCTTATTACCATTTGTGCCTTGCCTTGCATCGTGAAAACGAACAACGTAAGCATGCAAATACTGACCGTTACCTCGGTTTTGTTTACTAGGTTGAGTTTACTTGTCCATGGTACCACTACAATGCGGAGTGTACAGCAAGTGTGAGCGTAGTCGTGCGTTTAAAAATACTGACCGGGACGTACGTCCTGTAGCATGGTTCATAAG
Organism: Rhipicephalus microplus; assembly: GCF_043290135.1. Taxonomy (NCBI): domain Eukaryota; kingdom Metazoa; phylum Arthropoda; class Arachnida; order Ixodida; family Ixodidae; genus Rhipicephalus; species Rhipicephalus microplus. The sequence continues at coordinate 116,753,874 of NC_134704.1, forward strand.
GGGGATCAAAGTGAAATGAGATTTCGAGTGAGATTTCATTACTTGAGAATTTGTAAACGTTACAGATCATATTTACTCGCCTGTTTACACTGCCTTATGGTATTAACATAGCGTAAAAAGTGACTGCTTCGAGAGACGTGCAGGGAGGACAATACGGTGTCTCTGTTCCGGCTAAATGACCATCGTTCAGCCCCTAATGCCTAGGACAGTGGCAAGCCGTATGGCAAAAGATAATCACCTTTTTATAGCAATTGCTGAGCCTCTTCTGGACTAGAATGCTCCTTGTGACAATGCAGGAACGGAACGCGGACGCAGGCACGGCTGCAGTCTTCTTCTTCTGCGTCTGCTGCCTCGTGTAACGCGTGTATTTATCGTGATTACTTCTTCGCGTTTTAGTGTATCGATCACAGCACGTGCTCTTCTTCGGCCAGAAAAATAGTTGCTCAGCTTAGACAGAGTCGTACAACACTGGTTAACAGCAGAGGTGGTGAACTGGTCGTGGTTTGGTGCAGTAAACTCAATATGTCTGTTTAATCAGTTTAACGCCACATACTTTACCCACCATTGTTTTTTCATCCCCCTGTGTACAAGTCGGAAGACACGTTCCGTTCGGACAAGATAAAGTTGAACTAGACGATCAAGAGACGAGGTATGGATTTATGAAGGTGATAGCTTTAGTGCGCCACACGGAAACTATACTTACATTAATCTACGAAATGTGATTATGCTTTCTTTCTTTCCTTTCTCTCTCTTTTGTGTGTTTGTGTGCATGTGTGGTTTGATGATGATGATGTTGATGTGAGATGGATGGCGCTCACCGACAAAGGGAGATGGGCCAACAACCGGGTGGCAGGATACTTGAATAAAACTAAAAACAATCTGACCATTTAGTTCAGAGATCAACCTGTAAAAAACCTTTCTCACTGTATTTTTTTCTTTGTCTTCGCATTTTTGTCACTCATCGATTCCTCTTCTGCGTGTTCGTTTTTTTTGCGTCTCTTTTAATGCATTTATTTTGCTCTCTTTTTGCTACTCAGTCACTCGTCTTCTAACATTTGAATTGTTTCTTCCATTTTTTTCCTCACTCTTCTTACCGTTTCTGGCCGTCAGCCTCTCGTCTTCTATCTTTTTCTTCACAGCTTTCACTTACTTGAAATTTGCTTTTCTACTTGTTTTTCACACTCTATCTCTTTCTTTCTTCCATCTGTACCCATCCTTCTCTTGTCCTCTCATCCTTATTGTCACTTTCCTTTCCTAACTCTTCGCTGTGCTCTACTATTGGCCGTGAGATCGAGTGGAGTCGCTGCCATGGCGGCAACTGTCCGAAGCGCGCAATTTTCGCCGTTTCTATTTATTCAAAAAAAGTGCACTGGAACCACCTCTTCAAGAAGTGGACTAGAAAATAGCAGACACTGCTCTTTTATTCTTTTGGAACCTCTACATTGTGGTACAGCTACATGGATGTTTTATTTGATGTTTAGGAATACATCACTGTGACAAAACGATTTTCTTGATAAATAGGGGGTCATTACATATTTTTCAAAATCGCAATTGACACTTGAAGTAAGAATTAAGGAATGAAGCAATTCAGAAAGTATTGGGCAAATTCACCTCATAATCAGCCAATCCCCTTAATTGGGTACTAGCCACGTGCAAAGGAAAACAACAACAAGTGTAGATTGCCCCGTGCATCGTCTGCTAGCCATGTCGGGTTTCTATGTGTGCGTACGTTATGCACGTTGTCAAAGGGTGATTTGTCCGGTCATGTTAGCGGGAGTGTAACTGCTTGAGCGTATGCCTGAAGGGACGTACGAAAGAATTGACCTTGCTCGGCTGCTAATGCATTGATCGATGATTGTTATGTGGGGTCGAACGTCCCGAAACCACCATATGATTATGAGAGACGCCGTAGTGGAGGGCTACGGAAATTTTGACCACCTGGGGTCCTTGCTAATTCATTGTAATGAGATCATTGAGAGCAACATTCCACAGTGCAGTTGACTGTTGTCATGCCATCCATTTATTGAGGTGATTTCAGAATAGGTGTCACTTTCCACTTCAAGCATATTTTAAAACGCTCTTGACATCCTCGCAAGCATGAGTACTATAAAATAATGTGTGAATGTAGTGTTTGAGGGACTTGCTTGTAAACAAGAACGAGGCTCCGGGCTCAACACTTGCACGCTGTTTGTAGGTGCACATCTACGGCACTGTAGTTTATTGAATGTGCGAGGAGCATTGGTTGGGTTTACTTGTCCATGATATCACCACAGAGAAATATTACTATCACATAAACTGTGACCTTTCTGTACTTAAACTGTACTTAAATCGAAGTTGCCGTAAGCAACTGTGCGCTTAGCTTTAGATGTGCTTTAAAAAGCCCACACGCTCAAATTTAATTCAAACGGCATGAATTCTATTCACTATTGCATAATTTTACTAAAATTTTATCGTTTTTTACATTATCTTGAGCGTTTGCGTGGCATTGTTATTGGCCAGTGGAAGGCATTGGTGATTCTTTGTTTAAAAAAAGTGAACTTGTCCCATAAAATTAGCAGACTTTTGATGTAGCACTATCTTGCAGGTATTATGCATCGATGAAAGCTTTTCGCTGAATACTTATATGGTTTTTATAGCAACTGGTGCACGAACGCGTGCGTATACGTGGTAAAAGCAGTGGGGCGCAAAACACTGTCAGCCACTAATCTTTCCTGGATAGAGTAATGGACTGTATCACATGATTATTTGATTTCTGGGGTTTAACGACCCAAAACTACCATTTGATTATGAGAGACGCCATAGTGGAGAGCTCCAAAAATTTTGACCACCTGGGGTTCTTCAACGTGCACCCTAATCTGAGTACACGGGCCTACAACATTTCCGCCTCCATCGGAAATGCAGCCGCCGCAGCCGGGAATCGAACCCGCGACCTGCGGGTCAGCAGCCGAGTACCTTACCACTAGACCACCGTGGCGGGGCGACTGTATCACATATGATGGGGTACAAAATGAGGAAAAAATCTCACTTGCGTATAAGTGCAAATGTTGGTGCTGAACTCATCGCACAGATAATAATAATAATAATAATAATAATAATAATAATAATAATAATAATAATAATAATAATAATAATAATAATAATAATAGTGACTTTATTTCGCATCAAGGATACATGATGCAGGAGACCTGCAGAAAAAGCTGGCGTGATGCCAGCTTGACAAGGCCGCAGGCCCCCCTTCCCCCTCCCCGAACACATCGCAGCAGCGGCAACACTTTCATAAAACACATTCGGGATCATACGCGTAAAATAAACAGGTCTATGACAAGAAAGAAATCATCACTGTACATGTGTGATAAAACGAAACATCTAATGCTTCAACAACAACAACAAAAAATCCATTTCAGAAGATGCAAAAAATGTTGGCGTATTTGCCTTAAAAAAAGGAAGCAATTGCGTAATACATCCGAGCGAAGCATATAAACATGTATACGACAAAAATGAGAAATCAACACTGTACAGGTGTAACATATTGGTGCATATAATGCTATAAACAAATAATTTCGCAATGTGAAATACAGGTGCATTTGCCTTGCAAAACACAGAAAAAAGCATCATAAAAAAGAAATATGCCCAATTTATTGCTTTGGCAACACCACAAATGCATACTCAATTCCTAAAACAGAAAAACAAACAAGACAACAAGAAACCTATCGTGAAAAAAAAACACAAAGCAGTATACAAAATACACGTCAACAAAAACAAAAATACAAAAATACATTCTTTAGAAATTACAAGTAACAGAAACGAGTGATCATGACGTCTGGAGGAAATGATTCCGCAGTTGTTTAAAGGTGATTTTTTCTAATCAGCTTTAAAGAGGTGATTAATCACCTTTAAATCTAATCAGCTTTAAAGATATGCGTGCTTTCTACTATCTTTCTTTCTTTTTCGTTGTATGCAGATGAGAAAGAGGTAAGTAAGTAGTTCAGTCCCGCTACAGCAGAGTGTAGCAGGCGGAACACAAACTAAACTCAAACGAACAACAAGGCAAAGCGTGAATTAGTGCGAAAGCACCGAGATTTAGCACCGAGATTTAGCACCGAGAGTCACCCAGTGCGAACTTCCTTTTGAAAGGCAGAATGCGCTTTGCTCACTGGCAATGGTAACCTTACATAGGCTTCGAGTACCGATTCAGTAGAGAGGAGCGTAGATATTATCAATCAACTGCGGTAAACGTGCTCTACTCGCCGACAATCGGCTCAGGCCACACGCAACGAAGTGCCATTGCGTGTATGTATACGCGCCGCACACCGCCTATGCAAACGTGCACGGCGGTAGCCCGATCTCCCCGAGTATACAAGGATAACTTCTGCTCTACCATCGTGCCTGATATCCAATTTCAAACGAGGAAATAAAAAACAAGAAGCCTGGGTAGACAAATTATTAGAATGCTAACCTACGTATGGTGCATGCGCGGGTTCGAACCTCGCATCAGCAAAGAATTTTTTTCCTCCAGGAATTACCTGTTTGTCCTTACGTTCTTATCCTTCCCTGGCGTCCTTTCTTTTTCTGTCTCTCTGTACTTGTTTTTTCATGTAGTTGACTTTTCATTAAACGGTACTCGGTTTGGAATAACTCATACATCTTTTACAGAGCGACTTCCTTGCATACTCCTAATCTCAACTTTGTTTTGCAACGTTGCTGTCATGTATGCCACCACGTAACGTACAACGGCTCAAAAGCACCCTAAGTGTTAAAAAGTAGACTCCAGCAAATATATAAAACTACAACAGAAGAGCTGTGAGTCGAGATTTTAAGAAAAAAAATTGTCGTCTTCATTTAGTTTACATTTCTTTTTCATGGATAATGCAGGGTATAAGCATGGGCAAGAACTCAAAAAGCACTATGGGGACAAGGGTCCTGCTCTTCGTTCGTCATTCGAAAGTTTGGCAGATCCCACTTACCTTGAAAATTTGCGTTATGAGAAGGAGGCCCTTGGAAGAGCGTAAGCTATATACGCTCGACATGTACCGCCACCATGAACTGTGGTAGGTTGAAGTGTTTTCTAAGCACGCGATGATGGTTACGTGCACACACATCGCCAACACGCGTACATCTGCCACGAATCTGCGTCACTCCTGTGCCAATGGGTCATGAATACACGTCCAGGAGGCTTTTGACACCACCCTAATTTGGACGAAATCACTGTGAAATGTCAGCACCAGCAGCTTAAGTACAGTTCTTCCTTTAATCGTTCAATATTGCGCCAATAAGAGGCCTATGTACACTGAAGTATGACATATAGTTTAGTTGCTTGGACTTGTTCATGTCTGTTATGAAAAGGTGGTCATTTGCACCTCCATTTCTCGTCGTGGGCACAAGATCTTAGGAAGCTCTGTCTACGTAGCAAACGTGTTTCATGTATTGTGTGAACCAGATTTGGTCATGTTATGAAACATCGACCTTCAAGTTGCTCGATTCCGCAGACGTGCACTTATGGAAGTCTTTAGATATACAGCACTGACAAACTTTACCAAATACTGCCATTTATTACATCCCTGGTGAAGAGCCTTTTGCCAAACTCCAAAACAAGAAGTAGCAAGGCTGCGTTGGTGGGTACCAAATCTAAGTTTCTACAAAAACAGGTCCGCTCAGGCACCTTCGTCACTGTGCACGTTCTATGGTTAACTATAAACAATAGATCATTTCTTTTTGACCTGTAGGTGGTTTAACACAATAGGAAAACGCCTTTTAGAAATACTTTTACGTGGTATTGGTATGGATTTTTCTGTGCATGTCATTTTCTCTTTTGGAGCATCCATTTTCTAGTTCTAAAGTGCGGCAGTATGCGTGGCTGTCCGGGAATATGAAGATGAAACTAATCAGTTGACTAATTATTCTAAAATACTATCTTAATGTGTCTACAATATTATAAACGTATAAAAATAAGAGTATTGCTCTCATTCAAGAATATTTTTTTCCTTAAATAATTATATGCACTAGACTAAGAAACACAGTGTTCTAGGTCATCGGAAATCTTTCTATTATATATACTAGAATATTATTAAACTGCATAATAATTTATAAAAACACTCAATTCTCGGCCAGTCCCCCACAGTGGGTAGCGCCACGAGAAGAGGTCAACCAGAACAAGAATGATGAAAAGCGAAAAGCTGATACAGTCTACCTGAAAGCCAGTTCCCAGACGTAGCATCGTTTTGTTCTAGAATACTTGGTTGCCACGCAGAATGTGGGGCTGGGTTCCCACTGAGACAATGATAATCACTCTGGGCACACGTTCCGCCCTTGATGCTGGTTCCAGCTGCTAGGGACGAAGCTCCTCAGGGCCACACACACACACACACACACACACACACACACAAAACGAGAACATATGTGTAAACAACCAACTTTGAGTGTAATTATCTATATGACAGCGCAACAGATCACCAACCGCTCTCTTCTTCCGTCCATCCATCTGTAAGTCGGCTCATCTGTTCGTCACTTCTCTCTTCCTCTCCACACGCACTGCATACTGTGTCTACCCCTTCGTATTTGGCCCGATATGTCTTGGTTCGCAGTACTCCCGTCCTGGCCTCAAACAGTAGAGAACTACCCCATGTATTATCATAGATCCTTTCCTTGGCCATTTCCTGCCTAAATGTTCAATAAATCTCTAGTGCGGACTTCTTCTTAATCATGCCCATTCTCCACATGTCAGTCTCCGTTTCCTTCACTTTCTTCTTAACCGATAGTTCTTTTTGGTTTAGCCACCTGCTGTTTTCTAAGTGTTTACCAGTCAGCTTCCTGGTTCGCTTCCTCCATTTTGTATCGACATTCTTCATGTACAAGTAGCTGAAAACCTTCCTAGCCCAACGCTCCTCCCCCATTTTTCTCGATCGCTTCTCAAATTTTATCTTGCTGCTAGCTTCCCTTCCCTTTAATGATGTCCATCCCATATCACCGTGTACTCCCTGATTTGGTGTATTCCCGTGAGCTCCTAAAGCAAGCCTATCTATTCCACGTTGCTTAATTTCTAATCTTGCTTGAACTTCTGATCTCATGCACAAGACCGCGTTGCCGAACGTCAGGCCAGGAACCATGACCCCTTTCCATATTCCTCTCACATCATACCTATTGTAAATCAACAGTGCCCCATTTTTCATCACTGCTGCATTCCTGTTACCTTTAGTCGTCACGTATATTTCGTCTTCCCTCAGGTACTCGTTCCCATTGCTTATCCATACGCCAAGATATTTGTATTTATCTGTTATCTCTAGCGTGACCTCCTGTATTCTAACCTCACTACCTTCGTTTTCATTGAAAATCATGACTGCTGGTGTTTCCTTACTGAATCTAAAGTCTGACCTATCTCCCTCATTACCGCAGATGTCTATCAATCTCTGCAAGTCTTCCTTGTTGCTGGCCATTAGCACTATATCATCTGCGTACAATAATGCTGGTAGTGCCTGATCAATAAGTTTTCCTTGTTTGACTAAAGAGAGGTTGAAGCCCAGTCCACTTCCCTCTAATTTTGCCTCTAATCTTTGTAGGTACATCATGAATAATAAGGGTGACAGCGGGCATCCCTGCCTAAGCTCCCGTTGTACCTCTGCAGGCTTGGATACCTGTTTTTCTCAATTTATAACTACGTTGTTACCTTTATAGATATCCTTTAAAAGATTAGTGACTACATGTTCCACGCCTAGTGTGTCCAGTATTCTTCACAATTCCTCTTGAACCACGTTACCGTACGCTCCCTTGATATCCAAAAATGCTAGCCACAGGGGCCTGTGTTCCTTTTCTGCTATTTCGGTGCACTGCGTCAGTGAGAACAGATTGCCTTCCAACCTCCTGTGTTTCCAAAACCCAATCCGCAGTTCCCCCAGCACCCCCTCATCCTCTATCCATGCCTGCAGTCTTTCCTTTATAATCTGCATCGCCAGCCTGTAGACCACTGATGTCACTGTTATAGGATGGTAGTTGTTTAAGTCAGCTTTGTCCCCCTTTCCTGTGAGCTTTGTCCCCCTTTCCCCCTTTCCTTCAACACAACAAAGCACCACCTCGCGTCGCGAAAAGAAAGCTAAAATACGCAAATGTAAAGATCGTATTTTTTGGCTTATTTTGTGTTCAAATAAAAAAAACGTTACTCACATTGAGTATGTGGTGAAGTGTCTACTTGTGTGCAGATGACCATTCCGGCGCGATCCGACATATCTGAGCGGATTGTTGAGTCGCCATCTTGTTTAGACAGCAAAATAGCCTGCATCGTATTTGTCTACGATGCGGTCTTCCCGGGGCTGTCTATTTGCCTTCTACAAGAAAATTGGAATGGGACTGAAATTGGCTGCCATCCATTCAGCTGTCTATTTAACCGTCTATGGTGAGTATTCAAACAAACCCAATGTTCCAATATTCAAATACGAATCCCACGGGAACCCACGCGCTGTCCATTATTCTTTATTCAGAAAGCAAATACTCTCAGTATGGCTCAGCAAGGACTGCCACAGAGTTCCCTCTTATAGAAACAATTAGGAAATCTGCGTTTCGCTTACAATCGAAGCACTGATACAATCGAAGCACTGATGAGGAGACTTAGTCACCTATATGTGTTCAACTCTTTGTTTCTCATCTGTAATTCGAAATTTTGGGGGAGGCTGCTGTTGTAAAGTTGTCATCAATATTTCATTTTGTGAGTTTATCATCCTGGTTTTACTTTCATAATTTTAAATTTAGAAAAGCGATTTGTCGTTATGTTTCTTTTTTTTTCAAGAACGTTAAGCCAGATGGTAAAATAGTGCGAGTGAGTGCTCTAATGTTTTCACGCCATTTTAACCAACTGCTGTAAATATCACGGACAAGACTGTAAGTATTCCTAAATAAAAAAATATCAAACTGAGGTAATAACACGAATGACCACATAAAAACAATATTTTGTAACTCATTACGAATGACGGAAAGATTTGATTAAAATATAGTGCATTGTTTGATGTTCTTCTTGAGAAACTAAAACATCTGTAAAATGAATAGTGGAAAGAAACAAGTATTGGTAATGGGCCCTTGTCTCCATCAAGTTGCATGCATGATTGAAAAAGACAAGGTCTTCATTCTGGGAAGGCCTCTACACTATCGTTTCTTGAAACTAAACAATCCGGAAAATATTAGGAGAATTCCCGTTATAATTGGTCAATCCCCTCAATTGGGTACAAATCATGTGTAGAGACAAAAACAACAACAACAAGAATAACAACAACTCAATAAGATTTAGTAAGACCCTCTAATTCTTCGCCCGTCTCCCACAGTGGGTATTAGCCACAACAGAACGTGAACATGCACAAGAAGGCGATCATTGGTTAGTGTAACTTAAAACTCTTGTTACGTGCAAGCGCTTTTTGAGCTGCAAAGCGGACATTCACCGTCGTTCTCAGCTCATGTCTGAACAACCCAGAGGTCGCTTAAGTGAATGCACCAGCTCGCTTTGACAGCCAGTGTCGGTGTGCAGTCTAGAAAAGGAGGAGACGGTCCTGCTTGACGTCAATCCAGCGGTGAGTTCGTGTGATGTACACAACCTGCTCATCTTGCAAGCTTACGTACAAGGAGTTGCAGACGTTGAAAAATAAACATTGGTTAATGAGCGACACTTCATGCTGCTTATTCAGCAGTGCAACTTTTTGCAAAGCAGTGTGTGCGTAGTGGCAAGTAACAGAGCGTCTGCTTTATTGGCAGAGACGGAATCAATAGCATAGAAATTCTGAGAATCTCTTAAAAATATTTTCACACGCATTCCGCATTAATATTGAGTACTTTCTACAATAACGCCCATCAAATATTTCTTTTGAAAATTACGAAGAATATAAGGCACTGAACAGTCAGTGTTTGTAGGTTTCATGATTTATTGCTGGTGTCCGTGTTTCCCACCCTCCTATTCAAAATGAGTCGTAAGTGAGTACCAGAATAATAGATAAACAGGAATGGCATAGTTTTTGTAAGCACGGGAGCATGGGTTTCTTGACCAGCTGAGGTATGAGCACATGGATGGGAATATGACGCAGAGAGAAGCCTGCGCTGATAATTTAGCTTAATCTTTTAGGAAGAGACAAACTTACAGCGGCTCTAAATATTTTGAAGTGTGCCGATTGACGTGCATTATATCGTGCCTTTCACACGTAAAACTAAATATTTCTTTACTAATATGAATTTTAAGATCTTTATGACAGACGCCCAAAGTCTTTTTAGAAAATTATTACGAAAAAAAAAACACAAAGTGCTTTTAGCAAACTGTGTGCACTTTCAGTCCATCTATCTATCTATCTATCTATCTATCTATCTATCTATCTATCTATCTATCTATCTATCTGTCTATCTATCTATTTATCTATCTATCTTTCTATCTATCTATCTGTCTATCTATCTATCTGTCTGTCTATCTATCTATCTATCTGTCTATCTATCAATCTATCTATCTTTCTATCTATCTATCTGTCTACCTATCTATCTATCTATCTGTCTATCTATCAATCTATCTATCTTTCTATCTATCTATCTGTCTACCTATCTATCTATCTATCTGTCTATCTATCTGTCTATCTATCTATCTATCTATCTATCTATCTATCTATCTATCTATCTATCTAGCCGCCTACGAGTTTTAGCTCTCCTGGCCGTTTCGATAATGGTATCATTACCAAACTTGGTATGGCAAACCATGACTGCATGAAGAACATATTTAACTAACTATAACAAGAAAATCATGACATGTATGTCACGAATGTCATGATTTACATTTCACGGTCTTGCAACTCTTGTGGTCGTTTCGTTCATGGCATGCTGGTAAACTAGTATGGTAAAGCGTGATTGCATGACGAACACAAGCGACAGATCCTAACATGAGAATCATGACATGCAAGTCATATGAGAATATGACTACATGCCACACTCATGATGCGCTCGCGGCCGTTTCGCTAGCGTCAAGTATATCAAATTTGGTATTACAGTACGTGATTGGATGAAGAAGGTATGTGAATGGTGCGAACTTGATAATCATGAGACGCGTGTCATGTAACAACATGACTACTTGCCACGCTCATGACGCGCTGTCGGCCGTTTCGCTAGCTTCAGTTATACCAAATCTGGTATTACGGCACGTGAATGAATGACGAACGTATGATACTTGTGCAAACATGATAAACATGAGATGCGTGACATGTAAGAACATGGCTACATTCTACGCTCATGATGTGCTCGTGGCCATTAGGCTAGCTTCACATGTACCAATTGTGGTATTACGCGGCGCAAGCGGGCGACATTAGTAAATGACACATCCAAATATGATAATCACGAGATGCGTGTCATGTAAGAACATGACTACATGCCACACTGATAATGCGCTCGCGGCTGTTTCGCTAGCTTCACGTATGCCAAATTTGGTATCATGTAACCCAATGGTTGACGAAGGTATGTGACTGGTGCAAACATGATAGTCATAAGATGCGTGTCATGTGAGAACATGACGACATGCTACAGTCGAGGCGTCAATACATTTCGACATGACGCGGGGCGGGTGCTCGCCAGTGTTCATTTTGTCGCGTCAAGCCGGCGGTGATGCACGCCAGGCGCTGGTCCTACCATATACTCGAAGGCGCGCGCCGCGTTGTGTTTCTTTGACGCATGCGCATTTCAGTGCATCCGGCGTCCCTCGGTAACAAAAATAGGGAGACGCAGTCTTGTCTGGCTGACGCATTGGCGCGAAATGCAGCATGTCGCATTTCGCGCCAGTTGCCGTCGGGCTGCGCCGACGGACGCTGGTCGTGCCTGGCGTCAGACTATAGAGTGCTCGCGTGTTGCTAAGGTAGTGCTGCTGTTCCCAATGTGCGCGCGCTTCAGCGCTACATTGGAGTATACTGAGCCATTCATGATGTGCTAGCAATCGTTTTGTTAGCTCCACACATACCAAATTGACTCTTATGTGACGTCAGTGAATAACGAAATACACGACTGGTGCAAACATGATAATCCTGACACGCGTGTCAGGTAAGAACCGCTAAATAGGTTATATTTCGTTGGTCGGTTTAAATTGTCAGCGGGCACTTGCTCTGTAATGTAGAAAAACGATCAGTTCAGTTTTAAATTAGTGCGGCAAACTATTGGCAGTGGCTACTGCATCTTTCCATTGCCTCAAGTTTACTGCTGTAGACAATAGTGGGAGTGGCAGGATGGCTTACGACATCGCTCAACTTCACATGTCTGCCAGTGCCGCCCCGAAAGATCATCTTGAAGGAATAAAGCTACCAATGGTCTCCTGCAATTTCAGATAATTTTGGAGGCATTTTAAGAACCAACTTGTTAGAGGGAGCATGCGAGTTAGTGCAAAGTTGTTCTCGCTGTCGCACTTACAGGGGCGATGCCCGCTGCTGCTTCTCAACCTTCTCCTGTGGTTTGTGGGCATATCCCTCATCTGGGCTGCATTGAAGATGTTCATAGATTCGTGGGACAGGGAAGAGGAGCACGTACTGGAACGCCTGGATATCTCGGGAATGCTGCTAACACATATGGAGGTGCTGCTCTTCCTATTCGGGCTTGCGCTGTTCACCATCAGCTCGAGCGGCTGCGTCATGGCACTGCGGGAGAACACCTTCCTGCTCAGAGTGTACTTCTTTGCACTTACCATTCTCATTGTCGTCAATTTTGTTTTAGGCGTTCTGGTTTACTTCGTGCCGGGTAAGAAAGGCGACCTTTAGAACTCACTAGAAATAAGCACCAAGACACTGCCAGTCAAAATGGAGCATAATGAAATAGCGTTCTAGAACGAAAAAAAAACCTCAAGAACATTTCGCAATCATATATATATATATATATATATATTTATATATATATATATATATATATATATATATACATGTATATATATATATATATATATATATATATATATGTATTGCCACTAGTACAAGTTCTGAAAGTAGTATTTCCATAGATGCTGGCAGACTTCTATGTGCCGCTGTTCAGAAGAAGACGAAGATGCACTTGCAGAGAAGAAAACGATAAAGTCGTATTGACGTTGTTCGAATCAATTTGACGTCCTTGTGTGTCATATAACTACAGGTTACAGTTACTGTGTAACGTGACAACTGGTGGAGGTGCTGGGTAATAGTCTATGTATTGTTACCACGAGGAAGCTCTCGGACCCAATATCGACGCCTTGGTAGAAACAGCCAACCTTCGACGCAGTCGGCGCAACTAGGCCTACCACCCCAATTCGGCCCTCTTCTGGAACGCTCCAGAACCATGGCATATGCGACAACTGCAAGCCAGACTGAACAGACCGCGACTCCGCCAGCTCGATGGCTACCAGCCTCTCGAACACCAAAGCTTTCCATGGGGAGCCCTACGAAGACGCTGAAGACTGGCTGTACCAATACGATCGAGTCCCGTCGCCAACGAGTGGGATGAGCACCGGAAACTAGGGTATGTCTATTTCTACCGGGAGGACTCGGCGCGTATTTGGTTCGAAAACCAATAGGCCGCGCTGACAACCTGGTCAGTGTTTTGCACTCAGCTGCGGAAGACGTATGGTAGCGCCGACCGGAAAGAAGAAGCCGAACGTCTCCTCAATTCTAGCAGTCAAAGACCCAATGAAAGCGCGGTCATGTTCGTTGAGAAGATGTCTCGTCTGTTCCGTCGAGCGGATTCTGCAATGACGGAAGACAAAATGGTACGTATTTTGATGCGGAGTGTCTACGAGTGGCTGTTTCCAGGACTTGTACGAAACCCACCAGCTACCGTGGCAGAATTCCTCCGTGAAGCGACGACAATGAAGCGAATGGTAAGACAGCGGTCTTCGCAGTATGAGCGGTCCGACAACCTTGCATGTCTGTCAGCACCCTTGGTAACACCCGATGTCACGAGCGTGAGAGAACTTGCTGAGCTAGTCCGTAGCATTGTACGCAACGAGCTGCAAAAGCTTCACGCAGTGCCTTCACAGCCTAAAGTGGCTGCTCTGACAGACGTCGTCCGTGAAGAGGTGCGGCAGCTGGTACGACCAATAGTGCCACCTACAACCGAACCTCCTCTGCTAACGTACGCGGAAGCTGTACGCATTCCTGCACCGGCAGCCAGGTATTTCCCCCGACCGACTAGCCTGCAGACGCCGCAGCACTTCTCGGGCCTGCCGCATTATCAAACCCAACGGCCAACGTGTTTGCAGATGCCGCAGTACTTCTCGGGCCCGCCACACTATCAGAATCCGCGACCTAATTTGCGGAAATCTAGCGTGTGGCGCGCTTCCGACAATCGGCCACTGTGCTACCACTGTGCTCGTACAGACAGATGGGCCTACCTGGATTTTGGCCAGACGCTCGTCGGCGCAGGGACGGGGAACGACCCCGCGCCACCGCAGAATACTTAACAAGTCTACCGTCTCCGAATCTTCAGTGACGCCAATCACGCTCTCCTCGACGCTCAACGTCCGCGACTTAATACTCTACTTTCGCCGATGTTGTTGCGGGACGATCCGCTAGGTACCCAAATCCACGCCGGAGAAACTAGAATCAGTGGCCTTCGGGGGTGGGACCGCTGTTAAGCTATCGTCAAAAAAGCCTCCTCCGACCCATCCACCAACCTTCGACGATTCTTCTCAGCCGACACCTCATATCGCAGACGAACCTGTTTCTGCTGACATTGCCGTCCTTGTCGACAAGCATCCAGTGACTGCTCTGGTCGACACTGGCGCCGACTACTCAGTTATCAGCGCTGAACTTGTGGTTGAACCCAGGAAAGTCACGACTCTTCGGGGCATGGACCAAACCTTCACAGCAGGTGGTCATCTCTTGACACCAATCGGAAGATGCACCGCAAGGCTGCAAATCTGTGAGTCGACCATCTTTGCTTCTTTCGTTGTGCATTCCGAAGGCTGCCAGAAAGTTATCCTTGGCATGAATTTCCTTCGCGAGCACGGCGCTGTTATTATTCTTCGAGATTGCCTCGTAACGTTTGCTGACAACTATGGCCCGAAGCGTAGAGATACCGATCCGCAGAAGACTGCGCTTCGCATTGTCGACGACACTGTCACACTTCCGCCACGCACCAGTATGTTCGTTACTGTACAGGGTGACATAGAACATGACAGTAGTGGTTTCGCTGAAGCCAACCTTTCGATGCTCTTGTCTCAGAAAAATCGCGTTGCCCGCGGCATAATTCAATTTAAACGGGGGACAACTGAGTTGTTGGTCATCAATCTTAGTGGAGCATACCAACATTTGGCCAAGCGAACAACTATCGCCCATTTCGAAGCCATGGACGATGAAGCGTGTAAGACGATAGCCCAAATTTCTGCAGCCGTTGAAAGTGACACCGCGGCAGCTGATACAGTCGATGTCAATCCGAAGCTGTCATGTGCGCAGAAAGAGCAAATCCGCTGTATCCTCCGCATGTTTAGCGACTGTTTTGCGTCTACATATAAGATAAAACAAATGCCAACCATAAAGCACCAATTTGTCACTGACCATGCTGAGCGACCCATATGTCAACACACCTACCGAGTATCACAAAAGGAACAAGAGGCAATACGTTCTCAAGTGAGGCAGATGCTCGAACATGGCGTAATGCGACCCTTGAAGAGTCCATGGTCGTCCCCCGTCGTACTAGTAAAAAAGAAGGACGGTCATTTCTGATTTTGCGTCGATTACCGCTAACTCAGCAAAGTCACAAAGAAAGACGTTTATCCGCTTCCCCACATCGACGACTCTCTAGACAGCCTCCGGCGCGCCCGATACTTCTTCTCTATGGGTTTACGCAGTGGCTACTGGCAGATCGAAGTTGATGAACGTGACCGAGATAAAACAGCATTCATAACGCCTGATGGTCTGTACGAAATCAAGGTGCTGCCCTTCGGTCTGTGTTCTGGCCCTGCGACATTCCAGAGGATGATGGATACAGTGCTCTTCGGTATCAAGTGGGAAGCATGCCTTGTTTACTTAGACGACGTCATTGTCTTTTCCCAAACGTTTGAGCAGCACTTGCAGCGACTTAGATATGTGTTTGCTGCAATTCGCACAGCAAGCGTATCACTGAAACCACAAAAATGTCATTTTGGTTACAACGAATTAAAGTTCCTCGGCCCTTTTGTTAGCCTTGATGGTATTCGGCCGGACCCAGACAAAACATTGGCTGTCGCAGACCTTCCACCCCCTGCAAACAAACGTGATGTGCGTTAATTTTTAGGTCTCTGTGCATACTACAGACGCTTTGTGCAAAATTTCGCAAACATTGCCGAGCCCCTCAATCGTCTGACAAAAGAAATGTTCCTTCCGTATGGGGCCCTGAGCAAACACGTGCCGAGCTCCAGCAGCGTCTCCAGTCTGAGCCCTTACTCGGACACTATGACGAATATGCCGACACTGAACTACCCACAGACGCCAGTAACATCGGCCTTGGTGCAGTCCTCGTCCAGTGGCAAGGCAGCGTCGAACGCCCTATTGCTTATGCGAGCCGGATTTTATCATCTGCGGAAGCGAATAACACAACCGCTGAAAAGGAGTGCCTAGCTGTTGTCTGGGCAATAGCTAAATTCAGACCGTACCTGTATGGTCGCCCGTTCAGAGTTGTTAACGATCATCATGTGCTCTGCTGGTTGGCGAACCTTTAAGACCCTTCCGGACGTCTGGTCAGGTGGAGCTTACGGCTTCAGCAGTTCAATTTGACAGTCATGTACAAGTCTGGCCGGAAACATACGGACACGGACTGCCTTTCCCGAGCTCCTCTTAAGACAGCCTCAGGTGATCACGATCTCGACGGCCATTTTCTCTGCGCCGTTAGTATATCCGACTTGGCTGAACGGCAAAAGAACAATTCAGAGCTTCGACAATTTATCGAATATCTCGAAGGCCGTACGCCGCATCCACCACCAGCATTCGCCCGCTCGCCATCTACGTTCTGCGTTCACAGAAATATCCTCTATAAAAGAAACTTCGACCCTTACGCGACTGAGTACCTGCTCGTCGTACCGCCAGCGTTAAGAGCCGATGTCTTTTCTGCCTGTCACGATGAGCCTTCCTCAGGCCACCTAGCATTCACACGTACCTTGGCCAGGGTTCTCCAACACTATTACTGGCCTAAGCTTAATCGAGACGAGAAGCATTACGTGAAGACGTGTCACGAGTGCCAGCACCGTAAACCACTACAACAGCGCCCAGCCAGCATTTTGAAGCCCGTCACTCCTCCGGCACAACCGTTCCAACAAATTGTCTTGGATCTACTCGGACCTTTTCCCAAGTCTCGTGACGGCAACCGCTGGATTGTAGTCGCCACTGATTACATGACGCGCTACTGCGAAATGAAGGCATTACAACGTGGCACCGCCATTGAGACTGCCCACTTTTTTATGAAGAACATTGTCCTCCGACATGTAGCACCAGCAGTTGTCATAACTGATCGTGGCACAGCTTTCACCACCCGGATGATACAAGACGTCATGCAGCTTAGCGGAACAGTACATCGAAAAACTACTGTATACCACCCACAAAGCAACGGCCTTACAGAGAGACTAAACAACACGATCGCCGACATGCTATCCATGTACGTTGACCAAGACCACAAAAACTGGGATGACACCCTCCCTTACGTCACGTTCACTTACAACACCGCTGTGCGAGAAACAACTGGATTCACACCATTCCGGTTGCTTCACGGCAGGGAGGTCACTACAATGCTGGATGCCATGCTTCTACCAGACAGACGCCAGATTAGTGTCAAGACGAACGAATTTATTAGACTGGCAGACGCAGCTCGTAAGCATGCAGCCGAACGAATCCACAAGCAAGAATGCAACGACTCGCTGCGGTACAAGGCTCGTCGTCGCGATGTCTTTTACCAACCCGGAGAACGAGTATGGTTGTGGACTCCCATTCGACAACGGGGCCGGTCGGAAAAGTTGTTACGCTGCTATTTTGGTCTCTATAAAGTTCTCCGTCTTCTCAGCGAAGTAAACTACGAGGTTCTTGACGAGGACATGGCACGTAAATTCTGCCGTTCGCAACAGCCACACGTCGTCCATGTTTCGAGGATGAAACCATTTTACCAACGCTGACTATTCGTCAAACTTCCTTGAGTAGACTTACAGTGATCGTGAACACCCCCTTGTGTATTGCTTATTGTATGTCTTTTCTTTTAATCTGGTAATTATGTTTTGACATCGGGGTGATGTTCTTTGGGAAGGGGGGTAATGCCACTGGTACAAGTTCTGAAAGTATTATTTCCATAGATGCTGGCAGACTTGTATGTGCACTTGTTCAGAAGAGGACGAAGATGCGCGTGAAGAGAAAAAAAACGATAAAGCCGTATTGCCGTTGTTCGAATCAGTTTGACGTCCTTGTGTGTCATATATCTACAGGTTACAGTTACTGTGTAACGTGACAATATATATATATATATATATATATATATATATATATATATATAAGTCAAGTAGATCCTCCAAGAGAACGGTAACAACGGAAGTGTTTAATTCGACAGTTTCGGCCAGAGTCTGGCCTTCATCAGGAGTCATGGTACATTCTGTTTGCGCTCACATTTATAGTATTTTGGGTAAAAAATGAGAGGGAAGGAACGAAAAAAAACAGAAAGAAAGAAAGAGTTTGAAAAACGAGAGAGGAAAGGATATCCAGAAAGTTCCAGGTTCCACTGTGCTTCGCGAGTGGCGTCGTCAGTGTGTATTTTCTTAGTATTGCGTTCAGTGCAGTTTGGTGGCGGTCCCTTTATTGTAGACGGGGCCTGGCTAAGGTAAGGGCTTGCGTGTCGCGAAAACTGCTTTTTTTATTATTATTTTTTATTTTTTATTTTTTAAAGACCGTCACTAATTCGGCGTCGGGGACAGCGTTCCGAGGCTCCAGGAAGTCGGCGCGGGAGAAAATGTTTCTTAAGGCGCTGTCTGTCGTTTTGAATGCTATTTTGCTCTGCGAATCCGCGTTTGGGGGTTTTAATTGTGTATGGGGTGGCCCTTCTATATGTCGGGCTTTGTTGTCGAAATGCGGGAAGGGTTTCCAAACTGCGAGAAAGGACGTTTGAAGTGATTGCTATTTTGTACTGGGAAACCGCGTTCGGGGCGTTTAGTTGTGTATGTGGATGTCGGGCTTTGTTGCCAAAATCGGGGAAGGGTTGCCAAAAGGCGAGAAGGGGCGTTTGAAGTGATTGCATTTTGTTCTGGGAATCCACGTTCGGGGCTTTTAGTTGTGCATGCGGTGACCCTTCGACAAGTCGGGCTTACAACTATTGTTCGGTTATTCAGAGAAATAGAAATAGACGACAGTGGTTCACTGAAACACGCAAAGATATTTGTAGTTGTCCAGTCCTCGTCGCCGCCACAGTGCCGCGAAATCTTGAACTGTTATGATTACAATTATAAACTTACATATACACACATACACCCCCATACATATGCGCATATGCATAAGTACATATACACATATAAATGTATATGTATATATTATAGTGCTTTGATTGCTGCAAGTGTACCCGGACTTTCATTTATGCCTTTTTCGAGGGTGTTAAATCGGTGTATGAGGTATGATTCACGTTGTTCACGTTCCCGGTTTGATTTAAATCCTGTTTCTAAAAGTGTGACTGACAATTTGTCGAAGGAGTGGCCGGGAAGGTTAAGGTGTTTTGATAGAGGTAGATTCGGCGCTGATTTCGCGTGGGCTCTGTGATTATTGAAACGAATCCTAAAGGGTGTTTCCGTTTGTCCGATGTATTGCATGCCGCACACGTTGCATTCAAGTAGATATACCACATTAGGGGAATCGCATGTTAGATTTCCTCGTATGTTAATTGAAAAGTTGGATTGTGTGCTGCTTGCCTTGCTTGTATCTCGCATCGCTTTGCATACAAAACATCGAGGCTTCAGACAAGGTCGGCATGAACTGTCGGAAGTTGAAGTATTGATTTGGGAGTTTACAAGTGTGTCTTTGAGGTTGCGTGTTCGTCGGTAAACGACGCCAGGAGCCGATGGGAATGCACGTTTTAGACGTTCACTTTGTTCCAGTATGTTGTAATGTCGTTTAAGGATTTTGTTAACGTTGGGGAAATTCGTGCTGTATGTTAAACATAGGTGTGTCTGTTGCAGGTTGTGTTGTGGTGGCCGCTTCATCAGAAGGTCATCACGCTGAAGTTTTCTAGCTTTTTGAATAGCGTCATCAATTACATGTGGAGGATATTTCTGTTTTTCGAGCACGAGTTTAAGCTTTTGTGAGCTCGCGTGGAAGTCAGTGTCTTTTGAGCAAATTCGCTTAAAACGGTGGGCCTGGCCGTATGGAATGCTGTTTTTACAATGGCGTGGATGATCACTTTGGTAATGGAGGTACTGTTGTCGATCTGTTGGTTTGCGGTAGAGGGTTGTGGAAAGTTTATCATCTTCTATTATTATGGTAACGTCAAGGAAATTTACGGTTACTTGTGAGTAGGTGTGTGTGAAGTGTATGTTTGGATGCACAGTATTGTAAGTATCGATAAAGTTTAGCAGTTCATCCTCGCTGTGAGTCCAAATAAGAAAAATATCGTCAATGTACCGCCTGTATAGGAGTGGTTTCAAGGGAGTTTGGGACAAAAATTCGGTTTCTAGTTCTCCCATAAAAATGTTAGCATAGTTTGGTGCGAGTTTGGTACCCATGGCGGTGCCGCTGATTTGTCGAAAGTACTCTTGGTTGAACTCGAATGAGTTCAGTTCTAATACAAGTCTTGTGAGGCTTGCGATGGCAGAGAAATCTGGGGTGTCAGGTTGTCTATGGTTTGTGTATGTGTTTTTTAATGCCGCTATGCCATCATCGTGGGGAATATTTGTATAAAGTGAAGACACATCAAGGGTAACTAAGTATGAGTGTTTCGGAATGCGCAGGTCTGCAATATCTCGAAGAAAATGTGAGGTGTCTTTTACGTACGACCCGAGAGTGCACGGAATGTGGCCTATTAATTTGTCTACGTACCCTGATATGGGCTCGGTTACTGTGCCTATACCTGAAATGATTGGTCGGCCTGGATTACCGGGTTTATGAATTTTTGGGAGTATGTAGAAGCGCCCTGGACGAGGGCGCTTCTACATACTCCCATACATATATATATGCTCCTACATACTCCCTTATATATGCTTCTACATACTCCCTTCTACATATATATATATATATATATATATATATATATATATATATATATATATATATATATTGTACCGAAGCATAGTGCCACCAGCTCTGT
The DNA here is from genome assembly GCF_043290135.1 of Rhipicephalus microplus. Lineage (NCBI taxonomy): Eukaryota > Metazoa > Arthropoda > Arachnida > Ixodida > Ixodidae > Rhipicephalus > Rhipicephalus microplus. The sequence goes on from NC_134704.1 coordinate 116,775,114, forward strand.
TCCGGCCTGTACCAGCTTGTTGCGGCTAACGTTTCTCGAATAATAACCTGTGTTTTTACGCAACCTTGCTCGTTGCATTTGGTGGAAACGTGCAGGGTAACGTCCTGGAGTTCCACAGCCGTAAGCTACCATCTCAGTCCGCAATGACCGAGCACGTCGATCCCCCACAAGGCTCTTCCACGCTGCCACCTGTCATGTGTTCTTGTTTACTTCGTCTGCGTGACCCATCAGTATACAACAGCACTGAAGATCACGATGTCGAGGACTGGCTGGCAGACTGAACGTGCCAGCGCGATTAACAAGTGAGATAACCCTGCGAAGCTGACTCACGTCATCTTCTACTTGACGGATTTGGCCAATCGACCTATGGTTCACCAACCACCAAGCCGACATCCCCACCTGGTCGGTTTTAAAAGAGGCCATCACCTCGTTTTTCGGTCGTCGAGCCATGCGTAAGCTTCGTGCTGAACTGGGCCTGCGGGGAAGATTTCAGCGAAATGGTGAGAGCTTCACGAGCTACACTGAGGATGTGATCAGCCTTTGTAGGCGAGTTGATGCGAGGATGACGGAGGCTGACAGAATAAAGAATTAGGTGAAAGGCATTGATGACGACGCTTTTCATATGCTTGTGGCCAAAGACCCACAGACCGTCACTGCCGTGATTCAGCTATGTCAAAGTTTCGATGAGCTGCGCAAACAACGAATTTCTACACGTCGCGCTAATACGCAAACAGCTGATATTTCGGCTTTGGAGTGCAAAAGCAGTGGCCCCAACTGCAGCGTGTTGATGCCTCGAATTCAACAGTACGTCCAAGAGGAAGTTGCTCGACAGCTCCCTCTTGTCGCCACCATCAATGAGACCCCACAACACTGGACCACTCACTTCGCTGTGCTATTCAGACGCAAGTTGCCGAGGCTCTCCCTTCGCCCGCGTCGCCAATATCAGTGGCTGCACTGCTGACTTATGCAGAAGCCGTCCGCCGACCTCCTGCTAAACCGCCACTCCATTCATAAAGTCCAGCCAACAACTACTACAGGTCACCAGTTTCGGTTTATGCGGTAAATCGGCCCTTTCCACCACCTCAAACACCTGTACACTCTTGGCGTACTCCGGATAACCGGCCCATCTGCTACAACTGCGGTATTCCAGGACATGTCGCGCGCTACTGTCATTGCCGTGTATTCTATTTTAATGATGTTCAGCATTCCGGCATTATACCTTGGCAATCTGAATCGCATGTGACACCTGATTCACATGAACCCCGCTCACAATGACCAGACTTCAGCCGACGTCGATCTCCTTCACCCCGTCTTCGGTCTCCTTCCCCCATTCTTCGCCGTTCAAACCACGCCCAGGAGGAAAACTAACAGTCGCAGTTCCTGAGGCAAGAGCTGCGCCACCGACGAAATTTCCAAGGCCTCATCTTTCGCCCCCTAACGAGATTGCCATGTTTGGGGACGGTTTCGCCACAACTGCTCTTGTCGACCGACACAGGTGCCGCTATTTGTATGATCAGTGAAGTGTTATGCCGCAAACTGAACAAAGTGACGACTCCACTGGTTGAAATTTTTTTACGCACAGCGAGTTTGCAACACGTCCAACCTTCTGCCACATGCACTGCTTGTGTTGTGATTCAAGAAGTGCTCTACATCGTTGAATTTGTCGTCCTTCCGCATGCGTCTCATGAAATCATCCTGGGATGGAACTTTCTTTCCGCTAATCATGCGGTTGTCGACTGCGTTCGTGCTCAACTCGTTTTGTTTCCATTCAGCACGACATTCATAGATCTCCCTCGCTCACCCAAAAAGGTGATCGTCGCCGCTGACGTCATCATTTCTGCTGTTTTGGTCGCCGCGGTATCTCTTTTGTGCAACTCCGTTACCGATTCAACTGCCCTATTTATGCCGTCACAAGAATGTGCTCGTCGTCGGAACCTTGTCGTCCCGTTTGCCGTCATAACACTTGCCGATGGCTCCAGTGCCGTGTACGTGTGCAATTCGTTCCCTTCTCCCGCTACCTTATTGCATGGCGAATGTATTGGGGTCTTGACACTTATAATGACATATTTCCTTTCGATGCCCGTTCTGATACGACACCAATGTCCGTGGACGCTGTCACAGCTGCCACCGCGCGCTCACTACCTGATGAAGACGTTCTGTTGCGCAGCGTAGACACCGGCCTTACGCAAGACCAGCGCAATCAGCTCATTAAACTACTTGACCGTATCCGCGCCTCCTTCGACCACGGACAACCTCCCTTGGGACGCACGTCAGTTGTCGCTCACCAAATTGACACCGGCCATCATACTCCACTTCGTCAGCGCCCCTACCGCGTCTCGCAGGCTGAGCGTGACGTCATCACTCAACACGTCGACGAGATGCTGCAACGTGGTGTTATTCTGTTGTCACACAGTCCTTGGGCTTTGCCAGTGGTCTTCGTGCGAAAAAAGGATGGCTTCATCAGGTTTTGCGTGGATTATCGTTGACTAAACAACATCACACGCAAGAATGTTTATCCCCTGCCACGCATTGATGACGCTTTGGCTTGCCTTCAAGGTGCGGAGTTTTTCTCTTCACTGGATCTGCGCTCTGGATATTGGCAATTGCCAATGGCTGAATCAGACCGTCCAAAAACGGCGTTTGTGACCCCTGACGCCTTATATTATTTAATGTAATGCCCTTCGGTCTCTGCAATGCGCCTGCGACATTTGTAAGAATGATGGACAGTGTTCTCAGGGGACTTAAATGGCACGTCTGTCTTTGCTATTTAGACAACATAGTTGTATTCTCGGCGAGTTTCGAAACTTATTTTTCCCGTCTAGAACAAGTTCTCCAGTTCCTTACAGCAGCCGGGTTTTAACTAAACTTCAAGAAATGTCGTTTTGGCACCCGCAAACTCACAATTCTCGGCCACATCGTTTCAAAAGAAGGAACATCGCCAGACCCTGCCAAACTGCGTGCCGTTGCCGAGTACCCCAAGCCTACTACCCTAAAAGAGCTTCGTAGTTTCGTAGGCTTGTGTTCTCATTTTCAGCGTTTCATTCGCAAGTTTGCCTTTATAATTGCCCCTCTGACTCAGCTTTTCTCCCTTAGCGCGGACCTCTCTGACTGGAATTCCCTCTGCGACGACGCATTCACGGTGCTGCGCCAGCTACTCTCGCCTCCGCCAGTTCTCTGCCACTTCGATCCCAATGCACCCACTGAAATTCACACGGATGCAAGCGGTGTCGGCCTTGGTGCCATTCTCGCTCAACGCAAGGATGGCTGCGACGAGTACGTTGTTGCCTATGCCAGCCGTACCCTAACGAAGGCAGAGTTCAACTATTCCGTCACGGAAAAGGAGTGCTTGGCTATCATTTGGGTTATAGAAAAATTTCGCACTTACTTTTACAGACGCCAGTTTGATGTTGTCACAGATAACCATGCCTTATGCTGGTTAGCGTCCATGAAAGATCCTACTGGCCGCCTCGCTCGTTGGGCTTTACGCCTTCAGGAATACGATATCCGTGTTGTTTATCGCTCAGGACGCAGACATTCAGACGCCGATGCACTATCCCGTTCTCCACTGCCTCCTTACCTTGCCTGCTTATCAACTGCCATTTGCGATTCGTCATCGTTGAGCATCACTGACATGCCATCCAAACAGCGCAAGGATCCTTGGATCAATTCTTTGCTCGACGTCCTCCCTCACAGTTCGTCAGAAATAACTTCACGCTCCCTCTCTCGTCAAGCAAGACACTTTGCTGTCCGTGAAGACTTGTTGTATCGCCACAATTACGTGACGGACGGTCATAGGTAGTTCCGATGACCTCCAGTGTGGCCACGCTGGAGTATTTAAGACGTACTCTCGCCTTCGTCTAAGATACTACTGGCGCGGCATGTATCGGCACGTTCGCCAGTACGTTCGGTCATGCACCACGTGTCAACGACGCAAGACGCCTTTTCACAGCACTGCTGGCCCTTAGCAACCTTTCACCTGCCCAGAGAGACCATTCGACCGCGTCGGAATCGATAGTTATGGTCCTCTACCCAACTCTCTTCGAGGCAACCGGTGGATTATCTTCGCTGTCGATCATTTGACACGCTACGCTGAAACATCTGCGCTGCCTGCTACCACTGCGAAAGACGTTGCATCCTTTCTTCTCCACCATTTCATTTTGCGACACGGTGCACCTCGTGAATTACGGAGTGACCGTGGACGCGTGTTTCTCTGGAACGCCGTTGACGAGCTGCTCAAGGCATGTCGCACTGTCCATCGGGAATCCTCGGCATACCATCCTCAAACCAATGGCGTGACGGAGCGCTTTAACCGTACCCTTGGAGATATGCTTGCCATGTACGCCTCTGACGACCACACTAACTGGGACCAAGTGCTCCCTTTTGTCGCGTATGCGTACAACTCTGCGCCAGTCTTCCTCCTGTACGGACGTGAGCCATCATGCTCCATGGACACCATTCTTCCTTACAGGCCTGATGTTTCCGTAGCGACGCCTGTTTCTGAAGCAGCTGCTTATGCCGAAGAGTGTCGTCAACTCACTGGCTCATTTACCGCACAAGACCAATGGCGCCAGAAAACTGACCACGATTCATCTGCGTCTAATGTACACTATAACCCAGGAATGCTGGCTTGGCTCTGGGTCCCGTCTACCCCTCCTGGTCTTTCCCCGAAGCTTTCGTCGAAATACCATGGCCCCTACCGTGTGGTGCGGCAAACATCTCCTGTCAACTATGAAGTTGAGCCGATTGATTGACCTTCGGACCAACGCTGCCGCGGGCGTGAAACAGCACACATATCACGCCTCAAACCATGCTATGACCCCCTTTTCGTGTCCTTTCCCTAGGTTGTCAGGTTGGCTCCTTTCTGCGCGGGGAGTAATTGTACTGAAGTATAGAGGCGCCAGCTGTGTGCCAGCGTGAAAGAAGACGTTGACGTCCGTGTGTGGCTCGTGCTTGCCGGGTTCCTGCCTGTACCAGCTTGTTGCGGCTAACGTTTCTCGAATAATAACCTGTGTTTTTAAGCAACGTTGCTCGTTGCAATATATATATATATATATATATATATATATATATATATATATATATATATATATATCTATATATATATATATATATATATATATATATATATATATATATTATGAGACCACGTCCGGTACGGCAGCAACCAGGTTATCCTTTTTTAATCCAGGCGCACGAGCCAGAGAGCCAGCCCGCGTGACATTTGATGATGATCACTACAATGGTTTGGTCATGCAGATGAAGATGAAGTACATAGTCAGCGCTCACACTATTTTCCCCCCTTCGCGAAAGAGGGCAGCAAGTTAGAAAGGGTTGGGACGCCGAATATATCGTTTCAGTCGAGAGACGTGGGCGATCTCGGTGTGGCGGCGACGACGATCAGAAGCCGCGTTGACAGGATCAACGCGATAGTTGACTTCAGATGTTCGTTCCAGGACGGTGTATGGACCGAGATATCGGTGAAGCAATTTTTCGCAGAGCCCAGGTACACGAACAGGTGTCCACAAAAGGACTTCGTCGCCTGGGCGGAACACAACAACTCGACGCTTCGCATCAATGTCAATTTTTCTCTTGTCCTGAATGGTAGCAGTGTTGGCGCGGGCTATTTCACGGCAGCGGGCGACGCGAGCGGCGAACTCTTCCGGGAGAGATGAAGATGGATTGGAAGATGTGGACAAAAAGGTGGTGTCCAGAACAAAAGTGAGTACACGGCCATACACGAGAAAAAAAGGGCTGAAATTCGTTGTACGCTGTATGGCAGTGTTATATGCGAACGTGACAAAAGGAAGTATTGTGTCCCAGTTTTTGTGATCTGGTTGCACGTACATAGAGATCATGTCGGACAAAGTTCGGTGAAAACGCTCAGTCAGACCATTATATTCTGGGTGATACGCTGATGTGGTCTTGTGGATGGTGTTAGAGGCCTTTAGGACTTCAGCAAGGACATGTGACAGAAATGTCTTGCCACGGTCACTAAGCAGCACACGCGGTGCGCGATGTCGTAAAATAATGGCGCGAAGGAAAAAATCGGCTACTTCAGAGGTAGCACCAGATGAAAGAGCTGCCGTCTCCGCGTAGCGAGTAAGGTGGTCTACGGCAGTAACAATCCAGCGGTGACCGGCTGGCGTAAGCGGAAGAGGTCCGTATAAGTCTATGCCCACAAACTCAAAGGGAGTGGACGGGCACGGCAGTGGTTGTAGTGGCCCCGCGGGAAGAGACGTGGTACGTTTTCGATGCTGGCATGACGCGCAGGAAGCGACGTACTTGGCGACAGAAGTGGAGAGGCCAGGCCAAAAGCAGCGAGTCCTGAGGTGGTCGTAGGTCTTGTGGAACCCTAAGTGGCCAGCTGTCGCATCGTCATGAAACGCTTGTAGAACTTCCAGACGAAGTGAGCGAGGAATGACGGGAACCCATTGGTTACCGAGAGGATGGTAAATTTGCCGACATAGTGTTCCTTCTTGAAGCTTGAAACGGGCAAGTTGTCGTCTTAGGCGGCTGTTTGGAGAACGCGATAAGCCAGTGAGCCGATCGATGATTGTGCGGCAGTAGGTATCGGCATGTTGGAGCGAGGCGAGATCTGTGGACGAAAGAAGGTCCGCCGAGGCAACTAACTGTTTCGAAGGAGCAGCCGTCTGTTTGGTCACTTTGGCAGGCGGTGACGAACAGATGGAAGGTGACACTTCGGCGCTTTGCGAGAGCGGGCAACGGGACAAAGCGTCGGCATCTTGGTGCTCTCGGCCCGACCTATATGTGACGCTGTAGTCATACTCTTGCAATCGTAGTACCCAACGGCCAAGGCGTCCCGACAAATTTTTGAGAGATGATAACCAACACAGAGCATGATGGTCAGTCACTATTGTGAAATGCCGGCCGTATAAGTAAGGACGAAACTTTTGTATGGATCACACGATGGCGAGACATTCTTGCTCAGTGATGCTGTAGTTTTGCTCAGCATGTGACAGAGTACGGCTCGCATAGGCCACGACTTGTTCTTCGGAAGCTTGGTTCCGCTTAAGAAGGACAGCACCGATGCCAAGTCCACTTGCGTCAGTACGTCTGTAGCACAGTAGGTGCTGCAGGGTCGAAATGGCGAAGCACTGGCCGTGATGTGAGGAATCGCTTGAGGGTGTGAAAAGCGGCTTCGCGGTCATCCGACCAGACAAAGGGTGCACTCGTGGTCAGAAGTTTGTGCAGAGGAGCCGCAATAGTAGCGAAATCACGTACAAAGCGGCGGAAATACGACGCTAAGCCAAGGAAGCTGCGGAGGTCTTTCTGTGTGGTTGGTGTAGGAAAGTGCAGCACCGCGGCAACCTTGTCGGGATCGGGCTCAACGCCATGTTTACTGACGACATGACCTAATACCTTGATGCTGTGACTGGCTAACCGACACTTCTTAGTGTTGAGCTGGAGACCGGGCTTAGCTAAACACGTGAGGACTTCGTCTAGCCGTTCCAGGTGCTGTGAGAAGCTCGACGAAAAAATGAAAATGTCGCCCAGGTAGCAAAGGCAGGTCTTCCATTTTAATCCCCGCAGTACCGTGTCTATCATCTGTTCGAATGTGGCTGGGGCATTGCACAGGCCGAAAGGCATTACATTGAATTCAAAGAGCCCATCTGGCGTAGCAAACGCAGTTTTCTCTTTATCAGACTCGTGCATTGGAATCTGCCAATAACCGGAGCGCAAGTCGAGACTTGAAAAGTACTCGGCACCTTGTAAAGTATCAAGAGCGTCGTCAATGCGAGGCATTGGGTAGACGTCCTTACGAGTGATTTTGTTGAGTGATTTGTAATCAATGCAAAACCGTACTGAGCCATCCTTTTTTTTCACTAGTACGACAGGAGAAGACCATGCGCTTGTCGAAGGCCTGATGACGTTGCGCGCGAGCATGTCGTTGACTTGTTCTTCTATAAGCTCGCGCTCAGAAGCCGACACACGGTAAGGGCGGCGGCGAATCACACGGGATCCGTCGGTGTCGATACGATGGGCGGTCACTGTTGTTTGACCCAGACCTTCGGAACAAACGTCAAAGCAAGTTTTGTGCTTCATTAATAACGCTAGCAAGGCATCCGTTTGCGTTGGGTTGAGATGTTCACACAAAGTGGCCTTGAGAGCAGGAAATGCATCTTCCGCTGACATACACTTTGAGAATGACGAAGCAGATGAACCAGTGATGACACAAAGCGGTGCTTCTTCGGTAATGCTGGCAACAGTGGTCCCCTCAGGCAAAAGAAGTGGTTCTGGCGTCGTGTTGCAGGCCGTGATGCTTGCATAACCACGGGAGAACCGCACTAAACAAGATGCGATGGTGATCCCTCGAAAAATGCAGCGCTGGCAAGGAGCAACCAGAGCGTCACCATCTAGAATGTCACGTGACTTGATCGTAAGGACACGTTCTCGTCCGGGAGGCAGGAGGAAATCCGCAGCTGTCACAAGGTTGGGCGACGAAAGGTCGGCAGCAGAAGAAAGCTCAGTGTCCGTAATACGAATGAGGGGCTGACCACACGAAATTACAGCAGACGCCGCTGACAAGAAGTCCCAGCCTAAGATTATCTGATGAGCGCACGAAGATAGCACAGCCACTTGTATGTGATGACGGATTCCATTGATGAGAATACGAGCAGTGCACAACCCGGTCGGGCGAATTGGACTGTCATTAGCACCACATAACATGGGACCGGCATAAGGAGTTTGCACTTTACGCAGGCGAAAACACAATTCACGATCGATTACCGAAATTGCGGCTCCAGTGTCTATAAGGGCGTCAACAAAAACACCTTCCACAGAAACAGGCAGTAAATTAGCTGGACGAGACGGAGGAGTTGTAGTGTTCCGACGACAAGCAGTTTCCCCTCCAAAAACTGCACCTTCTAGTTTTCCGAGTCCCGAGAGATTGGAGCGGGACGCAAGGGTGATGACGTACGCCGAAACGGTGACGGAGAACGGCTGCGAGATGAACGAGAAGAATGAGGCCCAGCATGAGACCGTGGAGGGGAGGGCGACTGACGGAAGGTGGATGGATACGGTGCGGGATCGTATTCATCGGGTCTCGGGGAAAAGTCTCTCTCGTAAGCTGAGTAACCACGTCGTTCATCCTGCTGACGGCGGCGGCAGAAACGGGATATATGACCCCTTATGCCACAGTAGAAGCAGATGGGGCGGGGAGGACGCCATGTAGAATAGTGGCGTAACCTTGGCGCTTGCGTTGTCATCGCAGCCACATGGTCGCATCCGACGTCCGCAGGCACGGTTGGAACTGGTGCAGGGACCCGCGATGCAACTTCTGCGTACGAAGGCACTGGGAAGCGCACAGGAGACGGGGCATGTGCAGCGCTTGTCATTGATGCCAGTTCGTCCTTGATTATCTCTCGCAGGTTGGGAGGAGGTGTGTGGACAGACGCAACGGTAGGGTTGCCTGGAATAAGGCCGTGAAGTTCTTCTCTGACAATTGTGCGGATAAGGGCCCGCAATTCATGCTCTTTGGTAAAGCGAGCGTCGCAGGAGGCGTGTGGAAGGCGCATGGAATGAAGCGCGCCCAGGCGTTGGCATGTAGTGATGACGTCCCGGACGGTAGTCGGGTTCTGTATCACGAGAGCATTGAAGGCCACAGAGTTGATGCCTTTCAGTAGATGTCATTTTGTGCTCGGCGACAGAGAGCCAGAATATCTTCAATGTAGGACGTATACGATTCGTCGTCCCCTTGAATGCGGGTTGCGAGCTTCTGTTTCGCTACTACAGAACATCCTGCAGACGTGCCAAATACCTGACAGAGATGCCCCGTGAAGGCCGACCAATTGGAGAAGTCGCTCTCGTGGTTGTAATACCAGGTTTTAGCGACGCCATCGAGGTAAAAAGGAACGTAGCGCAGTTTGTGCGGCTCGTCCCAATAATTACAAACGCTATTTCGATCATAACTGTCGAGCCATTCTTCGACGTCTTCGTTGCGAAGGCCGGAAAATACCGGAGGGTCTCGATGAGAGGTACTCACGGTGTAGTGAAGCCTAAGTGGCTGAGAAGGAGCGGTTGCAGCAGTGGGCGGGTTGGGTTCTGCCATTGCTGTTGCTTGAGGGCACAACCGTCGACCAGACCGGAGCTCCAGGGGTGACGGGTAGAGCAGGAGGACGTGGGAACCAAAGCCCGCTCCACCACTTATGAGACCACGTCCGGTACGGCAGCAACCAGGTTATCCTTTTTTAATCCAGGCGCACGAGCCAGAGAGCCAGCCCGCGTGACATACGATGATGATCACTACAATGGTTTGGTCATGCAGATGAAGATGAAGTACATAGTCAGCGCTCGCACTATAAATTGTCACAGGTAATGGATATGAGCCATAACTGTAGCGTGAAATCCCTTAGAAGTAGAGAAAGAAAAGGACTTTTGCTTCCTGGTCTGGGCGCAAGCAAATCGTCGATTCGTCGCTGTCTGTTATTTTGTTCGTGGCACTGGTGGAGGTGCAGGCTAAATGCGCCTCGGCTGCAGATCTTCAGCTGACACACCGAGCTACTTGGAGACAACTACATCTTTCACGGCAAGAAGTAGTCGCCGCCTACGAGGACTATCTCCCAAATACGGTCCTCTCTCTCAGGGCGAGATGGCAACTTCGAGTACCAGCTAGGCGAGTCAAACCAATGACGCCTATTCTTTTCTCCCGCATGTTTTTCATGCGCCGCAAACACCACGCTCATTTCATGGGAACATTTATGATGACGTTGATGACTGGCTTGACCACTTTGATCGAGTTGCCAACATCAACGAATGGGATGAAGCTCGCAAGCTTCGGAGAGTTTACTTTGCGTTAGAAGACTCTGCCAAAACGTGGTATGAGAATAACGAGGGTTCCTTTGCGACGTGGCAAGAGTTCAACCTACAATTTTATGATGCGTACCGCAGCACTGAAAGGAAAGAGAGCGGAGCAGGCATTCTCGTCTCGGAATCAACGACCTAACGAGAGAGTTTCGATGTTTGTCGAGGACATGCTTCAACTCTTCAAGCGTGCCGACTCTGCAATGTCCGAGGAAAAGAAGGTGCGGGATTTATAGCGTGGGGTACAAGAGCAGCTCTTTGCCGGACTCGTGCGCAATCCACCGATGACTGTGGCTGAGTTCCTAAATGAGGCAACCACAATGGAGTGTACTCTCCAGCATCGGTCGTCACAGTATGAACGCCACGATGTGAACCCTGCTGTATGTTCTATTAAGGCTGACAGCGAGACGCATGCCCTTGCATAGTTCATAAGAAGCGTCGTACGGGACGAGATGCGCCAACTCCAAGCAGCGGGGCCCCAACCACCCGTAAGTGCTCTCGCAAGGTGAATGCGAAACGAGATCTGACAGGTGGTCACCCCACTCGCGCCAACAAGGCCTGAGGCTCTGTGTTGACTTATGCGGTGGCTCTGCGATCTCCTGCACCACATTCTTCTGATCACACCATGCGGACAATGGATCAGGCTAGCTCTCGATTCCAGGGCATTCGGCCACCCGCCTTAAGGTTTCCGAGTACACCAACTTATCATCCGTCTGGATCGCGACAGAACGCCGCAAAGGCCGGCGTGTGGCGTACGTCAAATAACCGTCCACTCTGCTGCCACTGTGGCGAAGCAGGTCACGTCTACCGCCATTGCCAGTACCGCCAACTACATCTCCGTGGCTTTCACCCTGATGCTCAGTGCCCACGTTACGGTGAGCGTCCCCGCGACATTGAAGCGTACTCTACGGGCCAGCAAGCTCCTCGCCTTGGTCAACGCTCCCAATCACAATCACCATCACCTAGCCGCCCCACGTCACCTAGCTTTCCCTCGTCATCTTATGCCCTTTCAGAGGCTGGTCACCGAGTCCCCACAGGGGAAACTGGAAACCGCGGCTCCTGGGGGTGAAGCCGCGTCCCAACGAACTGTTATAGAACCTCCCTCGACGCAAATACCCGACGAAGACCGTTCTGACTTTCCAGTCATTTCCGAAAGTCATACGGCTGTTTCCGCCGACATGACAGTGCACGTCGACAATCACGTCATCAGTGCCCTTGCTGACACCGGCGCCGATTATTCGGTTATGAGCAGCGCCCTGGCATCCCAACTGAGAAAGGTACTACCCCTTGGCAAGAACCCCCGTTGCGCACGGCAGAGGGCCACCTCGTCACGCTGACTGGAATGTGCACAGCCCGTGTTCGAGTCCGTGCTTCGACGTTCACAAGGTCTTTCCTCGTATTACCTGTGTGCTCCCGTCCACTCAATCTGGGACTGGACTTTCTTCGCGAACACGGCGCAATTATTGACCTACGAGACTTGCAGGTATCGTTCGAGGACCCATTGCATTCTGAACCTGAAACACCCACTTATCGAAGGCTGCCCTACGCGTATCCTCCGAATCTGTTACTATGCCTCCCTGCAGCAACCTCTTCATCAACGTTGAATATGACCAAGACGTCCCCGATGCTGTAATTGCAGAAGAAAATCTGTCTCTACTTTTTGCACAACAAATCTGCGTTGCCCCAGGTATTGTTTAGCCCTGAAGGAAGCAGGCTTGTCTATTAGTCACGAATTTCAGCGAGGAGTATTGCAATCTTAACAAACACACTGTGATCGCATACCTTGAGGATATTGCCGACGTCTCTGGTTCTCAGTATAATCTGCTCTTTCGTCGTGCGATGATTCTGCCATGACATAAGCAAGCACTCTCGACGTCGTAAACCAGGGTCCACCATCCGCACAACGGGAAAGTCTTTTGAAACTACTCGACTCATTCCGGGACTGCTTCGCTACGACTTCGAAAGTGAACCAAACACCGCTTGCCAAGCATCGTATCATCACCGAGCCTACCGAGAGACACATTCTACAGCACGCCTACAGAGTCTCGCAAAAAGAACAAGACGTTATATGCCAACAGGTTCAGCAGATCCTCAAGGAGGATATCATCCAGCCAATGGCCAGTCCCTGGGCGTCTCCTGTTCTGTTAGTAAAGAAAAAAGAGGGTACCTGGCGATTTCGCGTCGACTACTGAAAGAGATCATGAAGACGTGTATTCTTTACCACGAATAAATGACTCGCTAGACCACATTCGCAACGCTCCTTACTTTTCTTCCATCGATCCACGCAGCGGCTATGGGCAAATGTCTGTTGATGAGCGCGACCGCGAAAAGACCGCCTTCATTACTCGTGGCGGACTCTAGGAGTTCAAGGTCCTTCCCTTCGACTTATGCTCGGCGCCAGCTACTCTTCAAAGAACGATGGACACGGTTCTTTTTGGGCTAAAATGGCAATCGTGTCTTGTGCACCTTGACGATGTGGTCGTCATGTCGGACACGTTTGAGCAGCACGCCCAGCGCTTACAAGCAGTTTTGCAGGCGATTCAAGCAGCTGGACGTTCTCTCAAACCTGAGAAATGCCGCTTTGTTTTCGAGGAACTGAAGTATATTGGCCAAGTTGTCAGCCACGCCGGTATACACCCAGACCCTGAGAAAACGAAAGCTGTTGCCGCACTTCCTGTTCCAACGAACAAGCGCGATCTCCGCCGATTTCTGGGACTGTGCGCGTATTACGGACGCTTCGTCAAAGACTTTTCTAAAATCGCTGAACCGCTAATTGAACTTACAAAAGACGGCGTACCATTTGTCTGGGGTCATGATCAGCATCACGCGTTTGACACGCTACGAAACCATCGTCAAGCCTCACCAGTACTCGGTCACTTTGACGACAACGCTGCCACAAAGCTACACACGGATGCCAGCAATGTCGGACTTGGAGCTGTATTGGTTCAATCGCAAAATTGCGTAGAGCGCGTAATTGTCTATGCAAGTCGAACACTATCATCCGCAGAAAAAAACTACTCTGCAACAGAAAAAGAATGCTTAGTCGTTGTTTGGGCTATAACAAAGTTTCGCCCTTATTTGCACGGTCGACCATTCAGGGTAGTTAGCGACCACCATTCTTTATGCTGGCTCGCCAACCTCAAAGATCCTTCCGGTCGTCTAGCACGGTGTAGCTTTCGAGAATTTGACGTTACAGTCATTCACAAGTCCGGACGTAAACACACTGATGCTGACTGTCTTTCACGTGCGCCAATTGGAAGTATGAACGCGGACGATGAAGAGGACGATACATTCTTTCCTCTGAATCAGCAACCGACTTGGCTCAACAACAGCGCGACGATATGAAGCTAAGCCCACTGATTGACTACATCGAAGCCTGAAAAGGCTGCCTTTCTCGAAACTTTGCAAGTTCGCTGGCGTCGTTCTGCATTAGAGATGGAGTGCTCTATAAGATAATTTCGACCATACCCAGGCGTCTTACCTACTGGTTGCGCCGACTTCGCTTCGGGACGATATTTTACATGCTTGTCACGACGAACCATCGTCCGGAAACCTTGGCTACACGCGCACATTGGAAAGAATTCGCCGCTCATACTACTGGCCACACCTCGCGAAGACAGTTAAGCAGTACGTTCACACATGCCGCGACTGCCAACGCCGTAAGATTCCACCTGTCCAACCAGCAGGACTACTACAGCCTATCGCCACGCCGAAAACACCATTCCATCAAATTGGCATTGACTTGCTCGGATTGTTTCGCACGTCTTCGTCTAAAAACCTGTATATTGCGGCTGCCACCGATTATTTAACGCGTTACAGCGAAACAAAGGCCCTGCCCAGAGCTACCATAGCAGAAATCGCCCAGTTCTTCGTCACCAGCATCGTACTTTGTCACAGAGCACCAGCTGTGATAAATACTGACTGTGGTACAGCTTTCACCGCAGAGATGCTTCAAGAAGTGCTGAGACTAAGTGATACAGAACATCGCTAAACCACGGGTTATCACCCCCAAACAAACGGACTCACTGGACGGTTGAACAAGGCCATTGAAGATATGCTGTCAATGTATGTGGCCATTGATCACAATAACTGGGCTGATATACTTCCTTACGTAAATTTTGCTTACAATCCAGCAGTCCAAGAGAGTACAGGTTTCACACCATTTCGCTTAGTTCATGGTCAGGAGGCCACTACGATGCTCGACGCAATGCTCCTTCCCAACAACATGGGCATGTTCAACGCGGACGCTGCCTTGTTTGCTCAACGCGCCGAGGAGACCCTTCAACTGGCCCTACGCCGTATTCAGGCTCGTCAAACTGCCGACGCACGCCGCTATAACCTTACACACCGAGAGTTTACCTTCCAACCAGGCGAAGAAGTTTGGGTGTGGACCCCCATTCGACAGCGTGGTCACTCTGAAATGTTGCTGCGGCGCTACTTCGGCCCCTACAAAAATGTACGCCGACACAGTGACGTTACTTACGAAGTTTTCCCTGAGGGCACCACAAGACGTTTCCGTCGGTTTCTACAAAGTGATGTTGTGCATGTGTCAAGGCTCATGCCATATTTCTCGAGTCAGCAATCGAACGTGTACTGACTTGCCATGCAATGACTTTTTTGTCACTTTTGCTTCTTTTTTATTGTATTAGTCCTATATCCTTTCTTTATTGAGTACTTTTATGACACCAGCCCATTTTTTGCCTTACGATGCAGTTGCTAGATTCCGTGGTAGCTCCTTTTATTTGTCAATTTTTTTCAACGCTCATCACCAGCACCGAGACGACGCTTTTTGAGGAGAGGGAGTAATGTCACAGGTAAGGCAATGGGTATGAACCATAAGTGTAGCGTGAAATCGCTTGGAAATAGAAAAAGAAGAGGACTTTTGCTTCCTGGTCTGGGGGCGAGCAAGACGTCAATTCGTCGAGGTCTGTTATTTCGTTCAAAGAAATAAATAAACAAATAAATAAATAAATATATATATATATATATATATATATAGGCATGGTGGCGAAAATGGCCGTAGCGTTGCAATAAGTCAAGTAGATCCTCCAAGAGAACGGTAACAACGGAAGTGTTTAATTCGACAGTTTCGGCCAGAGTCTGGCCTTCATCAGGAGTCATGGTACATTCTGTTTGCGCTCACATTTATAGTATTTTGGGTAAAAAATGAGAGGGAAGGAACGAAAAAAAAAAACAGAAAGAAAGAAAGAGTTTGAAAAACGAGAGAGGAAAGGATATCCAGAAAGTTCCAGGTTCCACTGTGCTTCGCGAGTGGCGTCGTCAGTGTGTATTTTCTTAGTATTGCGTTCAGTGCAGTTTGGTGGCGGTCCCTTTATTGTAGACGGGGCCTGGCTAAGGTAAGGGCTTGCGTGTCGCGAAAAATGCTTTTTTTATTATTATTTTTTATTTTTTATTTTTTAAAGACCGTCATTAATTCGGCGTCGGGGACAGCGTTCCGAGGCTCCAGGAAGTCGGCGCGGGAGAAAATGTTTCTTAAGGCGCTGTCTGTCGTTTTGAATGCTATTTTGCTCTGCGAATCCGCGTTTGGGGGTTTTAATTGTGTATGGGGTGGCCCTTCTATATGTCGGGCTTTGTTGTCGAAATGCGGGAAGGGTTTCCAAACTGCGAGAAAGGACGTTTGAAGTGATTGCTATTTTGTACTGGGAAACCGCGTTCGGGGCGTTTAGTTGTGTATGTGGATGTCGGGCTTTGTTGCCAAAATCGGGGAAGGGTTGCCAAAAGGCGAGAAGGGGCGTTTGAAGTGATTGCATTTTGTTCTGGGAATCCACGTTCGGGGCTTTTAGTTGTGCATGCGGTGACCCTTCGACAAGTCGGGCTTACAACTATTGTTCGGTTATTCAGAGAAATAGAAATAGACGACAGTGGTTCACTGAAACACGCAAAGATATTTGTAGTTGTCCAGTCCTCGTCGCCGCCACAGTGCCGCGAAATCTTGAACTGTTATGATTACAATTATAAACTTACATATACACACATACACCCCCATACATATGCGCATATGCATAAGTACATATACACATATAAATGCATATGTATATATTATAGTGCTTTGATTGCTGCAAGTGTACCCGGACTTTCATTTATGCCTTTTTCGAGGGTGTTAAATCGGTGTATGAGGTATGATTCACGTTGTTCACGTTCCCGGTTTGATTTAAATCCTGTTTCTAAAAGTGTGACTGACAATTTGTCGAAGGAGTGGCCGGGAAGGTTAAGGTGTTTTGATAGAGGTAGATTCGGCGCTGATTTCGCGTGGGCTCTGTGATTATTGAAACGAATCCTAAAGGGTGTTTCCGTTTGTGAATCATACCTCATACACCGATTTAACACCCTCGAAAAAGGCATAAATGAAAGTCCGGGTACACTTGCAGCAATCAAAGCACTATAATATATACATATGCATTTATATGTGTATATGTACTTATGCATATGCGCATATGTATGGGGGTGTATGTGTGTATATGTAAGTTTATAATTGTAATCATAACAGTTCAAGATTTCGCGGCACTGTGGCGGCGACGAGGACTGGACAACTACAAATATCTTTGCGTGTTTCAGTGAACCACTGTCGTCTATTTCTATTTCTCTGAATAACCGAACAATAGTTGTAAGCCCGACTTGTCGAAGGGTCACCGCATGCACAACTAAAAGCCCCGAACGTGGATTCCCAGAACAAAATGCAATCACTTCAAACGCCCCTTCTCGCCTTTTGGCAACCCTTCCCCGATTTTGGCAACAAAGCCCGACATCCACATACACAACTAAACGCCCCGAACGCGGTTTCCCAGTACAAAATAGCAATCACTTCAAACGTCCTTTCTCGCAGTTTGGAAACCCTTCCCGCATTTCGACAACAAAGCCCGACATATAGAAGGGCCACCCCATACACAATTAAAACCCCCAAACGCGGATTCGCAGAGCAAAATAGCATTCAAAACGACAGACAGCGCCTTAAGAAACATTTTCTCCCGCGCCGACTTCCTGGAGCCTCGGAACGCTGTCCCCGACGCCGAATTAGTGACGGTCTTTAAAAAATAAAAAATAAAAAATAATAATAAAAAAAGCATTTTTCGCGACACGCAAGCCCTTACCTTAGCCAGGCCCCGTCTACAATAAAGGGACCGCCACCAAACTGCACTGAACGCAATACTAAGAAAATACACACTGACGACGCCACTCGCGAAGCACAGTGGAACCTGGAACTTTCTGGATATCCTTTCCTCTCTCGTTTTTCAAACTCTTTCTTTCTTTCTGTTTTTTTTTTCGTTCCTTCCCTCTCATTTTTTACCCAAAATACTATAAATGTGAGCGCAAACAGAATGTACCATGACTCCTGATGAAGGCCAGACTCTGGCCGAAACTGTCGAATTAAACACTTCCGTTGTTACCGTTCTCTTGGAGGATCTACTTGACTTATATATATATATATATACATATATATATATAACTTGCCATGAGCAGGAATTGAACCTTTTTCACACACTTTTCTTTCTTCTTATTTATTAATAACTTCCCCTATACATGCCTTGGCATCATTGTCTGCTAGATCTCATTATAATTGTGTCAAAACATGGAAAAACGAGCCCTTAGGTATACACTTAGTTCCCTTATTCATTAACGAGGGTCTTGTACTGGCAGACTGGGCGCCGTTATGTTGTATACCAGGGACTATTGGTCAGCTGCCCACTCGTAATAAGTTCACGTGCTACTAGACGCCCCACAGGCTCATAAGAGGGCGTTCTACACTCGGCGCGGTGGCTACAGATGGCGCTGACAGTTACTCCCACGTTTAAACTCACATATAAACCCAGTAAAGTGGCTGGAGGGATAGCCGCCGTGATGGCTCAGTGGCTAGAGTATCGAATACGTTATTCAAAGGTCATAGGTTCGATTCCTACTCACGGCAAGTTACTTTTTCACCCACTTTTTTCTTCCTAATTACAGTAAATTGGTTCTAATTACTTCTATACATTCCTTGGCATTATTGTCTGTTAAATGTAATTTATTTTATATATATATATATAAACATATATATATATATATATATATATATATATATATATATATATATATATATATATATATATATATATATATATATAGTACAACGGTATCCCTACCATATACATATATGTGGTAAGATACCGCAGTACGAAACGTCTGTGAAACAGGCTATTCAGTCGTACAAACCTCAAACTTCCCGCTGAAGCGTCATTGGAGCTAACGCTAAAGCGTTTCAATTCAACAAAATTGGTACTAACGGAATTAAAGTTCCAGTAACATATTTTGTGGCGCAATCTACTGCCTAACACTTCACACTAAGAAGGAATGGCCAGAAAGAATGGGCAGAAATGCCGATCGCCTTTAGGCCTATAGAGCACTGTACCACCTGTCACTCTCGCATTGCGAGATGTGCCATTCTATTTAAAGAAGGGAGCTTAACGAGCGTAGTAGCTGAATAAAAAGAGGAGGATGATTGAGCTATATTTTTTAAGAGATCCAGGACTTTTAGTGTATGGATAACTTTGTGGCGGCGATGAATTTTGCGAGCTGGGACACAGTGAGTCACTTAGGACATTTACAACCTAATCGTAAGCGCATAAGTGCTGCAAAAGTTTCTACATTTTTCTAAACCTTTGCAGACATTTACAGTCGAGTAAGCAGCATTGTCAATAAACAAGCGCACATTTCTAGAAGTGATCGCTTCTTTAGCTCCTGGCAGCATGTTGATCATACGTATGCAGGAATGATCTATATATACATTAGCAAAACACAATTACATGCCTTGTCTAAAAAGGTGGCACGGGTAGTGGTGCGTGAAGTTGGCCCTCACTATGCTGTGTTTCTGCGCTACGCTGCCGAAAGGATTACGCTTGTCTTGTGAATTTCTATGATACTTCTTAGACTGCTCTGTAGCTCATTTTAACGGAGCACAAATATCTATCCTAATTGTATAGTCCATATTGATTTGAGGCGTCGTGCTTTTTTATTTCAACACTTCACCATTGAACTTATGTTTTCAATCCAGAAAAGTTTGGGACAACTCTGGTTTTTTTTATAGCATTTTCAAAAATGCATAGAGATGAATTGAAAGCGGAAGAAAAAAAGAGGGCGACACGTCATTTTTTCAAGGTTTCATTGTTCGCGCTGTTTTAACATGATGTACGCAAGCCGACCAGAGCAGATAATGGACTTTAGTACAAATTTATAGCTAATGTGTGTGATACATCCAATTTCGTAGGAAGCATGAAGAGCGTGATCAAGACGACAATATCTGAGAAGCTCGTGGTGCACTACCGCGATTCTCAGGATATTCACGACCTCGTAGACGCAATACAGCGTTACCTAAAGCGCTGCGGCATGACGTCACGAAACTTTCGTGACTGGAACGACATGTAAGTGAGCTTACAACCTCATTCGCAGTTTTTACTTTGGAAGCAAGTGTTGGTGCAGAGAGCGTACAATGCCTCAAATCATGGAGGCATTGAAGAACTATGTTACTTGCGGAAAGTTGTCGGAAGAGGTACTGCAATGTACGGATGTAATGAAGCTTTTTGCGAAAGCTGGTGGTTCAATGCATCGACTTAGAACAAAAAAGGAGCAAGTTGTCGCCTTCGCACATACTGAGGCAGCTATACGCGATCATACGTTTTTTTAGAATATTATTGGTAAGATATGCCATGATCATTGAAGGAATATTCTGAAAAAGAAATGCATATTGGCCACGCCACCTTCAGCGGTTGGCGACTGTTTTATTATTTTCGTGCACATATCAAGGCGTTAGTTAAAGGCACACCTAAGAGCAAGGCTATTTTTTGCGTACTAGTGACGTAGAGTTTCACAATCCCTAAAACGACCATTTCGCCGCGACTGAGCGCTTACTAAGCGAAAAAACGCGCGAAACAAAAATGCGTATGGAGACGCCACTTGAGATTCCTGCACAAACACTACGACGTGATGAGATTTGAAGACATGTACTGTTTTTAGATAGCTCCTAATCAATACAGCTTCAGTACAATTTCACCTGTGGGTATTTATCAAACGAACTTCCAAGAGATGTTATCGAGACAACGTCTCCAAAATTTGAATAGTGCATGGTGAAATGTTTGACGCCACACGCGTAAGCATCTGTGCGAGAGTGACAGAGAAAACATACATTGAAAGAAGCTTGTGAGTGAAGGTGGTAGGGTCCCTTATTCCAGGAATTCTCTGGCTTGGACAGCCCGCCGAGCTCGAGCGACGAGTTGACGCTGCTCGACCAGGTCCGGCTGGAAGATCGCAGCCTCCCACGCTTCACTGAGGATGTCTTGGTCCGCATCTGGTGCTGCTGCTCGTAGTCTTGGGACGCTTACTTTGCACTGCAGTAGGAGGTGCGCCAGCGTGTCTGCCACATTGCATTGAGGGCAGATGTAGCTGTGCAACGTCGACCTCTTATGGTGCAACAGTACGCCGTGGGTGAACGGGTTGCTTTAAAGACGCCTATAGTCAGTACCTTCGTCTCTTGTGAGCTTTGGATGTGGCGGAGGGTATAACCTGTGTTCGAGCCGATAATGTTGCAATAATGCATTGCACGTTAGTGGTATGGCTTCTCTCGCCTCTTATTCTGTTGTTGAGTGGGAGGTGCCTCGGATCTCGTATAGGAATTCCCGGTTGACGCATTCACGCGCTGCGGTGCGTGCCGCTTCATTTCTCTCGAGACCTTCGTTACCCGGAATCCACACGATGCATGTTTAGGGAGGAGGATTGTCCATGCGCTTTATGAGCCTAATCGCCACCATGGAGACCCTACCTTTCAGGTAATTTTGTGCCGCTGTTTGTGAGTCGGTAAAGACAACGATGTGATCCTCACTCGTCTGGGTGGCGAGTGCTATAGCCTCTTCAGCTGTTTCCGCACGTATGACGATGATAGTAGCCACTGCCAGTACCGCGCTCTTGACGGTAATCTGTGACGGTAATCGCGAAGACACTACGTACCAGATAGTTGGCTGCGTCCACGTATCGCACCTTTGGGTCATTGCCATGCTTTTCAGGATCATGTTAACCCTGGCGAGCCGCCTTTCTCGGTGATGTTGAGAATGCATATTTCGAGGGATCTGCTGAACTTCAAGAATTTATCGCAGCTGTGATGGTATTTTACCTTTGCGTTCTTCGTTGGGTTCTAGGGTGGTCTGGTATCCTGTGCGTCAGAGGACGGCTTGCCCTGTGAGTGGCAGCTTGAGTATCTCAACCTGGTTGATGAGGTGTGCTTTGGTGAGTTCTTCCCACGTATTATGAACTCCCAGGTGAAGCAGTCGGTCAGTGGAGGCGGCTGGCGGCAGTCCTAGGGCAAGCTTTGTAGCCTTTCGTATCAGCAGATTAAGTTTTCGTTTCTCCGCTGTCTTCAGGTTGAGGTAGGGAGTTTCGTACGTTATGCGGCTGTAAAGGAGAGCTTGTACCATTTTTAGGGTGTCGTGCTCTTTGAAGCCACTGCGGCGGTTAGCCACCCTTCGGATTAGGTGAGTGAGCTGTATCACACTGTTCAGCAGCCGGGGTAGGGCAGTGGAGCCAAACCCACCTTTATATATATGTAGTCCAAGGACTTGAAGCATGTCAACTTGTGGTATTTGGACTGCCTGTAGAAAGACTTGTGGGTCAGAAGTGTCGTAGCTTGGCGGTCTACCCCGGGTGCGTGCCGCAAGTACTAAAAGTTCGAATTTTTCCTGAGCACTATAGAGGCCCCAGGTCTTGAGATATCCTTCAGTGATGTTAACTGCCTCTTGAAGTAGGTCCTCCTATTCACCCGTGCTTGAACCTCTTCTCCACATAATGTTATCATCGGCGTATAACGCTTCATGTATCCCAGAGACAGTGTCCAAGATGCGCGCATACGCAAAAACAAAGCAATAAGGCTCTTGCGCAGTCGCGCTACGTCCACAATATTCGACGAGTGCTTTCGACACCATTGCAAGAAGGCCCCATCTGGAACTACCTCGTAGTTGACAATGCTCACGTGTCTCAACACTTTACACGATCCAAAGTACACCGAGCAAGCAGTTTTTCTGACCATCACTGGTGTTAAACTGGCATCCACACCGAAACTTGATCACCAGGATGGTAGTCAACTTGTCGATGGCGAACGTTCTAGAAGCATGCATCTGTACTCTGCTGGTGCATAATGTGTATGCGCGCTAACTGGCGTGCTTCTTCGGCGTACTGGGTAAGCTGCACAGCATCAGGAGTGATCAAAGCATCGCAATTGTTTAGAAGCATCGTATCCAGCATGGTCTGGACCTCACGTCCATAGACAAGACGGAAAGGCGTGAATCGCGTAGTTTCCTGAACGGCAGTATTGTACGCGAATGGGCCGTACGGTAGCACCTGGTCCCAGGTCTTATGCTGAATATTTACGTACATAGATAACATGTCAGCGATGGTCTTGTTGAGTCGCTCTGTCAAGCCGTTGCTCTGCGGATGATATGCCGTGGTCTTGTGATGGCTCGTGTAGCTGAGCTTGAATACGTCATGAATGAGCTGGGCCGTGAATGCTGGTCCACTGTCTGTGATTACGCAGGACGGGGCGCCAGGTCGAAGAACGCTCTGCTCCATAAAGAATTGGGCAACGTCAGAAGCCGTAGCACGTTGTAGTGCCTTTGCTTCGGCGTACTTAGTCAAACAGTCGGTGGCTACTACAATCCACTTGTTGCCGGCAGATGATAGTGAAAAGGGCCCCAGTAAATCCATTCCTGTTTGATCAAAGGCGCTCTGGGTGGTTATATTGGCTGAAGAAGCCTCGCGGGCTTTAGTGGCAGGGATTTGTGGCGTTGACATTCCCGGCAGCTTTTCACGTATCGCTTAACTGATGCAGAAACTTAGGCCAAGAGTATGCTTGTCTAACTCGAGCAAGAGTTCGAGAGGAACCTAGGTGACCAGATGTGGGCTCATCATGGAAGGCAAGAACAATGACATCACGCACGTCAGTTGGCACAACTTGAAGATAGGCTCTCTAATAGCCATTGGAGTTTTTCCTATACAGGACCCCATCTCGCAGATAGAACGATGACAGACTTCGAGAAATACATCGAGGTATAGACGAGTTGCGTCCTTCAAGGTTTTCGATAACTGCACGAATTTCATTGTCCGCACGCTGTCGCGTAATCAGACCTGTTGTAGTAAAGGCCCCAAGGAAACCATCGTCATCCTCGGTGTCGTGGCCACAAACTTCGACAGGTGCACGGGATAATGAATCAACATCTTCGTGCTTGCGGCTCGATTTTTAATCGATTATGAAATCATATTCCTTCAGACGAAGGCTCCATTGTGCTAGTCGCCGACACGGGTCCCGTAGGCTAGCTAACCAGCACAGCGAATGATGGTCGGTCACTGCCTTGAAGTGGCGTCCGTAAAGGTAAAACCTGAATTTCATCGTGGCCCACACAGCAGCGAGGCACTCTTTCTCTGACGTGAAGTAGTTGACCTCGGCGCGGAAAAGAGTGCGGCTATAGTACGCTATCACTCGCTCTGTGCCCTCTTGTTGTTGTACGAGGACAGCACCAAGACCCACGTTGCTGGCGTCGGTATGAATTTCAGTATCAGCGTGTTGGTCAAAGCGAGCGAGGACTGGTGGCGTCTGCAAACGCTCCCGTAGTTCAGAGAAAGCTGCGTCCTGTTCTTCCTCACAGACGAATGAAACAACTTCACGAGTGAGTCGAGTGAGCGGTTCAGCAATCCTAGAAAAATTGACTATAAAGTGGCGATAGTACGCGCAGAGCCCTAGAAAGCGACGCGCTGCCTTCTTATCCCGTGGAACAGGAAACGAGGCCACGGCGGTGCTTTTGTCAGGGTCTGGTCGAATACCATCCGCACTGGCAACATGGCCGAGAAACTTAAGTTCCTTGTAACCAAAGTGGCATTTTTATGGCTTCAGCGTCAGGTGAGAAGAGCGGAGCGCTTCCAGCACATTCTGCAGACGCTTCAGGTGCCCCTCAAAGGTGGCAGAAAACACGACAACATCATCGAGATAAACTAAGGACGTGTGCCACTTCAGACCGGTAAGAACAGTGTCCATATTTCTTTGGAATGTCGCAGGTGCAGAACAGAGGCCCAAGGGAAACACTTTGAATTCATATAGGCCATCCGGTGTAACGAAGGCGGTTTTTTTCACAATCTCGTTTATCAACTTCGATCTGCCAGTAGCCACTTTTCAAGTATATCGATGAAAAATATTTGGCCCGCCACAGTCTGTCGAGGGAATCGTTGATGCTAGGCAGCGGATAGACGTCTTTTTTAGTCACGAGGCAGCGGATAGACGTCTTTTTTAGTCACGCTGTTAAGTTTCCTGTAGTCCACGCAAAGGCGCAGTGATTTGTCTTTTTTCTTCTCGAGCACCACGGGAGATGACCAGGCACTTTTCTAAAGTTGGATAATGTCATATTGCAACATCTCTTTGACTTGAGCATTTATCACGTCACGTTCCTTTGCCGAAACGTGGTAAGGGTGTTGTTTTATGTGCGAGGCGTCGTTATACGTAATTCTTCGGTGTTTGGTGATTGGTGTCGGACGAACCTTCGAGGTGGACGCGAAGCACTCTTTAAATTGATATAGCAGTTCACGCAGCTTGGTCTGTTGTTGTTCCGAGAGGATCAACTTGACATCAACTTTTTCAAGTAGCGAAGTCACATCGCCTGGTGTCGGTCGAAGCCCGTCGTTGGCTGATGTAGATGCGAAGCATTCAAAAACGTCTGCGATAGGGTAGGCG
Source organism: Rhipicephalus microplus (assembly GCF_043290135.1). NCBI lineage: Eukaryota > Metazoa > Arthropoda > Arachnida > Ixodida > Ixodidae > Rhipicephalus > Rhipicephalus microplus. The sequence continues at coordinate 116,800,687 of NC_134704.1, forward strand.
AAAGTGATGGCAGTGTCACGAAACAGGTGCTGGTATTCATTACTAAAATTAGTCACAAGTAGGGCAGAGTGTCCGTCATAAAGTGTGACGAGGCTGCGTGCAGCGCAGACACCCAGCGCGAACAAAAGCGTCAAGTTTCCTTCGGCGAAAACCTCACTATTCCGTAACTTGTCAGACACTACATCAACTTGGACGCTTGAAGGCGGAGGCAACGTGATGCTATCGGCAGAAACGCGAAGCGTGCTGTCACGGATGTCGTCAGGTTTGTCGGAGGATCCAGCTGTCAAAAACGTCACGGTACGCTCTCGAAGATCAATAATAGCGCCGTGCTCTCGCAAAAAGTCGACTCCGAGGATTAGGTCTCGGGAACAGTCACGAAGTACGAGGCAGATGGTGAGAAACGTACGTCCCCGAATGCTCACTGTGATAGTGCACATGCCGATTGGGGTGACTACGTGCCCACCGGCATTACGAATTTGTGCTTCGTACCAAGGCGTTACAACTTTTTTTGTGTGCGCTGCTAGTTTCCCGCTTATGATCGAGTAGTCCGCACCTGTGTCCAATAATGTACTAACGTCGTGGTGACCGTCGGCTACCACACGTATATCCAGAGAAAATCTGCTTCTGGCTCACGTCGCTGTCGTCAGGAAATCGCTCCGTGTCCGCGCTTTCGTCGGTGGGAGACCTTGGTTGCGTCGAGTGTCAGCGGCCTCGCTCCCAAAAGTCGCTGTCGTTAGTTTTCCCGCCTAGGGCTTGGCAAGCGCGCCGGCGCCGGTCCTGGGAGGCTCCAAAAATTTGCAGACGATCACCTTGGGGATGGGGACCGCGACTGCCGCCGCAGTGACATGCGCTGCTGTGACAGGTAATCTACAATAGCTCTTGGTCTTTCGCCAAATCTTGGCTGTAGTGCGTCGACGGCGAAACCCTATAGTCCAAGGCGACGATAGGCACATTCCCGGTACACATGTCCAGCTTCACCACAGTGGTAACACAGTTGTCGTCTGTCCAGTGTGCGCCATACGTCGGATTTTCTGGGAAGCGGCTAACGATTTTCTAAGTGCTGAATTGGCTGCAGCGAAAGAAGTGCATCCTGAGGCATAAGATTAACGAAGCGCGGTGAAGCAGGAATATTCAGGCTTATAGCTTTTGCATAAGATGCACGATGTGGCTCCGCCGGGACAGGCGGGACATAGCTGGAAGGCGGCACTTGGAGAGCCTGTCCTACTTCGTTTTTGACAAGACTGCAAATAGACCCTGCAGTAGGTTGGGACTGGCACTGAATCTTTTGTAGTTCATCGTGCGCCACCGATCGAATGAGATCGCAAAGAGACTCGATGTTGATGTTGCTTGCCGTGCCTCCGATCTGACCTATTGACGAAGCGGCACTCACTTTCCGGTCGTACACAGTAGAGCGCTGCTGAAGCAGTTGCTTCGTGGTTGTCGCTTCGGTCGAAAACTCCGCCACGGTTTTTGGGGGACAGCGAACGAGGCCAATAAATCAGCTAGCAAGAAGCCAATAAATCAGCTAGCACTGAGAGGGAAAGTACAGGAATTCAGAGTGTCGCTGCAGAACAGGTACTCGGCTCTTAGTGATGAAACCAACCTTAGCGTAGATACAATGAATGATAATCTGACGAGTATCATTACGGAGTGTGCAGTGGAAGTTGGAGGAAGGGTAGTTAGACAGGACACTGGCAAGCTTTCCCAGGAAACGAAGAACCTAATTAAGAAGCGTCAAATCATGAAAGTGTCAAGTACAACAGACAAAATAGAACTGGCAGAGCTTTCGAAGTTGATTAATAGACGTAAAGTATGCGATATAAGAAGGTATAACATGGAGAGAATTGAACACGCTCTGAAAAACGGAGGAAGTGTCAAAGCATTGAAGAGGAAACTTGGGATAGGCAAAAGTCGGATGTATGCACTAAGGGACAAAGAAGGCAAAATAACTACCAATATGGATAGGATAGTTAAAATAGCGGAGGAGTTTTACAGAGATCTGTACAGTAGCCGAGACAACCACGACCTTAATACTATAAGAACTAGCAGTAACCCAGATTACACCCCACCAGTAATGATCGAAGAAGTCAGAAAAGCTTTGGAGAGCATGCAAAGGGGCAAGGCTGCTGGTGAGGATCAGGTAACATCAGATCTGCTGAAAGATGGAGGACAGATTGTGTTAGAAAAACTAGCCACCCTGTTTACGAGGTGTCTCCTGACGGGAAGGGTACCAGAGTCTTGGAAGAACGCTAACATCATCTTAATACATAAGAAAGGAGATGACAAGGACTTGAAGAATTACAGGCCGATCAGCTTGCTCTCTGTAGTATATAAGCTATTTACAAAGGTAATTGCTATCAGAGTAAAGAAAACATTAGAATTTAATCAACCAAAGGAACAAGCAGGATTTCGAACAGGCTACTCAACAATTGACCACATTCATACTATCAATCAGGTAATAGAGAAATGCTCAGAGTATAACCAACCCCTATACATAGCCTTCATAGATTACGAGAAGGCGTTTGATTCAGTAGAAATATCAGCCGTCATGCAAACACTGCGGAATCAGGGCGTAGATGAAGTATATATAAACATTCTGGAAGAAATCTACAGGGGATCAACTGCTACCATAGTGCTTCATAAAGAAAGCAACAGAATACCAATCAAGAAGGGTGTAAGGCAGGGGGACACAATTTCCCCAATGCTATTTACCGCGTGCTTACAGGAGGTTTTCAGAAGCCTAGAATGGGAACAGTTAGGGATAAGAGTCTATGGAGAATACCTTAGTAACCTGCGCTTCGCCGATGACATTGTATTGCTGAGTACTCGGGGGACGAATTGCAACTCATGATTACGGAGTTAGACAAGGAGAGCAGAAAGGTGGGTCTTAAAATTAATCTGCAGAAAACGAAAGTAATGTACAACAACCTCGGCAAGGAGCAGCGCTTCGAGATAGGTAATAGTGCACTTGAAGTTGTGAAAGACTATGTCTACTTAGGGCACGTAATAACCGCAGAGCCGAACCACGAGATTGAAGTAACTAGAAGAATAAGAATGGGGTGGAGCACATTCGGCAAGCACTCTCAAATTATGACAGGTAGTTTGCCACTATCCCTCAAGAGGAAGGTATATAACAGCTGTATCTTGCCGGTACTTAGCTACGGAGCAGAAACCTGGAGACTTACAAAGAGGGTTCAGCTTAAATTGAGGACGACGCAGCGAGCAATGGAAAGAAAAATGGTAGGTGTAACCTTAAGAGACAAGAAGAGAGCAGATTGGATTAGGGAACAAACGGGGGTTAAGGATATCATAGCTGAAATCAAGAAGAAGAAATGGACATGGGCAGGGCATGTAGCGCGTAGACAGGATAACCGATGGTCATTAAGGGTAACTGACTGGGTTCCCAGAGAAGGGAAGCGGGTTAGGGGGAGACAGAAGGTTAGGTGGGCAGATGAGATTAAGAAGTTTGCGGGTATAAATTGGCAGCAGCAAGCACAGGACCGGGTTAACTGGCGGAACATGGGAGAGGCCTTTGTCCTGCAGTGGACGTAGTCAGGCTGATGATGATGAATGAGGCCAGCGAAAAGCTGCTCCTTCACTCCTCGTATTAAATGACCGACTTTCTTTTCTTCTGCCATGTCGGGGTCGGCTCGACGAAAGAAGATCGTCATGTCCTCGACGTACATCATGACGCTTTCATTCGGTATTTGGGGGGCGCGACTGAATCGCTCACTCGGCTAGTTCGCGGTGATCGGGATTGGCCCAACTTGCCAGCAGGTATCGACGAAAGACGCTCCACGAGGGAAAAGGCTCACGTTTTTCGTACCAAGTACGAGCGCCGTCCTGCAAGCTGAAATACACGTTCCTCATTTTGTCGAAGTCGGTCCAACCATTGTAATTCGATACCCATTTGAACTGGGCCAGCCAGTCTTCGACATACTGCAAGACGGAACAGTGGAACACCTTCGGCACACGTGGCTTCCACAGCGTATGACGCGTGGCTGCAGCGCTTTCATGTGCGTTGGAGGCTGCAGCGCCTTCCGTAGCGTTCGGGGGTGTGAAAGACGTCATCTCGGGAAGAGGTCCACACTCAGGAAGTAGTCCACGGAGTCTTTGGCTTGAGCGGTGGACAGGTGCTGTCAGTGTAGGTACAGGGCTACCTGGAGGCGTTTGGAACATCGGCTGGGAGTTACTCAGCAGCTCCACCTTTTGTCACGTGCCACAAAAGGTCTTCAACTAGGAAGAACTGAGCCGGCGGGGAGACTCACCGAAAACTGGCAAGATGGCTGCTTCAATAATAAACAACTAGCCAGAGCACGCGCTGCCGCAGAACATCGTCTTTCATTCTCGCGGGCAGCCATGGCTTGCGATCGCCGTAACTAGCGGCCAAGTGGCAATATCTATTGAAAAGTACACTCACTGCGATGAGTCTGATGTCAAACGATGCCCTGCAACGTGAGGAATTCCAGGTCACCAAACGCGAGCAATGTCCAGGCAAGGTTGCAAAAAAAAAAATATCAATAAGAGCAGGAGCCCATCTGAGGTGCGACTACACACCTCAGCCCCCTGGCGGCCACCGCATTTATGGGGAAATGAAAAACAAAACTTCAACCTCAATCTCCTTCGCTAATATTGAACTGATGATAGCCAAACAAACGCCACCAGAGTTTTCAGAGTGCAGTTTGTCCATCTAGACCAAATCATTGTTTCACAACAGTGTTGCTTTAATGTCACGGAACGTCAAATGCATTGACCCTCACTTTCTCGTGCGTATTTGTTAAACACAGCACTGTTATTTCAGCTGTTAAAGATGCAAAAAGGCAAAGCTAACAGCCCAATATGGCGTATCCAAACCCACCGATAGGATGGTCAATAGTATCAATGATTATACAGGTCAGCACAATTCGTGGATATTCGATGCTTGGACAAAAAAACTTGACCTATCACAAGTATCCAATTCCTTAACTCGTCTTATCTTCATTTAACTTGTCTTTGCAGTTACTTCAACTGTGACGCGTCGAACCCGAGTTATGAACGGTGCTCGGTGCCGCCGTCGTGTTGCCGCCCCGAGTGGACCTTCACTGGAATCTTCTGTGGGCGCAGCGTACTGAACTTGTCCGATCACGAGGCTTGGTTCCGCGTTCACACGGGAAGCTGCCCTGACGTGACAAACTGCTACGTGAAGGAGCACGTCATGATCATCGGGGTGTCTGCCCCATCGCCATCATTGTGCTGGCCTTCATCAACATGGTCACGAACGCCGTTATTGACGAGATCGACATCATTCGCAGGATATATGACCATGTTAACGGTGCAGAGGCGGCAGTGTCATCCATATTCACAACCTAAGCTAAAATATTCGTTACAGGGTGTCTTGTTTTTTTTTGTTATTTACATTTACACATTCAATCTTTTATGGTAATCGATTTGGGTTATTTTTTTAATCTTTTTAAAATATTTTTAGCACTTTAGGCCACAATAGAGAATAATCGCAACATAAATAGTTGATCGAAGGATGTAAAAATTGAGGGGCTTAGTTTCCTTTGTTATACATTATATTATTTAAACTTAACAGACAATGATGCATGGAAAGCCTATGAAAAAAAAGAAAAGTAGGCGAAAGGTTATATATATATGCTGTTAGCGGTCATCCATCTGTCCTCTTTAGGCAGGTATACATTTTCATATAAATGTAGTGTCGGTAAGCGCCGCTAGGGTCCCTGACTCTGAGTTTAGAACATTTTTTTTATATTACGCGCTGGCAGCTTACAAATAATCACACGCATGAAGCGTAAATATATCGTCTTCCAGAACCAAAGCCTCACTATGAACGAAGGAAAGAAATGGGAAATTTAAGGCTAATTTATGCTTAGCTATTCCCCTCTGGAAATATGGTTGAGGAATAAAGTGGTACAAGACGTGACGGAGAGGCGACGCCATTTTTGCATGAAAATGCTGAAATCAACCTTGACAGATAGAGGAATTTGGATTCGCAGAAAAGCATAGAGGCCTGCGTGGGCGACAGTGTTCTCTTGCCTGCTTCTCTACACCGGGTTAGGGAAATGGGAAAGCAACCGCACGATGGATAACGATGGTGATTTATGGTGGTGAGTATATACCGCTGCTACAAGTTAACCAAAAGCTATATTCAACATCAAGTCGAATCATTTCTAACAAGGTTATAAGTGCTCTTACGACCACAGTCTCACTGTTGACCTCAAGTCAATCGTCGAACACAAGCTGATCACGTTCCAGTACGTTACAATATGGACACGTAAAATAAATGAAATTCTTTCGCTCGCTAGTTTATGCAGGATAGGTAAAAAAACAATGTTCATGTGTTTCTGGCACCTGAAGGTGATTATCACGGGCACCACCTTCACTGCAGCCGACAATATGGGTATAACAGGCACAAAAAATTCATAAAAGGGACATAAAAATGCAGAAAATACAATCGCATTTTCGGTCATTATTATCTAAGATTTTCAATAAAAAAGCAAGCAATTTTTTTCCTCCGATGACCACAGTCTTTCTCTAAAACTTTCAAGATTTGGCTCGTGTGCTTGGCATTTCGTGTACGGTCTTCATAAGCCATTTCATTTACACGTGCCTTATCGCTGAATTCTCCCTCGCTCAGCATTTTACTGGATCATCGGTGAGTAGTGAAGCGGGATCCTTCAAACGTTTGAAGTGCACAAGTGGTGAGTAGTGGGGTTTTCCTTACATGCAAAGCACAGCAATGAGTGCCCGCGCACAACTTTCTCTTCAGACTTTCAAACAAAATTATGTGACGCAGTCCCCCTCATTTTATCGGGTCGGTAAGGGCCATTCATTACAGTGCTATATCCTCTTGAACAGGTAATTTTTTTGCGCTGTAGCCCATGATCTATTTATTTACAGATGTGCCAAAAAGGGTGTAATAGTGCTACACAAGCGGTGCCATTATCATTTCGGCTTAATATTGTAACCCTTTAAAACATGTTAGAATAGTCTTCCCATCTTTTGACCTTTCTTTATTATACAATATCAGCCGCACTAATCGTGGAGTAGAAGAAGAAGATGACAATCGTTTTTTTTTTGTTCTTTTTGATTAGATCGTCAAACAAGTGGGGCGGCTTAATGATAATTGTATCAAGTAGATTATGTTATAGGGTGAGAATTTCTTTCAGAATGTTAGGCTCGGGGTGTCAAATTGTTGGAATAGACTTGTCTTCCCGGATACAAGCTTTTTCATTTATTAATTGTTATTTCCTCTCTGGTGTTCAAAGTACTAGTCACGTTGGCAGCGTTCTGGCAGCCTGTTGAAGAAAAAATGTATTCACAGGAGAGACTAATTCACTGCATCTGTCTTGGGAGCTAAGGACAAATTCTTGTGGTAGGTGGCTGCGGGAATAGACCATTGACCACAACCTGTCGTGTCCGAAAAAAGGCCGCGTAACATTCGTCCGAAGTTGGACTTGCTCAGTATAGGATTTACTGTTGCTCTTCAATGCAATCAATTTTTTGTCATCGGCTGTTCTTGACTCAGCCACTAACTGCAACCACCTTCACATTGTTTTTTTATATTACTTGTTGAATAATAACTTTAGATTGACCAACACGCACATATGTAAACCATGGTAAATTTCAAGCCTGCCTGCATTCTGCCATTCCTAAACTTCAAAATGCGAGTGCTAATGAGATTGCATGTACGAATGGCTCAATACTGGAGAGATCTACAAAAAATTCTGAATTTGCTACTTAATCGAGTAAATGATCTTCATCTCGTGGGTGTGAGGATGAATGTACGGGAGATTATAGAAGCCGAAATTCCGCTGAAAAAGCTTCTCATCAATCATTACTCAGCAAACTAGAAATACTGCCAATTTTTTGCTGTCGTATTGAAGCATACTATTAAGGGCGCGAAAGAAAAATACGACTCTTCATATTACAATTATCTTTCTAAATGAAAAATTGAGCGTGCTTTGATCCTATAGCTCGTGAGGAGAAAAGTACTGCCAACGCCTTTGACCTTACAATCATGTGTCTTTTTGCCGGAAGAAATGAACTACTCTCCAGAAGACAGAGAGCAAAGTTCAGAGCACTGTGTCACTGCTAATATTTCGGCTATTCGCCTTATGCTAGTAAATTCACTTGGATTTCCAGAAATTTTGTTAGCTGAAATAAGCCACACGGTACTAAGCTTAACGAGGACATCTGCAGGGCCACTTGAAAAAAAAAAGAATTCTTTGTTCAAAAATTTACTTCAGGAGTCGCCTAAACTTCTGCTCAAGCTTGTGAATTATTTGTTAGGGAATGCATGGACCACGCCAGAATGGAAACTTGCAAAAGTTGTAAAGTTGCTCTAAAGTCAAAATGGAGCATGCATGTTGGATAACATGACACCAATCACATTGGCATTAAACTTAAGTAAAATTGGTTTAGAGAATAATCAATATACAAATAAAGAACTTATTGACCAGAGGTCAGTTTATAGCCTTTGTCTAATTGGGTGAAGGACTGGTTGTTTAATTTGGAATATTCATGTTGATTTGAAAATTCGTATGCAACTTACTTGGCTACATAACAAATCTGCAGCTGTAATTACTTTACACTTCACTAAATCATATCAAACCGTAGAGCATTGTATATTTATACATCAATTAAAATAGCTTGATTTCTGTTGTACATAATAACGTTGGCTCATATTTTTCTTGCAGACAGAAAATTTTATTGTTTATAGATAATCTGCTCACTCACAAACAAGAGGAATACCGCAAGGCTCACTGGTTTTCCCAGTGCTATTTCATGCACTAATCAGCACCATTAGACGTCACCAGAACATAACAACTTATGCTTATGCTACGATGTCACGTTTTTCGCAATCGCAGATAATATTCAGACTTTATCTAAACGGCCACAGATTTACCTTAATACCTTAGATAGCTGGCTTGATGGTAAGTTATTTATGCTTAATTCGAGGGAATGCGCGCTTCTTACACTCCCTCTGCAATTCCCCGTGCACATCTCACTGTCTTATTATCATCAGGATATACCACAGGTAGAACCTATTAACCTCGAAGTAATTCATCATACATTGCTTAACTGGCGACCTCACATTGACTATATCGCCGGAAAAGGTGCGCACGCTTTTGGCGTATTACGTAAGCAAAGCAACTACCTCATTTTTATTAGAAACGACCCGCTGATAATGATATATCGCATATACATTCGACCTATTTTGGAAGCTGGTTGTACACTTTTATCTGAGGATCCAGCCTGTTGTTGTTGTTGTTGCCCCTTCGCACTGGCACATACCCACTATGGGGGATTGGCCATGAAATCTAGAAGTATCCTATATGAGATATATTAAAAGGTTTATCCTTAATGAAAAAACTAATGATGTAATAGAAAATAATAATTAACTAAAAAGGAATATTAAACTAAACAAATAATTGAAGATTGAATCAAGAAGAGAAAAGGTGAGGTAATACTACAGTGGAAGACAGAAATTTTGAGTAGACCAGACAATCGAGCTTATCTCACCCGGTCACAATCAAATGAATATGCAAATTTCATTCAAAATTAGACAAGTGTCTTCAGAAATATATTTAAGCAGGCATTATTATGACATGCGCTTTGATTCTCGAATGAAATTGCATACAGCATCGAATACGCTCCTGTGGCAATGTCCCAAGCTAAAGGCACCGAAACTTAGAACATTATCTGCAGTTAAATTTAAACCTACTGCTTGAAACGGAACAATTAAAAGTCTTTTCCTAATTAATGAATAGTTTTTACATGTTATAAAGTAATGCTCTATTGTTTCCGTTTCTTCACAGAATGGACACAGGGGGGATATCGCCAGACCAGCTCTGTGCAAGTAAAAGTTTAATGGAGGGACACGACATCGAAATTTGGTTAAAATAACTTCTAACTTTTTAGATTGACTCCACTGAGGTTTCCAGGGGTATGTTAGGTGCTGATAGTCCGTATATTTAGTAATATTTTCCATAATATCCGTATAAATAGCCCATTTTCTATATCTGATCGACACTATGTGTTCCGATTCTGGTAGTACCGAGATCACAGGGCCATCAAGTGTGGCTCGAGATAGTGAATCGGCTATTTCATTCAACCGTATGCCACAGTGTCCCGGGACCCAGACTAACTTCAGGAACTTCACATGAGGTGGAACTAATGTTTGTAATGTCGCTAGAGCTCTTGATTGTTCTAAAGCTGTGAGAGTAGTACACAGCGAAAGAGAATCAGTAATTATCATTGCACTCTCTTCGTTTGAAGGAAGTTTTCGTAGCGCTAAAATAATAGCCAGGAGCTCAGCTTCGAAAACCGGAGTGAAGTCTGGTAGTCTTACCGAGAATGACCAACCGAGGTAATCTGAGACGATTCCTACTGCTGCCTTTTCTTTATTCACAGAAGCGTCTGTGGCTATTATGTTCTTTATTTCCGCATGAGCTATGTAGTCTTCTAACCTGTCATTTAAGTAACTCGAAGATTGAAACTTAGATAGTGGGGGAAAAATTTCATCACACTCTATCGTAATATTGTGATTTAATGCTTTGGTTCCAATTACCGATCTGATATCCACCTTTATGCTTTCAAGTTTCTTTTGTACAAAAATAATCTGGGGAGTACGAAAGCGTGGCCAGTGAGCGAGGAAGAAGGCGTCGGGGTCACTAATAAAGGCATATGCAGACCGTCTCGCTGATAAGCCGTAAAATTTCAAGTATGTTTGTACTGTTAAGATACGTAATCGGCAAAGAATAGTTGGTATGCGAGCTTCCTGATATAGTACATTAATAGCGACATACCTGGGGAGTCGCAAACACAACCGTAACGCTTCTCGCTCTAATAGAACTAACGGTTTAATTTTGTACGTAGGGCCACCCGAAAATAATATACACCCAAATTCGAGTATTGGGCGCATGTACATTTTATATATCATTAATAAGGTGTGTCTACGTAACCCATATTTTCTGTTGCTCAACCTTCGCAATAAGCCTGAAGCTCGTTGTGCCTTTGCCACGTTATAGTCTATGTGAGGGCTCCAGTTAAGTTTCTCGTTATAAATAATGCCCAAATATTTGATAGACTCTACTTGTGGAATCGGTTCCTGATTATAAAGTACTGAAATTTGAATAGAATCTGCTATAGGGAACACCAGGAGCGCACTTTTACTGATGTTTAGAGACAATGAAATTGAATGCAGCCAAATTTCAAGAGAATACATGTACTTTTGCAATTTTTGATGCAAAGAATAAATGTCACTATCTGCAACGAAAAATGCAATGTCGTCTGCATAAATGTAGACAGTGATATCTCGTTCAATGGGAATTGAGCTCATCAACACATTGAATAACAGCGGAGATAGGACCGCCCCTTGAGGTACTCCACGTTGCTGTTTGAATTTAGATGAGTGACATCCATCCTTTGCACAATAAAATTCTCTCGATTTTAGAAACTCTGCTACCCAATCAACAATATAACGCGGAAAGTCACATTCGTGTAAAGAATTCAATAAAATTGAGTGCTCAACGCTATCATAAGCTTTAGCTATGTCTAGTGTTACTAGTACCGCGTATTGTCGTCTTTTTCGGGCAAGCTGTATTCGGCTCTCTAAGTCGGCATGAGCACACCAAATTGAGCATTCGCTACGAAAACCTATTTGAAATGGTTTCAATATTAGCTTGTCAGCCATCCAAACTTTTATTCTATTATTGAGAACTCTCTCTATAATTTTGATCAGGTGAGATGTTAGAGAGATTGGTCTGATGTTGGCAATGTTAAAACCTGACCCTTGTTTTTTTAATATGGGAATCACTCTAGCTATTTTCCAGTCATGTGGTATCCAGGCATTGCTTAAGGAATAGTTTATAAGGTTGAGGACGTCGCCGGGTGATATCTGGAATAAAATTTTAATCATAGGAACTGTTATACCGTCAGGACCAGGAGCCGAAGAGGGTAAGTTTCTAATTACGCTTGACATTTCGGACAATGTCACTTTTTCGTAGTCAGTCTTTATAGAGGACTTTAGCCAGTTGATTGTCAAAGTCGACGAAAATCTGTTAGCTAAACCTCTTCCGATTGCCTCTAACGAATTAGTCATTTCTTCCGTCGATAACCTGTCATAATCAGAGTTAGCTAGAGACGGCAGAATTTTGCGCGATCTCATATATCGGAATAACGCTTTCTTATTTCTAGGTTTGGAAAGAAAGTCGAAATGTTTTTTGTCATAGTCTTCTTTAGCTTTAGCCACGGTGCGCTTAAATGTAGCAGCAATAAACTTGTAATCTGCCCAATTTTTGGGGGACTGATTATGAATTAGCTGCTTCCAAGCCGCTTGTCGTCGTCTATGATCACGAGAGCACTCAGAATTCCACCACTGGCTACAAGGCTTTCTCGTATCAGACTCAATAGAAAATTCTGCTTTTTTGAACGTTCTTTTAATTACCGCACTTAATTTCATGGCTTTATTTTCATCGTTGTCTTCAGTGGGGGTAGTCAAAGCAACTTCTAGGTCATTTTTAAATTTGGAATAATTGATAAAGGTTCGAGCTTGGGAGTAAGATGGAATAATGGGGCAAGAAATTTCAAACAGTACTGGTAAGTGGTCACTGTTGGTGGCGCAGTCTAGAGTAGTCCAAGATACGCTAGAAATACCCGAGCTTATAAAACTCAAATCTAAGGCAGAGCGGGATCGGTCTCGGATAAATGTGGGAGTTCTAGCGTTGAGGCATGATAAATTATGGTCTATAGACCAGTCCCACAAGCGTTGTCCACATTGATCTGTCCTAAAACCCCAACTAGTGTGGTGAGAATTAAAATCTCCAACCATAATTTTTTCTGTGCACCACGAACTAACAGCCATGTCTAAACATCGCGTGTCTTGTACACCCAGAGGAAAGTAAAGATTTACCAGAGAGAAGGGAGAGCATCCAGGCAAGGTGATGTCTAAAGCGAAAATTTCACATTCGGGGGATATACTTTTGTACGAAGTTTTGATCTTTGAACTAATTTTATTATTGACAAAGAACGCTAAACCTCCACCTTTGGATGGGCGATCCAGGCGAAAAGACCGGAAATTAGGTAGGTAAAACGAATTATGTGCTGACAGCCACGTTTCTTGCAGTTCAATAATGTCTGGATTGAATTTACAAGATAAATACAATAAATCTGTACTAGCTGAATGAATAGATCGGCAGTTCCAATGAAGAATTTTGATAGAACCTATCATTTTGACAGAATTGTTTCGGCAACTACCTTATCTAAAATGCTGTCTTTAAGAAAATCGCTCTTCGATAGGTTCTCCTTCTGGTATTTTTTGTTTTTTGAATGTTTTGAAGAGCCAGTATTTTTGGAGACAGGGGATCGAGTGCGCTTTAGGGATTTGATGTCCATGTCCATATCATCATAATCCTGATCATCCTCTAGTATGTCTTCACCTATCCTCTGGTTGTCTGTACAAGAGGGCCCTGCAGCCTGTACCCCTGAAGGAGATGACTCTGCGTCTGCTTCACTTGGTGGGAGAGTTACGTTGTCTTGGGAAGTATCCTTCATATCTCTTGGTGTCCCATATATTTGCGTCAACTGAGTGGCTACAATATGAGATAAGGAGTCACAAAGGGTGGTGGCCAGGCGATCTATAGCTTTCTCCATCGCTTTTTCAATCATGTCTGCAATGGACACTGAAAGAGAAGCTTCTAAAGTTGCATTATGTCGGGCTGCAACACCAGCATATCCCTGGGTTCTTGCCTGAATTTCAGCGATGGCGTCTTTTCGTGAACAGCGTCTGCGATCAACAATTTCCATAATTTGAGTCTCCCGCGCTTTGGCTGAGCAATTAGCGTTATCTGCGCAGTGCTGCTCATGACAAAGACAACACTTTTCTTCAGTACAATTGCATTCATTTGCAGTATGTGCCTCACCACATTTTCGGCATCTGGGAGCTGACCTACATCCTTTTAAAGTGTGTCCATAGCGCCAACATTTCTGACACTGGAGGGGACGAGGTGACAGTTGTTCGACTCTGAATATTAAAGGCCACGCCTTGATTTCAGTGGGGCGAATCGACCCGGCAAATGTGACAATTACAGACTCAGTAGGGATCTTTGTCTGTTCTACAACTCGTGAGCATCTATAAACTGCAATAGCACCTGCCTCAGAGAACATCTCTAGGACCTCAGCTGGAGTCATGTTGATGTCTACGCCTCGGACAATACCTCTGACGCATGCTAGGTGAGGAGGAATGAAGGCGCTCACCGGATTGGTAGCGAACATCGAGCATTTAAGTAAGTCTTTGACACAGAGCTGGTCAGGAGAAAAGCAGACAATGCCTCCCTTGCCAAACTGCCGGACCTCTGTGATGGTGTGATAGTGAGTTGTCGCTGCTTTGAGTTCCGACTGGATCACTTTAGGGTTTTTCATCTTAATGACTCCGTCGTTGCTTGGGACTAGGGCCACAGGAACGGAAGCGACGCCATTGCGTAGGAACTGGTCCACTGGTAGCTCCTGCGGTGAAAGAGAAGCAGACCAGAGATAAGTCCCTGGTCCAGGCGAAGAAAGCGGCATCTGTCTGGATTGACTAGCCAGAAGGGTACTAGCTAATCAATGCTAAGGCTTTAGATACGCCTATCCAAGAAGAAATTCAGTAGAGGCTACTCAGATTTCAGCCAAACCCCCAGAGCAAGCAAGCGTGCGAGCGCCGAGAAGCCGAGAAGAGACACTTTGGACGTCTCAGCTTCGCTGATAATGCTATATCGCATATACATTCGACCTATTTTGGAAGCTGGTTGTACACTTTTATCTGAGGATCAAGCCTGAAAATTAGGACTTCTTCTTTGTTTTCGGAAAGAGAAGCCTTGCTCTTATGACCTAGCCTGCATGAAACAGTTCCTAACTATATGTGCTGTACCTAGAATCGAGAGTTCCTTCTATTTCCAGGAGAAACTGGCGTTGACTGTACAAACACTCTTGAGAATTGATGATTCTCTATTACGACAATCAGAAACAGCCCTTATTTTCAACCCGGTATCATTTTTTGATGCTTCATGGGTGCAATTTCACAGCCAACAATTCTTGTTTGCTCAAAAATTATGGGAGCTTCTAAACGCACATATATGCGATAACATCGCGAATCGTCATAAGTCATACCCCGTGGAATTTTAACTTGATATTTTTCCTAATAAAGCCCAATTACTTCCCCATAATATATTAGATGCTTTATTACAAGATCATCTGTGCAGTATTACAACAATTGTTATTGCTCTTGCAGACGCTTCACAATGCGACGAAAACTGCGGTGTTAGAATATTCAGCCCAAATTGATATTGGCATTATCCTCTTCGACTACCTGATCTATACCCGTTTTTAGCGCCGAATTTTTGACAGTTGTGGTCGCTTTGCGCCAGTTGAATATGTCAATTACACCAGCTGTCATGCTAACATATTCTCTATCTTTCAGTGCGGAACTTTCTGTTGGTGCTGAATCTTAACTAATGAAGGCGTTCCATGCCCCAATGCCTGCTGACCCGCATGTGGCGGGGTTGAATTCCGATGGCAGTGGCTGCATTTTCGGTGAAGGCGAAAATGCTGTAGACGCATGTACTCAGATTCGGGTGCACGTTTAAGAACCCCAGGTGGCCGAAATTTCCGGAGCCCTCCACTATGGCGTCTCTCATAATCAAAGGGTGGTTTTGGGATTTTAAACATCACATATCAAGCAATCAATCAACCAGCGTTTATTATATGCCTGGCGGTATGCCTTTTGCCAAACTTGTAAACTAGAAGTACATGTTATGACGCTGCGCTGCTGATTCTAAATTTCTACAAACACAAGTGCGCTAAGGCACCTTCGCCACTGTGCACGTTCTGTGGTGAACTGAAAACAATGAATCATTTTTTTACCTGCACGTTGTTTAATACAGAGCAAAAATTGTTTAAAAATACCTTCACGTGGTATTAAAATGAATTTATTAGTGCCTGCCATTTTGTCTTTTGGAGCCTCTATGTCTGGGTTCTCCAATGAGAAGTTGTGCGTGGCTCTCAAGGACTATAAAATTGAAACTTATTGGTTGACAAATTTATCTGTACTATTATCCTGACGAAACTGCGAAACTTATACGCATAAAAAATAAGGGTAATACTCTAAGTTAAGAAATGGTTCGTTTCCTTCTTATCTTTTTGTTTAAATGTATGCGTTAGGTCAAGCACCATAATTTACAAGATAATCTGTATTCTTTCTACTATAAGACTTGTATTATTCTAAAGCTTCCTACTAATTTGTAAAACCACTCAATTTTTGGCCGATACCATACGGTGGGTATACGCCATAGGCCATAGGTGAAAATAAGATGCTGTTTTAAGAAGGTTGCTTTGAGCATTCGGCGCCTCTACTCTGGGGTACAGTCACAGGGATGTTTACTTCCCAATAGAGGAATTTATAATTTATATAGACAAATTCCTCATTTTTTTAAACTTTAAATAATATTACTCAGCAATTATTTGTTGTGAAACCTATCCCTACCATATACGAGTAGCATTGCGAAAAAAAAAAACAAATTCCCCTAACACTCGGCCAATTGTTGTTAAACGACTTGTTGATTCTCTTGCGGAGGCATCGCTTTCAACCCCCATCATTCCGATTTTTTCTTCACAGTACGCGATTACGGTAGCGCGATTTCGCACATTTAAAATCAGGCAAAATATATCAGACCCTCCACGACGGCTTCTCCGGAGTACAACCACTTGTTATTTCTCTGGCGCAACGAACTGCCTAATTCAAGGTTGATGGAAGTTGTCATCACAAAATTTCGTTGCTGCGTTACCTCCTTCAATTTTTACTTGCATAGATCAGGTTTATTGAATTCCCTTACGTTCATTTACCGTAAACAAGAAGAAACGATCAGCCATTTTTATTACATTCTCGCCATTCCGATTTATTCAGGCGAAGCATAGTAGCACCACCTCTTCAAAAACTCGGCTTGCAATTATCACAACCTGATCTTCATTAATTTGGAGCCTCTACACTCGGTTTCTGCAAGAGGATGTGTTATTCGCCGTTCAGGAATAAATAATTGCGACTAATAGATTATTTTTTGCTAAATTATGGTATCATTATATTTCTTTATTTCTTTCCTGCAAATCTGCAATTGGCACTTCCAGTCATTATTAAATAAAAAAAATTTTTAGGAATAAAGCAATGCTGAATTTATCGGGAAAATTCACCTTATCATCGGCCAGTTCCCTCCTCTGGGTATGAGCCATTTCCAGAGGAAAACAACAACAACAACAACAACAAACAACAATTCCCTGCAATGGGTAAGAGCCATGAGATAAGGAGAAGAAGTAGAGGACGAGCAAATACGAACGTGTACATTGCGAACCACAAAGCATAGTCCTTTCCTAACTCATCAGCTGCATGTCACGGCCATATAAGGATGAAGGTGGTGCAAATTCACGTTCAAGCGGACTTTCGGCTCCGGTCAGCAGCCCGCAAGCTGAGACAACGATCCTTCTTGACGTCAATCCAGTGGTGAGCTTACCGCAGTATCGATAGTGCATTATTCACCTGATAGTTGACGTGCGGTTCAGTATTGTAATTCTTACGTTCCAGGATCACCATCAAATGTTTCCTGCTTGTTTGATTATACGGAAAGCCCGCTCCAAAGAATCAAAGTAATAGAGCTTTCAGCAAATCTCTCCAGCAGGTATATCAGCAACATTTTTGTTTATCTTTTAACTTGCACATGATCCAGCGTACCTTCTTATAATCTACATATCACGAAACGTCTAAGGCCATCACTGCTTTACTCTGCGCAAAGAGAAGCATGACATGTCTGAAGAGTACAAATTAACATCTAATGAACCAATGGTCGCAATTCAGGTCACTATTTGCTAGGCTATAAGCTCAGAGAGAGGGAACAATGTATCAATTACGGTACATATCCAAGGCGAGAAAATGTGTTTATAAAAAGTACACAAAGATTTAGGGTACTCGGTACTGTACTATATATGAGAAAACTGAAATCCGTCCCATGGTCCCACACTTGATGATGACGTATCAACGAAAAAACCTCTCAAGCGTTTTCCCGAGGGTAAACATGGTTAAGTGAGAATGCACGGGGTGATGAGGGGGAGTAAAGATAAAATCCGTTGGCATTCGCCAGTGAATTAACGTAAACTCCCCGTCTGATCACACTGCGATTCCGAGGAACCATTAGTCCCTCTCGGGAAATCTTGGTGAGTTCACGCGATATGTGAGAGTAAATTCGCACTATAATTATGTTTATGTCGGCGGCCCGCTTCGCCCGCTCGCGCTCGGCAACACGGTCCCTTCACCGCGCTGCCTTGTCTTCAACCGGCGCAACATCTTCAACGACGCGTGCAATGCTCGCATTCGATTGCGTTGTACTCGTTGTTGGAGGTATCGCAGTCGAGGTTGATGCCTGCGATGGATCTATACCTATGATGACTTGCCGATCTCGTGCAAGTGACAGCCACGGAGCGGAGGGCACGCGCGCACAATTACGTGGTGCACGTGTAACATCGCGGCGACGTTGCTACAGTCGCTCCTCTCCTCTGCTCGCGCCGTTGCCAGGAGAGAGGAGGAAGCGCACCGCGGACGGCGGATTCAGGGTCGTTTATAAAGTGCATTCGCACTTAAAATTCAGGGATTACCAAATTCACTTATCACCCCACAACTGTGTGTCTAGAAAAAGTTGTTGACAACTGGAGTACTTGGTACTCTACTAAGGGAGAGCATAATGCTGTGCAATGGGCATCACATTTGATGAGGCTGTGTATGCCGAAATGACGGCTTTACATGTACTGTTGCCCACACAGTGACGAAGCTGAGATTTGCCAGCAGAAGCCAATGAAGAAACAGTAGCCGGAAGGGACTTGTATGCACCCTTCAACTCGGACATGAATAGGTTGGATCAGTTTTATTTTTCTAACAGTGTACTTCGTTTGGCTCGACTTCACCAGACGCCGTCTTCAGTTAAACTTTCCAGAGCATATTTATTTTTGTCTGTGTAGCAAATATGTTTTCAGCCCTTCTTATATTACTTTAATTGTGTTTCGTGCATTTCTGTAAATGCTTAATTTATCTTGACCTCCTGACCATGGTACAATTTGTTTTCATACAAATGCAACGTTTGCGTTTGACCGTTGGGGCAGTTGTTTTAAATGCGGAGCATTTCTTAGTCACACCATTGGTCGCACGATATCGTGCTTCGGCACTGGTGATGGTGCCGTTCACAGCCCCACTGTGCATGATCGCGTCTCGCGTCTCGAGCAGAGACGCGCATGCTCGACTATCATGCCGGCCCAAGAACACACCCGCAAAACTGTCGCTCCTCTCCTCCCTCTCTCGCCTCGCAAAGCTGATAGAGGCAGCGTCTGCTGTTAAAAAAATGGCAGATCCCACGTACAGTGGGAATCGATGATATGCGAAGCACGATTAAGAAATGGTCATATGCTACTTTAATATCACCACAACGTTAAGAGGTATACGTAAATGATGCCGTACAAGACTTCCGTGTCATGATTATTATGTTTGGATGTGTCGTTTACCTTCGTCATCTGTTCACGTCAAGTAGTACCAGATTTAGTATACGTGGAGCTAGCAAAGCGACCGCGAGCACGCTATGAGCGTGGTATGTTGTCATGTTTCTACATGAAACGCGTGTCAGGATTATCATGTTTGCACCAGTCATATTTTCATCATTCATTGACGTCACGTAAAACCGAATTTGGTATATGTGGAGTTAGTAAAATGGCCGCGAGCGCATTATGAAGGGCCCAGAATATTCCAATGTAGCGGTGACGCGAGCGCACGCTGGGCACAGCGATGCTACGTTAGACATACGCCAGGCGCAACCAGCGTCCATCGGTGCGGCCCGACGGCAAATGGCGCGCCACTGCGTTACCCAGGCAACACTCAGTCTCCCTCTTTTCGAGACGGAGAGACACCGGACACGCTGAAACGCGCATGCGTCAGAGCAACGCAGCACGACGCACGCCTGCGAGTATATGTCAGGACCGCCGCCTGGCGGGGCAACGCCGGCGTGACGCGACGACATGTACGCCAGCGTCATGCCGGTGAGCATGTGCACTGCGTCACGTCGAAATGCATCGGAGTCTTGAGTTTGGTTGTAGTCATGTTCTCACATGAAACGCATATCATGAACTTGTTTGCACCAGTCACATACCTTCGTCATCCATTGGCGTTGCGTAATATCGAGTTTGGTACATGCGAACCAAGCGGAACGGCCGCGAGCGCATCATGAGCGTAGCGTGTAGTCATGTTCTTACATGACACGCATCTCATGATTATCTTGTTTTCACCAGTCACATACCTTCGTCATCCATTGATGTACCATATACCAAATATAGTATATGCGACGCTAGCGAAACGGCCGCGAGTGCACCACGAGCGTGCAACGTAGTGATGTTACATGACACGCATGTCAGGATTTTCATGTTAGGGTCCGTCGCCTGTGTTCGCCATGCAATCATGTCACACCATACCAGTTTTGCAACATGCCATGCGAACGAAAGAGTTGCAGGACAATGAAATGTTAATCATGACATTGATAAAATAAATGTCATGATTTTTATGTAATGACTAGTCAATTATGTTTTTGATACGGCCATGTTGCGCCATACTGAGTTTGGTATCGATACCATTGTCGAAACGGCCAGGGGAGCAAAAGTCGTAGACGGCTAGATAGATAGATAGATAGATAGATAGATAGATAGATAGATAGATAGATAGATAGATAGATAGATAGATAGATAGATAGATAGATAGATAGATAGATAGATAGATAGATAGATAGATAGATAGATAGACACGCTCAAAGTCACCGAAGTTCGCTAAGAAATGCTTCGCATTAAAAAAAATTGCCCGCAGCTTCCCTCGGGGGAACACTGAGGAGGATGCGGACCATATAATTGGTTAACGGGGTGCTAAAGTGCGACTTACTTGGGTCGATGGCTAAATTGGTTAACGTGGTTGTAGGAGGGGGTGTTAAATGAGTGAACACGTACACACGTATGCGAAAGGGCGGCGCTGGTCGAAGGGACGTCGATCATTGTGTTTGTGGATTCGTTGGAATTCATTTCACCGCGACCTTGGACGTCGAAGCGCCGTACAAACCAACCGACGAGCGGCAACTGAGCGAGCGAGCGCCGACCTTGAGTATATATACAGCGCCACGGCGCATCAACTGTTAGCTGTTGAATGTTCTCGAAGCGCGACGCCACATGCGCGTCCACTGGAGAATCAGGAGAATTGTAGATGTCGAACGCGGTGTGTAGAGGAGGAAGGGTGCACAGATGGTGGAGGAGTGAAGCGCGCGCGGTGTGTAGAGGAGGAAGGGATGCACAGATGGTGGAAGAGTGGGCGACGGCGCGACGGCGCATGCGCGCGCGTCAGCTGTCGAATGTTCGAGAAGCGGTGCGGACGGCGCACTACAAGGCGCGAGTATAAGATGCTCCGCATCTAAAAAATTACTGTTCACGCTGCACACCCGTTGACTGGATCGCGTGTTAGGAATTCAGTCAAAGGCGCCTAACCCACGGGGGTGCCGCTTACGGCCGCTGGCGTTCCAAGATGCCAAGCAAGTGCTTAACTAGCGGCCGTGAAAGGTGAGAACTAGACACAAAGCCCAGGCCGCAATACAGTGCGTGGGTGCTAGTCCTCTAGTCCGGCCGTGCCACCTCTCGTGCAGTCCTAGGAAAGGTACTCTGGTTGACAGTACTTCAATATGATGAATATGACGAGAAGGTTCGAAATGGTGGTACTGACAAACAGATGCACGGACGGACGGAGGCATAGACGGACGAATGCAGGGATGGACGCATGGAAGGACGCAGGGACGGACTCACGAATGAACGCATGGATGGACGCACGGATGGACGCATGAATGGACGCACAGAAGGACGGACGCATGGACGTACGCACTGAAGGAAGGGTGCACGGACGGACGGATTCATGCAAAGACGAATGGACGCGTGGACAGACGGGTGGACGCATGAACGGATGCACGGACGGCGGCACGTATGGTCGCACAGACGGACGCACGGGTGGAAGGAAGCAAGCACGAATGGACGATTATAAGCATGGATGGAGTGACGGACTGATGGATGCTTCATCGCCCTACTCGTTACCTTGTACTCCATGGATACGCTGTGTTTTTTTTTTCAGCAGCTCTTGATTGATTTGTCGGGTTTAACGTCCCAAAACCACCATTTGATTATGAAAGACGCCGTAGTGGAGGGCTCCGGAAATTTAGACCACCTGGGGTTCTTTAACGTCCACCCAAATGTGAGTACACGGGCCTACAACATTTCCGCCTCCATCGGAAATGCAGCCGCCGTAGCCGGGAATCAAACCCGCGGCCTGCGGGTCAGCAGCCGAGTACCTTAGCCACTAGACCACCGCGGCGGGGATTTCAGCAGCTCTTAACCACTAGTATACCTCATAACCCTTGTATTCGAAGAAGTAAATGTATTATATTGTAATGTACTGTATAGTATCGTACTGTATCAACCGGGAGTAGTTCGAAAAGAATACGTCGGTTAATATTCCTCAACTTATGAGTTCCTATGATCGGCTATTATAATGGCTGCCTATAGAACCAACACCGCCTTATACTATTGAATAGTCTAGGTGGTGTTGATAAAACGCTGACGTGAGCGACTGATTGAAATCCGGTTTCTTCTCTTTGAAGGTGCGATGCCCCCTGCTGCTTCTCAATCTTCTCCTGTGGTTCGTGGGGGCGTTCTTCATGCTGGCCGGGGCGCTTTTTCTGGTGGAATCGTGGGAGTTTGAGGAGGACGAGCGCATCTTGGAAAACCTGGACTTTCCCGGCACGCTACTGTCGCACCTGGAGGTGCTGCTCTTTTCCTTCGGGCTCGCCCTGTTCACGGTCAGCTCATGTGGATGCGTTGGGGCACTGCGCGAGAACACCTTCCTGCTCAACATGTACTCCCACGCACTCACCCTCCTGATTCTCATCAACTTCGTGCTGGGGGTTCTGGTATTTTTTGTTCCTGGTAAGAACATGTGGCTGTCTGAGCCTTATCGGTGACTCAGTGACAACGGGAAAATCGGGGTATCATTTTGTGTGTTCTTCTCGACAAATATATCTTGCAGTTGAGAACTTGTCACATAGTTACCCCTTTCGGCTTTATTTGCATGAAATATATAGGCCACATTTAATCTATTCAAAAACGAAAATAAGTTAACCACTCAATAATATACTTCAATTGCATCGATATTGCGTGAAGGACATCATAATATTGGATGACTTTTTTTTAATTCCAACTAACACCATCCACGTGCTAGCATTATTAAAAAATAAGCTAAATGAAAATGCACTTTCCAACAAAACATGAGGCGGATCGTCCCGGTGCAGGGTAACAAAACTGGTACAAGAAGTACCACACGAACTACGGAATCCACGTGTCTGGCTTCAAGCACTCACCTGGCTTGTAAAATTCCGTCGCAAATGGTTATGCGTCAACCATAGCATGTACCTGAGTTAATACCTAAAGACCTTTGTCCAAAGCTACGAGGACCACTCTGAATAATCCTATCCATATTAGGTAAACTTTTTTAATAATTAGCATTTTGTTATAATACACATTCCATCCAAAAAGTGCCCTGTGACAACAGGGGCTGCTGCAGTGATAGGATGCTCCGGAATTTTCGACCATCTGATGTATTTTTAATGTGCGCGGACATCGCAGAGTGCACAGACCCTTTGAAGTTCACCTGCATGGAAATGCGAACGCTGTGGTCAGAATTGAGTAATTGAGCCTCCAGGCCAGCAGCGGAGAACCGTGACCGCTACGCAAATGCGTTAGACTCACCCATTTATTGTAAATGAAACGCCTTGAACGATGAAAGACGAAGTCATTGTATTGAAGATTTTGTTTAAATATAGAAAAAACTTATTTTTAAACATTTTGCCAGTATGTTAAACAATTACTGGAATTAAATGCAAAGCATTTATTAGCAAACTTCGGCGACATTGAGCGTATCTATCTATCTATCTATATATCTATCTATCTATCTATCTATCTATCTATTTATCTATGTATCTATCTATCTATCTAGCCACCTACGACGTTTAGCTCTCGTGGTCGTTTTGGTAATGGTATCGATACCAAATTTGGTATGGCATAACATGACTCTATGTAGAACACATTCGACTAGTTATAACATGGAAATCTAGACGTATTTGTTATGAATGTCAAGATTTACTTTTCATGGTCCTGGAGCTCTTGCGGTGGTTTCGTTCACATGACATATAGCAAAACTGGCACGGTATAGGATGATTGCATGGCGAACGCAAGTAGCAGATCTTAACAAGAAAATCATGATATGCGTGTCATGTAACAACATGACTACATGCCACGCTCATGATGCGTTCTCGGCCGTTTTGTTAGCGTCACATATACCAAGTTTTGTAATATGGGACGTTAATGGATGATGAAGG
Organism: Rhipicephalus microplus; assembly: GCF_043290135.1. Lineage (NCBI taxonomy): Eukaryota > Metazoa > Arthropoda > Arachnida > Ixodida > Ixodidae > Rhipicephalus > Rhipicephalus microplus. The sequence continues at coordinate 116,825,196 of NC_134704.1, forward strand.
TATTATACCGGTGCAAACATGATAAACATGAAAAGCGTGTCATGTAACAACATGTCTACATGCCACGCTGATGATGCGCTGGTGGCCGTTCCGCTAGCTCCACTTACACCAAATTTGGCATTACGGGACGTGAATGAATGATGAAGGTATTATACTGGTGGAAACATGATGAACATGAAATAGCTGTCATATAACAACATGACTACGTGCTGCGCTCATGATGTGCTCACGGCCGTTTCGCTAAATTCACATGTACCAAACACCGCATTACGCGACGCAAGTGGATGACATAGGTAAATGACACATCCAAACATGACAATCAGGAGATGTCTGTCATGTGAATACATGACTACATGCGCCAGTACAAGGCGCCAGTCAAGGCGCCAGTACATTTCGAGATGAAGTGGTGCGCGTGGTCGTCGGTGTTCATTTCATCGCGTCAGGCCGGTGTTGCCACTCCAGGCGCCGGTCCTGCCATATAGTCGCAGGCATGCGCCGCACTGCGTTACTTTTGACGCATGCGCATTTCAGCGTGTCTGGCGTCTTTCTGTCACAAAAAGAAGGAAACGCAGTGTTGTCTGGGTAACGCATCGACGCGAAATGCAGTGTGTCACATTTCTCACCGGTTGCCGTCAAGCCGCGCCAATGGACGCTAGTCACGCCGGTCGCGCCTAGCGTCACACTAAAGAGTGCTCGTGTTTTGCTAACGTAGCGTCACTGTGCTCAGCGTGCGCGCGCATCAACGCTACACAGGAGTATCATGGGCCTTTCAGGATGCGCTCGCGGCTCTTTTACTAGCTCCACATATACCAAATTTGGTGTTACGTGTCGTCATTGGATGGCAAAATATATGACTGGTGCAAACATGATAATCTTGACACACGTGTCATCTAAGAACATTGCAACATACCACGCTCATAGCATTCTCACGGCTGTTTCGCTGGCTCCACACATAATAATTTTGGTATCACGTGACTTAATTATATGACGAAGGTAAACGGCACGTACAAACATTATAATCATAACACGGAAAACATGTACGGCATCATTCACCTGCACCTGGTAACTTTGTGCTGATTTTAAAATGACAAATCAACATTTCTCTTTCGTGCTTGAAATATTATCGATTTCCACTGTACGTGGGGTCTGTCAATTTTTTAATAGAAATATCCTAAAGATCATTCTGACCACCCAAATGCCAACATTTATTTGTGGTATTCCAGCTGCGTACGAATCTTCGCCGCACACGTACCCGACAGAATATTTCAAAACGGTGTCATATCAGCGACGTTACACGCGTATGATCTTCAAAAAAGGACTTTGCTTGTTTTGCTATTTTCTATTGTATGCTATTTTCATGGGCTTGTCTATTCCTGGCCGAGTAGTTTTCCTCTCCAGGCGAGGAGCAAGAGTTGCGAGCTGACGTACCATGAAACAGTTAAAATAAATTATATATAAAGGACGAAGCTCCTTTGGGTGTGGGTTAGTATCCCTTCCTTCGTAGTAGCCACGCCTGCTTCTCCCAATCGCGAAGCAGAGCGGTGGGTGCGTTGAAAAAGCTTTCGCTCGGATTCTTTGGCTGGCGTCTCGTCGGTGTTACCGCGTGTCGTGTGCATTCTCGAACGCGATCCGATGCATGGACGCAAGCGCGCATGGATAGGCACAAGGATGGATGAAAGCACGCGCGGACGGACAGACAGACAGACAGACAGACAGACAGACAGACAGACCGGTGAACAGACAGACATTCATCTATCCGTCCAAGTGTCCATTCGTGTGTGCGTCCGTTCAATCGTGCATCACTCCTTTCATGCGTCCGTCCGTTCGTTTGTCCATGCGTCCGTTCATGCGTCTGTCTGTTCATGCGTGCTTGCATTCGTCCGTTTGTGTGTCTACCAGTCAGTCCGTGCGTGCCTCCTTCCATCCGTGTGTTCGTCCGGTCATTCTTGAGTCCCACTCATCATCAGTCACCTTGTGGATATGCTGGCATTTTTTTCATTTTTGGGAGTGGCATCACCAGATGGAAACGTTGACCGCAAGCCGAACCTAATGAATTTCTGAAACATTCCGAGAGGAGAACCAATTTATATATATATTTTTTTTACTTTTGAGTGAACCGCACCCATGGCTAGTAGAGCTTCCGCGGCTGGAATGGTTAATCACGACGACATTTAGAACTCGAAGCGTGCAGATATGTCAAATGTGAAAATTATCGTAGCAGACTTCTCTTTCGTAGTAATAAATAATTAGTGCAAGAACGTATCTTGGGGCCATTGTATGTTAGGGCCAGCCCATATATTAGGGCCAGGCGGTTGCAATTTATATTGCATTATATGTTTTCTTTATTGGTGTACATGCTGTATCACACGTTTTGTTTTCTTGAGTATGGCTGCCTCATTATCCATCACCCACTCAGTTCAAACTCTTGAGGACATTGTCTTCCTGCAGCTTTTACACGAACCATTTTTTGATGGGCTGAGCACTCAAATGCTAACTTAGAGTAAGAACATCATGGGTGCTTCATCACAAATTTTCCAATAGTCATGCAAGACTACATGTGAATCTTCACCTGCTTTTATTCTACCAATTTTTTCAGGCAGCATCACGGTCGCGATAAGGACCACACTATCCGAAAGGCTGGTGGTTCAGTATCGCGATGCGCCAGACATTGAGAACTTGGTCGACGCACTACAGCGCTACCTGAAGTGCTGCGGAATGACACACCGGAACTTTCGTGACTGGGAAAATAACATGTAGGTGTCACATTTTCCAGTCCGTAATTGATTGCCGTAACTGCTGTTTCCAAACCGTGAAAAGTGCAAAGCTTATAACACAACGATGCTCTTGTTGCTTTATGTTGGCGATAAGTTGTCGTGCACTCCACTAAAATCCCTGTGAAAGGCTTCAAAATGCCAGTACACGAAAAACATAATGTGGCGGTGATTGTTCTTAAAAACGAAATACGGTATGCAGGGTGCACCTTTTTTTATTGTTGCTGGTGGACAATAGTGCAAACGTATTTGGCAAAACCTCCTTCTGGTCTTAACCCATGCAACCGAGTTGTTTCTCATTTTACGGGGAGCGTGTTAGAGCCAAGAACCTGTATAAGCTCCGAAACTTTACACAGATGAAAATGTGACGGGTAGAGTGACAGTGGGGCTGGTCTATGGGGAGAAGATGTACTAGTTATATATTTCTGTAAAACCTGACGAATCGCAAGGCCGGACATTATTTCCGAAGATGTCGTAATTTTTCACACAGTTCCTAAACGGAAGCTACTAAATCTACGAAAGAAAATTTTGTGTTCCTTCACCCCCATGAACGCGGAAAATGTAGACGGGGAAACAAAAAACATCAACTTCGGTTCGTTTGGCGGAGCCACACTGCGCTGCAGCGGAATATTACCGCCATAACTGATCTCAACTTCGACAGCACTATGTATTTACGTGCCCGGGGCTCGAAATTTCTAGACTTTTAGAACGTAAGTAGGTGGAACCATCTTTTGGCCGCAAGAAGGCGATCTTTTCATAAATAAATAAAAAATTAGCAAGAAAAAATTATACGTAAAAACATAAGTCACGGAAACGGTTCCAGTTTAAACAGAAGAAACTAATTAGAAAATTTCTGAAAAACTGCAGTATAGCAATAAAAAGTGTAACGCTTTCCAGGACAATTGTTCTTCGCTTTTTATAAACACATGGGCTTTATGGTAGATTATTACACACTCTGCACAGCCACGCAACTAGTGGGGTGACACTGTTATTTTACCACAATAGTCCACAAGATCTCTGCACCATATGACAATGAGTATTTTTAGCAACTAGCAGTTTTCGTCAAGTATGATTGTTTTCGTCTATTTTCTGTTCAGTTACGGCAAGGCACTGCTGTTGCCGATGACGCTTCATTCTCATGTACTCATATTATGGCCATGAGTAGGCATGGAGCCTGTGAAAGTTCTGCAGCTGTATAGCAAAGTCGTATGAGTTGTAAAACTGCCCATAGGCTCTGTGTATCGAAATTTGAGCACGCCATTGGCTGAGACTGCTGGACTGCGCTCATTGTCGTATCACTTGTTGATCAGCAAGCCAACTATTGACCGCTATTATTTGTGGTTTACGTTGCCGCTACCACATGATGGGACAGTCTGCTAGTTTACGTAGAATTGGCCAATTGCGTGTGCAGCTTTTGGAACGCAGTTTCGCAACTGGTGTGATTGAACAACTCTGGCTGAATAGTGCAGTGCCTAATTTTACGCACAGCTGGAGCCACTTGCCCGTTCCATGGACGCAACATTTGCGTAGGCAAAAAATTTCGTACTGCGCTCTCTCATAACTGGCTGAGGGCCCACGTACCTTCCATAGCACGGTGAACAGCTATTGGATGGATAGATGGATGGATGGATGGGTGAATGAATATGGCTGTACCCTTCAGATCAGGCGGTGGCTAGCGCCATCAAAGCCGTAATACTTAGTGAACCAAAAACTATATTTATTTTTTTCCATTAAAAAGTGAGTTTGAGGATTCGTACTTTGCAGTGAAGGGTTTAATTTTCACTCGTGCCTTGACTTCAGCCACCAATTAGATAACCTCCTTCTAGTTAAGTCTATCCGCTTAAAGTCTATTTTGCCCTCCCGGTCCCTAAACCTCAGTGCTTTGAAAAACTCTGCGCCATCATCCTGAACTATAGGGTGAAGCCCGTTACAGAACATTATCAAGTGTTCGGCAGTTTCTTCTTCCTCTCCACACGCACTGCATACTGTGTCTACTCCTTCATATTTGGCCCGATATGTCTTGGTTCGCAGTACTCCCGTCCTGGCCTCAAACAGTAGAGAACTACCCCGAGTATTATCATAGATCCTTTCCTTGCCAATTTCCTGCTTAAAAGTTCGATAGATCTCTATTGTGGACTTCTTAATCGTGCCCAATCTCCATATGTCAGTCTCCGTTTTCTTCACTTTCTTCTTAACCAATAGTTCTTTTTGGTTTAGCTACCAGCTGTTTTCTAAGTATTTACCAGTCAATTTCCTTGTTGGCTTCGTCCATTTCGTATCGACATTCTTCATGTACAAGTAGCTGAAAACCTTCCTAGCCCAACGCTCCTCCCCCATTTCTCTCAATCGCTTCTAAAATTTTATCTTGCTGCTAGCTTCCCTGCCCTGAAATGATGTCCATCCCATATCACCTTGTACTCCCTGATTTGGTGTATTCCCGTCAGCTCCTAAAGCAAGCCTACCTATTCCACGTTGCTTAATTTCTAATCATGCTTGAACATCTGATCTCATGCACAAGACCGCATTGCCGAACGTCAGCCCAGGAACCATGACCCCTTTCCATATTCCTCTCACAACATCATACGTATTGTAATTCCACAGTGCCCTATTTTCCATCACTGCTGCATTCCTGTTACCTTTAGTCGTCACGTATATTTCGTGTTCCCTCAGGTACTCGGTCCCATTGCTTATCCATACGCCCAGATATTTGTATTTATCTGTTATCTCTAGCGTGACCTCCTGTAGTCTAAGCTCACTGCCTTCGTTTTCATTGAAAATCATGACTGCTGAATTTTCCTTACTGAATCTAAAGTCTAACCTACCTCCCTCATTACCGCAGATGTCCATCAATCTCTGCAAATCTTCCTTGTTGTTGGCCATTAGCACAATATTTCCGTACATTAACGCTGGTAGTGCCTGATCAATAGGTTTTCCTTGTTTGACTAAAGAGAGGTTGAAGCCCAGTCCACTTCCCTCTAATTTGGCCTCTATTCTAATTTGACCTCTAGGTATATATAATTTGACCTTTAGCGATTGAAACGGGATGTAACCGCCACCTCCGCAGCACACGCGCTCATCAGTTCCCCCTTCAAACACACGTGTTTTGGCGGTAGCTCTGTCGTTGATATTTTTTTTGTCACCTGTGGAGCTGACGGGGAGAAGTGACATCATTCGAAGGCAGGGTGCTATTATGACATTCAAAGCCTACCTCTGGAGGGCAAAGCAGCTACGACAACGACAACGCGTGGGATGGGACGTGTGTTCCCATTGTTTCCAGGCGCCTTGTTATCCAGTATGTGATTCTGATGATTTTCACGTAGGTTTTTTCGTAAGAATGAACAGTGAGCTCTATATGCTGTATTTTGCAAAAGTTGGTTCCAAATCTGCGTGTTACACCGCAAATATAGTCGAAAGACGTCTTGCGCCTGGAGAGAGTGAACAAAACGTTTATTTGATGTTCTGCACAAGGAAATCTGTGAATTTTATTCTGGATGTACTGCGTTAGAGTGCCTCGAGCGTGAAGCGGAGGCGAACCAGCGCATCGAGGCACGTTAGACACGAGCGCCATCTGGCACAAGAGCCATCTTCGAAAACGAAGGCGTGCAGCCCGTGGAGAAAAATGCGCGCAAGTATCGGAGGTGATAAGGTGTAGAACGCAAAGCGACGGGCAGGTGCCACCACCGTGACGTCGTTGCAAACACCTTTTTGAGCTTCGCGTTGCACTGTCAGTGCAGCGCGATAAATGCTAACTTCCTTAGTGTTACTTGTGTGTGCCTCTTGTAGTATAAAGGCAGACATACAAAACTTCGAAGTGTTGTTATGGCACCTCAGATGTGCACAATAATTGCTATTTAATTGACAATCGCACAACTATGAACGATAAACATTCAGCAATATTGGTGAGCGCTGCGAATGGGTTTGGCCGTTTGGAGCCGTTTGAGGTATCGTTAGGGCAGACAAACAGACAAATGTACAGACACAAAGACCAAAATTTTTCTGTCGAAGGTCTTCAAGAAAGACTATCGTCTTTAAAGAAGCAAGATCCACCGTTTGTGTTTAATGTTATTTTGCTGTCTGGCCCCTAAATCACTCACAGAATAAAATTTATTCATGATGCTGCAGTTGTACACGACTCTAAAGCGAACGATTTCATTGACTCATCTATCCAGTTGTACGAATTATTTCCCAGCGTTCGAAGTGAAATGCCACGTGCACGTGAATCTACTAACAGAAATTGACGCTAGCATGATCACTGGTGGTGACTAAAGGTCCCAGCATTTAGTTTGTTTGTGTGTTTTTTTGTCCATGAAGACAAACTCATTGTGGGGTTAGAAGAACGGAGCTTCGCTGTGAGAAGTGCTCAACGCAATCGTGTTGTACTCAGTATACTAGTTCGTCAAACACCTTGTTTCAGCAGCTACTTCCACTGTAACCTGTCCAACCCGAGCCACGAGCGCTGCTCGGTGCCGCCATCGTGCTGCCGTGCGGACTCCAGTTACACGGGTATCTTCTGTGGACGCGATGTGCTGAACCTGTCAGACCACGAGGCTTGGTTCCGCGTGCATACGGGAAGTTGCCCGGACGCGGCTAATCGCTTTCTGAAGGAGCACGTCATGATCATTGACGGCGTCTGCCTCATCGCCGTCATCGTGCTGGCCTTCATCGATATGGTGACAAATGCCGTGATTGATGAGATCGACATCATCCGCAAGTTATACGACCACGTGAGGTCTGCTTACACGGGGACGCCGAATACCCAACAATCTTCAGAATTGCAAAACCGGCAATTTGTTTGAGATCCATTTTTCTTCCTTGAGCCTTCTAATACACAAACGTGGTGTTTTTGTGTCACCTAGAGGATAAATTTGCTTATAAATTTTTGATGTGACCACTCTCGAACCAATATAAAGAAGGAAACCATATACTGTATAATGGCACAGAGAACAGACATACATTGTGATATGTGCAGTATTTCGGTGTCAATGCTCTGTCTTAAAAAAAATCGGCAGACCCCACGTACCTCACTGATTGGTGTTATGCGAAGTATGCCGGCGGAAGGTAAATATGTTTTATTTTTTTATTGACCGCGGCATTATCAAGTGGTGGTAAATATATGTACAAACACACGCGCACACATACGTTAAACAGCTGCAGAAGTTTCATATTAGCAGTTTTTTTTTCAGTGGTGTAACGATGCCAACAGCAACATGGATATTAGCAGCACTAGAAGATGGTAAGCTGATATTAATCGCTGGTGTTCGTGCTAGTGCGCGTGGGGATGATAGCTCTCAACACTGCTACACAAATCAAGTACATTGGATGGCGCCCAACTACAATTTGCGTTAACCCGACATGACGGCTGTATTAGAGGAGTACATATGTAATATTTATTAAATTGAATAGCCAGTACTGCATCCACAATTGACGGAACACGAACATTAGGGCCTATTTGAAATGTATATTCGAAACCTGGTGTGGCTCTACTTAGGATAGTTCGTTGCCACGAAAAATGCTAGGGTGCGATTGCTGCTGGGACACTGACCTTTACTGTTCGCATTAATTCGGTCACCGCTGTTCATGCCAGGTATTCTTCACAGCTCAAGTGTTAAAGTTACCCATGTGTGTTCTCTGAGTTTCCGAGTAGATATGAAATGGCTATCATCATTCGCACATACCCGCATCCCAGTGCACGAACCCGCCCCCCGGTATGTGCTGCTGTTTTTTTTGTAAAGGTAAGACGTACGGGACGAGATTGTGACGAAATTTTGTGTTGCGCGTAAAGCGCTATCCCGTAGCCTCTTTCGTACTCATGTGCCTGATCTTCGATGACCACAGACTGTGCTAGCGTTGTAGTTGTACTGTGAGTGCTTCTTGTAGCGAAGTGCATGTGTTCGTACAATAAAGTGCTATTTTTCTAAATTTACCTCGGTTTATTTTGTTTTTAAACACCACAATTCGTACGATTTTCTTGATGTGCATTTTTATTTTGCAGAAAAAACTCATAAGAAACAAAGATAAAATTAGAGGGAAGGCACAGAGCGCTTTTTATATTTTATTCTTTTGTCACTTTTTTTGTCCGTTCCAGAAATGACTACGCACCAACTTACGATTTTACATTGTTAGGTCAGTGGCAGCAGTGTAGCCGTTGAACATTGAGCCCCTTAACACCCCCTCTTTCCACACTAATTTTTATTTGCTATGTCATCCCAAAATCACACCTGACCACGAGTCCATGCCCCACTTCAAGAGAGGTGAGTACCCTCCCCAGGCCCCTGTCCCCCCCCCCTTCCAAAAAAAAAGAAATTCTGCCTACGTCCCTGGTAAGCGACTGCATCCCGCACCACATGATTGGCTTCCGACCAGGGTTATCCACTCAAGACGCCATGTTACTCCTAAAACATCAAATTCTAGATGGCGGAAACACTCGGCACACTCGTGCAATACTTGGTCTCGATTTATAAAAGGCCTGCGATACAATAACGCACTCGTCAATCTTGAAAGCGATCGCAGCCCTCGGCCTAGGTCATCGATTTTACTACTTTCTCCGCTCTTTTCTCACTCGACGCCGAGCCGTCCTCCGCGTAGGAGACCTAGTGTCGGAAGAAGTGGAGCTCGGACAGCGGGGCACTCTTCAGTGATCCGTCCTCTCGCCCACGCTCTTCAACTTCGTGATGATCGGGCTTTCAGAACGACTTTTGAAAATTGACGGGAAAATCACACTATCTATGCGGATGATGTAATTATATGGTGCTCCACGGGGTTGGATGGCTTCATTGAGTCCGCCCTGCAAGAGGCTATCGACACCACCGAGTCTTACCTTGACCACACCGGTCTCAGGGGCTCACCTGCGAAGTCGGAGCTGTTGATATATTTGCCCAAACGCCGGGGTGCCAAGCCCAAAGGGTGGAAACCTCCGGCGGAACGCAATATCACCCTCCACACCAGAGATGGTCGTACTATACCCAGGGTAGACACCATCAAGGTTCTCGGCATGATCATCGAGTCCCGCGGAACCAACACCCAAACAGTACACAAGCTCAGGACTAAGACTGAGAATGCCATACGACTCGTACGTAGAGTAGCGAACAGGCCCCATGGCCTCAAAGAAGACAACCTGCTGCGTCTCGTACACGCGTTTGTTTTGTGCCATTTTACCTACGTTGCCGCTATACACAAGTGGCTACGTGCTGAGCGCAATCAACTCAATGCGCTTATTCGCAAGTTGGTCAAACGAGCCCTTGGCCTCCCTATCACCACTCCAATGTACAAACTCCTCGAGCTTGGCGTACATAACACGCTAGAAGAGATCGCCGAAGCTCAGGAACGTGTGCAATTGACCCGACTCACTACCACCAAGGCGGACCGCCATATTCTGCGCGAGCTCGGCTTCTTCTCTTCGAGGGCCAGGGACCCTCCAGAGTTGACTCTAATTCCCCGTGAAATTCGTGACCTTATCACGATCGCTCCCATACCACTAAGTGTACACCCCGAATACAACAGAGGCAGGCGCCTTGCGCGGGCGACCGCCATTCTCAAGCGCATAGACAAGGAGGCGGACATCGTCTCGTTCGTGGATGCCGCTGCCTATCGCAACAACCAAGCCTTCGCCGCGGTCGCGGTATCATCTGTGCAGCAGACTCTTAACTCAGCCACAATCCTCACCCGAAACCCCGAAGTAGCGGAGCAAGTAGCTGTAGCTATAGCTATGCTCGACAGCAAACGGGAATTCATCTACAGCAACTCCAGGCCGGCCATCAAAGCCTTCGAACGCGGAGTCATTTCCGACCGGGCGTTACGTATCCTGCGCGATGCGGACCCGAGTGCCCTGAAGCACCACACTGTCATCTGGTTCCCCGCCCATCTCGGCCAGGTGCCGGGTGCCCTATCCAACCTCAACGAGATCGCCCATGATGCAGCGCGCGCACTTACCGACCGCACTGCCACAGGGCGACCTCATCTTGCTGGGTTGGATACCAATCGGAATGCACCAATGACGTACAATGAAATTACAAAGCACTTTTACTTGGAACGCCGCATTTTTCCACCCCCACATCCGAAACTTAACCGACCGCAGGCATTAACCATACACCTATTACAAACACACACGTATCCAAACCTTGCCAGGCTTCACGTTTATTATCCCGATGCATACCCCAGCGACACATGCCCATCATGTGGACACACAGCGACACTCAAACACATGCTCTGGGAGTGTAGAACAACTCCTCCCGACTCTACCTCAAGCAAGTGGGAGAGGTCCCTCAGGAGCTCACTTCTCGCCGACCAGCAATGGGCCGTCCAGCAGGCCCACGAAGCGGCCGCCAGGTACTCCCTGTCGGTCCCTACGTGGGAGACGCCCGCTACACGCTAAGCGCGTCCTGCAGGACCGAAATAAAATTTTGTCATTCCATTTCATTCCCTGGTAAGCGATGCCATCTTTCGGCAGGCTGGACAAGTGATAATTACTGTACACATAAAAGAAACGGAAAGATGTACAGTTAAACACGAGCGCATGTGATATAACCGATATCATTTTGCTGTTGAAGCGAAGACAACTTCTCTGCTATTTGGATCAAACCAACTACACGCACAAAATTATGTTCATCAGCAAAGTCCCTGGAAACGTGACAACGTATAGTGCATGATAAGTTTAGCGATAAGCAACTATCAGCGGCACGACCACTGCGAAATGCGAATAAAGCTTCCATTTGGTGACTGAATGATGTCGACCCATCAAGCACCACTCTAGATTATCGCAAGGGCGAAAATCGCCGCTTACCGCATACCCCACCTCTCCAAAGGGAATCTTCTATATGGCCTATACGGCCTTTTTTATACGACCCTTTGACACCTTGCTGCCCTCTGTCACTCCATCTGCCGTTAAAGCCATCGCGCGAGCCGACCGTGCACGCCAGTTCACCTGCAACCGTCTAAAGGTCTCACAGGAGCACCAAAAAACCGCTCTACAGTTCTCATCATCAAAACGTGCACTTCTAGCCGGGCTTCTTTGTACTTCTGTGGTCACCCACTCCGTGCGTTGGCCTTTCTCAAGAACTACTCGCTACACTGAACCATACCGCGTCGTTTCCCAGGTGACTTACAATACATGAAACATCCTTCCAGCCGATCAAACGTTGTCATTGTCCGCTTTGAGCGACACCATGCACATAGCTCAACTCAAGCCTTATCACCCTCCTTCTACGACATGCGTGTAGACCAACCACTGAAACAGAGCTTATACCGCTGGGGTGTTATGATACAGAGCAGCCATCGCAGCTTTGGTGCATGAAACGGGAAGACAACGACGGTTGCTGGTTGTTGTTGGGCTGGTGCCATATCGTTAATCATAACTTCGAATATTCGAATGACCTAACTGTAACATTATTTTACAAATTACTCTATATAAACTTCATCTGGCTTTGAAAAAAACCGGATATTTTGAACGCAATAAAATACGGCTTTTATATCTTCCACTGTCCTCTCAGAGCGTTGTTGGTAAAGTGCTGTCATTCATCAAGTAGTTCCTACGATAAGTTCTTTCTAAGGTTCGTTTCTGTGCGTCCGTCCCGTTCATTCTGTTTTCAGTAGCAGAAGAGCAACTTTGTTGACGTCTTAACACTCCACCTGTAGGCGGCCTTACCACGAGCGTTGACATCGTTCATAGCATCCATTCATACCAAACAAAGCTGTGCAACCTCTGGAACGCTCTTCTTTTGATAGGATGTGGCTACAAGATCACTCGCTCGCTGGATTTCTTGACGACCAGTTGTACCCTCACGATCTCGACGACAGTGCAGCTCTGGCTGACTGAATTTGCGCTACGCCATTTCCTGACACCGACAAGAGCTCTCGTGCCCTGTCCTCGGACTACTGCGACCGCGTTTATCTTTCCTATCTTCTCTATGCTTTCGTCGCTCGCTGAACCTGCGCCTCACTCTCTCTTTTCTCTCTCTCCACGTATATACCTTTTAATTTTATCCTTTTAATTCCTTCTTACCCCCTCCCTTGTAAGCTACTTTTGAGGTTTCGCACCAGACGCAGTTACGGGGCTCACGTTTCTCTTTTTTTCCCTTTTTTTGCCACATAAGTAGCTACACGTTAACCACTTACGTTCGTCCCACGAATAATTGCGGCCGGCCAAAGGGAACACATGACGCGTGTTCTGTTTCCCTCTGGTCGGGCAGTAGGGTTTGATAACTGTAATATGCCGCAACAGGGCAACCTTATCCCAAGTTCGGCTTCCAATCAGTCACGCTCTTCTGGCTGCCACATCGCTTTCACAGGATGCACTCTAACCGTTAACTACTAAAGCTGCCACAAGCATTTGTGACCACAAAGGTTTTATCATTCATTAATAATTAACCTTAGTCTGCGAGAGGCAGAAGAATGACTAAGCATCATTGTAAAGCATCCACGTTAGGAATTTATCTATACTGCCTAACAACACATTGCTCAAGCTCTTTTATATCAGTGTAAATTTAAAATACTTTAATAGTGGCACGTTTTACTTTTGTGTTTTCTCAATTCCTTTAACGGAGAGATTAATTATGTTTTTTTCTCTCAAGTTGGTACTATATATCACCTAACACCATCGCTGTGCCACTGATGAATAGCGCATGCATATTGTCTCGCTGATGAAGTGCGGCGTCCACGGTCAGTCGAAATCCCCAGCATGGTCATATGGATGAACGCGTCTTCCAAAGCAAACCTGAAAGTTCACTGTGTCAACGAAGCACGTACAATTACATCATCGTAAGCCTGAGCACAGTTCCCTTTTAAAGGTGGGGAGGAGAGGGGGGGACGAAAGCGAATTCACCCCTCAATGCTGATGTATTGGGCCAACTTTGTGCTCTCTGCCCTCTCAAGTGACTTTGACAGACGTCCGTCCCTGTCTTGCTCCTTCCTCCGCCCCCCTCCCCCGTGTGGATGCTTATGTATATGTTCGTCAACTACATCGACTGCATGGCACCATCGTAAAGCACTTGCTTCATATGCCACCCGTGACAATGGAACAATATCCTGGAATGCAGCACGTTCGATGTGGTGCATCAGCCGCAGAGCCAAAGCATAGTTTGAAAGTCGACGCATTCGAAAGTTTCCAACGCTTTCGCTGGTAGTTGATACTTTCTGATTATAAAAAACAATTTGTTTCCTTCCGAAGGTGAAAAGCGCCGCACCAGCTGTTTGGTCGAGAGCAGTCAATCGAGCTCATGGCCAGCCGCTACAGGGACCACCTCAACAACGAAGAAAAAATTTTAAAAAGTATTCTTTCGGCCACAGCAAGGTAATATGAACCACTCTGCTCAGCACACGTTACAATGTCTTTAACAAATTCCAGATGTGGACCTTACGCTACCATCGTATATTTTAGGGGTGAAGCTCCTTAGGCCGTGGATAGTTGCCTCATCCGTATGTAGGATATAGCCACCTCTAACTTATGCCTTCCTCATTAGACGGCGTTTTGTGTATATGTCCCCTGGAATAAAACAGCATTAGTAGTTTTTATAGCATATCCACAGAATGAATGATGATGAGTGGGGCAAAGCGTCCGACTGTCAATTCGTCTTTCCAACCGTCCAAGCGTTCATCCGTTCGCCCGTCCATCCGTGCTTCTGTCCGCCCGTTTGTGCGTACGTCCGTCTGTCTGCGCGTGCATGATTACGTGCATACGTCAGTCCGTGTGGCCGGGCTTCTGGCAATCCGTCCGTCGGTTTGTTCTTGCTTCCGTCCATCCGTGTGTCTGTTTATTATGCGTCCGTCCGTCCGCCCATGCTACCGTTCATCCGTCCATTCATCCATATGCACGGACGAACAGATGGAAGCACGGACAGACAGATGGACGGATGCTTCATCCCACTCACCATCATTTTCTCTGTGGATATTCTATCATTTTTTGTTCACTAATCACGCCCCTCTCAAGAGGACCAAACATTCTAAGCTGGCTGTGTTGGAGTTTTTGGACACCTCGAACATATATTTTACTTAATTTGCCAGCTGCATTGTCAAAATCTTCATTTTCGAAACCATTTCTAACCAGGAGTATATGGCTTTCATAATTATTACAAGAAATGAATGTATAGCCTCCGTGACTTGAGTGCCACGTTGGGTGGCACACCACACCGTACCGCTCGCAACCAAAAGTAGTGTCTGTAAGTGTTTGTCAGACTCCGTAGGTGCCCATATATCTGTTACGTCCATTTGTTAAGTCCATTTTGTAAAGGCACTATAGCATTGCTGTTTGACGCCTCGTAGTTGTAGAAGGTTCCAGCGGGTGAAGTCGGAAAATCCATTCCAAGGCAATACAACCAGTTGACATCTCTGTGGCCGTAGCTAGCTGCCCCGTGTCACGCTGCTGTATTTTGTTGTTTGTGCTGTGAAATGTAGTCAGTCTAACGAAAACGTGCATTAGGTAGCGTTTGTCAACGAAACAAAAAATGCCACCCGCATCTTCCCACGAGGGGAACTGGAGTAAATGCGTCGCAAAGTGGGGGGGGGGGGGGTATCACGTGAATTTGGCGTGATTTGTATGGTTTTGGAATGCCTAATTGTTTTCAGTCGTTATTATCCTTCATTGTTAAATGAAGAAAAAGCGTTGCCTTCAATGTTAGGCTAAATCTAAGTAATGACGCTCTTGACTGAACTTTGAACGCGTGATCCAGTGGTCAGTGCACAGTTGTGCACCATGAGCAGTCCCCCCCTCCCCCTGCCTTTTTTTTACTAGCATAGGCTGTCTCCGTCGGGCTTCCAAGGCGAGAGAGGGAAAGGGGAGCGGCAGTAGGTGACTGGTAATTTGGGCAATTGTGGGGAACTGTGGGATAGGACGGCTTTTGGTTCGACGCACCACATAGGTTATCAGCGGCACGCGCGCATTTTCGTACCACTCCGGTGAAAAAAATCACCTATCCGTACACTATTAGTGCTTTAAAAAATCGTTTTTTATTGTTTGTTTCCAACCATGACTGTGACCAAGACACCCTTCAAAAAAGCTAAGTATGTTAAGGAAATTTTTTATTGAACTAAAATGATCTGCAATGCTTTATGCTGTTTGGAGGTATACTGTTAGTTTAGCTAGCAAATCAGTAGATACAGAAGACAGTTTTCATTGTATTATACGTTACTGCAGATAAAAAAAATTCTGCTGATTCCACGTTCTAGGGAATCGAAGTTATGCGAAGCATGAGGAGAAAACGTGACCATGTTTCAGTTTTATCTTGAGCGACACGTCCAGAAATGACGCTGAATATATATACATATGTTGCACGCACAGACATTTGTTGAAGAGTTTCATATGCTTGTTACACTAATTGTTTGCACTTGCACAACGATGTAAACTGGAAGATGCGTATCAGCAAAATCAGAAGCTGATATGAAGCGCTGATGCTGGCCCTGGACACTGTTATATAAATACTCTTCAGCGCGTGGCACGAAACCACAATTGACGTTAGCCCAACGTGACGACTGTATCATAGAGTACATATGTACTCTTTACAAAATTGGGTACACAGTACTGTAACCACCATCCGCGTTTCACGAAGATTAGAATCTATTTGAAACGTAGTTCTGAGACCTGGCGTAGTTCTGTGATAGAATGCTAGACTACCACGCAGAATGCTTGGGTTCGATTCCTGCTGGGACCTAGAAGTTTATTACTTGCATTCGTAGGAAGGTTAGCGTTGCCAATGTCAGGCTTTTCTTAACACTGACATTTATTACATGCGAAGCATTTCTTGGCGAACTTCAGTGACCTTGAGCATATCTATCTATCTAGCCATCTATGACTTTTAGCTCTCCTGGCTGTTTCAAAAATGGTATGGATACGAAATTCGGTACTGCATAACCTGACTGTATAAAAAACATATTTGACTAAACATAACATGAAAATCAGACATGTTCTTTATAAACGTCATGATATACATTTCATGGTCTTGCAGCTCTTGCGGCGGTTTCGTTCACATGGCATGTTGCAAAACTGGTATGGTATGGCATAATTGCATAGCTAACACAAGCGATAGACCGTAAAATGAAAATGTTACGGTCTGAAAGTCTTACAACATGACTACACGCCAAACTCATGATGCGCTCGCGGTCGTTTCACTTGCGTCACATATACCAAATTTATTATTACATTACGTGAATGGAAAATGAAGGTATGTGACTTGCGCAAACATAATAATCATGAGATCCGTGTCATTTAACAACAAGACTACATTCCACGCTCATGATGTGGTGGCGGCCGTTGCGCTAGCTTAACTTATAGCAAAGTTGGAATTACGGGACTTGAATGAATTACGAAGGTATGATACTAGCGCAAACATGATAAACACGAGGTGCGTGTCACGTAACAACATGACTACATGCTACGCTCATGATGAGCTCGCGGCCGTTTCGCTAGCTTCACATGTAACAAACTCGGTATTAAGCGACGAAAACAGATGGCATATGTAAATGACGCATCCAAATTTTATAATCACGACATGCGTGTAATATAAGAACATAACTACATGCCACACTGATGATGCGCTAGCTGCCGTTTCGCTAGCTTCACATATGCCAAATACGGTATTACGTGAAACCAATTGATGAAGAAGGTATGTGATTTGTACAAGCATGATACTTATGAGATTCGCGTCACGTGAGAACATGACTGCAGCCACAGTGAATGTGCCAATATATTTCAACGTGGTGTGGTGTGCGTGCTCGCTGACGTTCATTTCGCCGAGTCACGCCAGGCGCTGGTCCTGCCATATACTCACAGGCGCGCGCCGCGCTGCGTTGCTTTGACGCATGCGCGTTTGATCGCATCCGGCGTCCCTGCGTCACGAAAAGAGGGATACGCAGTGTTGTCAGGGTAACACGTCGGCGTGAAATTCAGCATGTGAAATTTCGCGTCGGTTGCCGTCGTGCCGCGCCGACGAACGCTGGTTGCGCCTGGCGTCAGACAATAGAGTGCTCGCGTTTTGCTAACGTAGCGTCGCTGTGCCCAGCTTGCGCTTGCGTCAACGCTAAATTGGTGTATATTGAGCTGTTCATGTTGTGCTCGCGGCTGTTTTGCTAGCTCCACATATACCAAACTTGGTGTTGCGTGACGTCAGTGAATGATGAAATATATGACTGGTGCAAACATAATCATCCTGACACGCGTGTTCTGCAAGAACATGAGAACAAATTAGCCTCATAGCGTTCTCGCGGCCGTTTCGCCAGCTCCACATATACTGAATTCGATATCACGTGACGTCAATAGATGACGAAGGTAAACGACACATCCAAACATGATAATCATGACACGGAAGTCATGTATGGCATCACTTACCTCCACCTCGCGACGTTGGGCTGACTTTGAAGTGACATATCAACATTTCTTATTCGTGCTTCAAATATCATGGATTCCCACTGTTCGTGAATATGCCCTTTTTTCTGTTCTTTGGTTGAGTGGGCGCTACCGGTGTCGTATATTGCTTAACAAAAACGTGCTCGAATCACCCATGTGTGTTCTCGTCTTTTCCGGGTAGGTACTAAGTGTCCATCACCTGTGGCACATACCCGCATACCAGCGGCACATACCTGCCTATGTGTATGTGCCACTGTCTGACGGGAAGTATTTGACGATGTACGTGACGGAATGGTGGCGTTATTCAAGTTTTGACCAGCGCGTTATATTCGTCAAACTATCTTACGCTCCCATGCTGATTTTGGTTCACGCCAAGTTAAGGGGGTCATCACGAGAGCACCCAAACGTAAGTGGCTAGATAGATAGATAGATAGATAGATAGATAGATAGATAGATAGATAGATAGATAGATAGATAGATAGATAGATAGATAGATAGATAGATAGATAGATAGATAGATAGATAGATAGATAGATAGATAGATAGATAGATAGACGCAATGTCGCCGAAGTTCACTAAAGTTCGTATTTAAAATCACCATTTTAGAGATCTCAGGGAATGGGGATAACTGTAGAAGTGTGCTAAGAGTTGATTTCGGGATCGCTGCTTCGGTCTACATCGTCAGTCGATCGGCATGAAGCGCAGCATTTTGCGTGTTGAGATATCTTTTTTTCTAGCGTTCAGTGCGCCATTAGATGCATTTGTTAGTCGAAGCCAGGAGCTTATTTGAACGCTGATCATGCTCAAGAAGCGTGGCATGGTGGCACATAAACAATATAGTAAGACATAGACGGCGCCGAATAATCGAAATGCTGCGCTTGTTTCACGCACTTCTTTCTTTGCTTGCCGCATTATCTTCTAAGGTGCAGAGCAACGCCGAAGAGATCCAATGTGGCAGCACTTCAGATGTCAAGCTAAAATTTACAACTGGGAGGCAAGTATAATTTCCTGCGACGCACAGAATGGTGTGTGGTATTGTAATGCTGTGGTTTTTGAGGACATTGGTGATAGGGGTCTGAACATTGTCACCGTCGGGAACTGGTGGTATTGAGACGAGCTCTACGTAGGTCAGTGTCTGTGGAGGGAGGCGCGCATATCTCGTTGTGCAGAGGCGACTCGGCCGTTGTGCAAGAGGTTCTGTTGCGGGAAAGTGTAGACTGAGCATACTAGTCGAACAGCCTATGAGGGCAGAATGCGGGACAGGAACTTGAGGCCTAAGATTACGTCGCGAGGCATTTATCAAGAACGGTGAAGAGAACAACTGTCTGTCGATCCGCAATGCTTACACGAGCGGTGCACATTCCAACGATAGATGCTATTCTGTCATCAACAACACGGATGAATTGAGTAGTCACAGGTGTGAGAACCTTCTTGAGCTTGCGGCGAAAATCACTCGTCATCACGGAAAGTTGAGCGCCGGTGTGGAAAAGAGCAGCGACATGTACGCCGTCTACTTGTAGGTCTATAAGGTACCGTTTTGTCTGTATCGTCAAGACAGGATTTCCTGTCAGTCCTAGTGATGCAGCGCCACCCCCTGGGGCTGCAACACTTTTCGTCGGGTAATCTCTTGGAAAGGCCGGGGAAGACGTTCGGTGGGGCTGGGGAGAACGAGACTGGCAACGTTAGGGGGATAGAGAGCAGGAGTGGCGGTGTTCAGTAGGAGGTTCCCGAGTAAAATCGTCGCGGCTGGTCTCATGGCGATAGGCAGGACGAGTATGGAAGGGGCGAGATGAGGCTTGTTCAGGAGGACCCAAGTGACTTCTGCAATGGCGAGAAATGTGCCCGATTCAGGGACACAAGAAGCAGATCGGCTTGTCATCGTGTGTGCGACATGCGAACGTATTACGGAACGTTGAGGAAGAGTTGGTCGGGAAGGGACGTGCAGGCGTGTATTGGGGCTAGAAGTCGGTGCGAGGGGGCGGCGAAATGGCGTAAATTACCAAGCTGGCGATTTTCTTCTGGACGGCTGCTTGAATAGGGGTAACGTAATTGGAGGAGAAGGGTCAGGAGACGTTGGTCTCACCTTTGCTGGAGCAGCCGCTTCAAGTTCCCGCCTGACGAGTCACGTCAAGTTCTCACAGGTGACTGGTGGATGATAAGTGTCGAGACACGAGGACGTCACAGCGGTGTTCGGAAAGCGCTGAAACTGATGGGAGATGCGCCTGCTTTTATCTTGTTGGAACCGGCAGCATTCTTGAATAATCACATCAACAGATGCCACATTGTTGAATACCAACAAGTTGAACGCATCGTCGGCGATACGCTTTAGAATATGTGCATTTTTGTCAGGCTCAGACATGTTTTCGTCAACTTGGAGGCATAGCGAGAGGACAGCCTGAATGTAACTGGTGTAGGACTCCAGGGAAGATTGTACGCGAGACAATAGCTCATTATTTGCAGCTTCACGACGACCAAAGGGGTTGCCAAAAAGCTCACGTATCTTTTCCTTGAAGCTGTTCCAGCTTGTTACGTCATGTTCGTGGTGTTCAAACCAAACACGAGGAGTTCCGTCGAGATAAAAGATAACGTTTGCGAGTATAGGTGTGGGATCTCCCGTGTAAGTGGCGCTGACGCGTTCGCAGAGGCATAGCTAATGGTTGACGCCGGAACCCTCGCGGCCGGAGAACACGCCAGGGTCTTTGAGAGCGGGAAGCGTCATAAAGTTGTTGTGGGCGCTGGGTTGACATGCCGGGCAGAAGGGCGGGCGACCGGAGAGTATGTAGCCGAGTCTTGAGTGGTCATGTTGTAAGCCGCGAGGGAGCGTCCGCTTCAGAGTTCCTTGGCGAGTACAGGGATCGCACAACTCCACAAAACATGTTACGAAAAGGAGACCGACTCAGAGGGGTAGTCACAGGTGTATTTTCAGCCGGTTAAGCGAGCAGTGCCAGCGACAGAAATTAGCTCGCGCCAGTCTATAAGCTTTGTTTTTTTGAACTCCATGCACTGGTACGTAGCAATATTTATAGTTACCACAACTAAAGTCACCAGAGAGCCTGATTTTTATTGTAAAATGTTTTATTTATATACCTAGTGAAGAGAACATTATATAATACCTTATGGTACTTGAAAGATTGCTATGCACACGTGCAGAATTCCCAGCTCGTTCAGGGTTAACCAAGACACCCTACTGAGAATAACGCTCAACTCAACATGTCATACTTTATGGCAAGACCGGAAACCAACATTACCGTCAAGCGGTTGCCTACGCATGCCGAGGAGCTGGACGTGGGCCCGAACCGCAACGAAGAGGCAGATACGGAGGCACACGCACTAACTAGCCGCGGGTCTCTGTCAACGCATTCCTCGGAGCCGCAACGACCCAATGCCGAAGACGGAGGGTATCTTATCACAACCTGCGCCGACGTTCTGCAGTAATACAGAACGAGCAGACGCCTCTACCCACCGCCTCACCGAGATCTACAACGCAGAGAAGCAGCCACACTACGGCAGTTGCAAGTACAAGCCATATTGACCCCCGTCTGGTCAAAACACGTTTGCCCGGAGGTTTACACCACTGATGTATGCCAACACTGCAAGAAGGCGCGAGCTACCCAGAGACACCTCCTCTGGGACTGTGCGCCACCGCCGGGTAACCAAGAAGTAATGCTAACTGCCATGGCAGCAAAATCATCAGCCGAGAGCCAGGCAACCAAAGAGACGTGGTCCAGCACGTGCTTAGCACCCTGGAACGCCAGCGGCCAAAAGCGGCGCCCCCACGGGTTTGACGCGAGTAGGTTGCTGCTCCGGGACGTCCGAGCAGGCAAGTGTCTCGCTTTAATCCCCCTACTCCTTCCTCCTTTATGCCGGATCGTCAATAAAGTTGTTTCACTCACTATGGCACCACGCTTTCTCACATGCGCACGAAATATATATCTACCAGTGCAATTGTACGTAGTTTTGGTAAGTATACCATCACATCGTTGTTATCGGTTAAAAAAGTGTACACTTATCCATCAACGGCAGCGCTGAACACGTCATTGCTAAACAAACTCTCAAAAGGGCAACAAATGCTGCCTTCCCAGATATTTTATTTCTAGACTCAGATGTTCGACTTCAAGGAAGAAAAGCTTAGGCTTTAGCCTCTATTGACCTGCCTCAAAAACTCAGGAATGCAGAATTTTTTTTCCTACTGCTCTCTCTTCGAAGCGGTGTAATACCCTTGTCCTATGAGATTTGGCAACTCCGGCAAAACCTCCCTTTTCTTTCTGCGCAAACAAACAAACTTTTGTTTTCATCTGATGTAAACTGTTTCGGTGCGGCTAACGAACGTAACACGCAGGGAGGCTCTTTGCGACCGCCTTTAATTAAAACCAGAGTCAGATAGCGCCACAGTGTACGCCGCCCTGCCGAAAAGAAGTCTCCGGCATCCTGCTCTCACCAAGTCATTTGCGGCACTTACTGTAGCGGGAGAGAATGCGACACGGGCACCGAAAGAGCCCTCGTTGATCGCGGTGGTCGCTCAGTAGAAACAAGACGCGCCAGTCCGTGGCTCAATGCGACCATGCGTACGCTGTCGACAGTCCCTGTCCCGCCGATTGAATACAAGCACAGCGTTCTCACAGTGAGCCCATTTGAGGACGAAACTGCATGAAATGCACAAGAACTTCGGCTCGCATGACGACTTGAGGCTTGCTTTCACGCTGAAACGATCCCCCACTCAGGGCTCATAGTTTACATGAAATCGCACCCCGATGATAGGGTCGTTTATGGAAACACAGAATAGATCAAGTATTGGAACCGCTTTATAGACGATGAGGTGCGTTCGTGAATGCCACGAAGCCGCGGTTGTAGCATACGAAGCAGGCAGTAATGCCATTACACATTCGTATTTGAAATGTGGCGCAACATTAAAGATGAGGTCAAAAAAAAGTCAACCTTACTGCAGGAAGACGGCGAGTTGAAGCAGTAGATTTGTGTTCATTGTCGAAAATTTTTGTTAAGTGCGCCAGGGTGCGGACGAAAATTTTCGGAAATTAAGGCTCGTTATTTTTTCAACAATGTAAAGTAATGACGAAGTGCACATAAACTACTTACCTTCAATTTTTTTCCTTACAGTTGATTGCTATAACGTTCTTGTACGTTAAATTGGTCCATAGGATGAGATGATACCAGAACTTAAGCGGCGAATAACCTTCGCAGCGTGGACTGGAAGGTAAGATTTTTCTGCTGGAAAACAACACAGGTAATTTTTCTTGTTTTACAGTAGAGACATAAATTTGATTCTTCATAAGGTGGAATTACAAAGTCATGCTTCTCACTACGGAGAAAATGCAGCTCGTAGTTGATGGAGAACTAGTAAGCCAAGCGAGAAACGATGCAGCACCATGTTACTAGACTGATTGTTGGCCTCGTTAGCACTTGCTTGATGACATAATTTGGCCGCAAATATCACAAACACAGTGTAAAGGAACACACAACTTGTGTAAGAGATTCTTAAAAGAGAGCAAGCAAGATAAAAGTGAGCCCCGTAACTGTCTGCATCATGTGCGAAACCTCAACAATTGCTCGCAAAGAAAGGGGGTAAGGAGGAATTAAAAAGAGGAGAATAAAAGGTATAGAGATTAAGATAGGAAGAAGGAGAGAGCGCTGTGCAGGGAGAGCGACACCGAGAAGCAAGGAGAAAACAAGAAATATGGACACGGTCACAGAAGTCCGAGGACGGGGCCTTACTAAGCGAGAGCTCTTTTCGGCGTCAGGAGACAGCGTAGAGCGAGCCAGTCGGCCATAGCTGCGCTCTGGCTGACTGGCTCGCCCTACGCCACCGGTAGCACGACCGGTCGGCGCGAAATCCAGCGAGCGAGTCCACAAAACTTGTGCTTGTCATGGTGTGTTCTGTGTTTGTGATATTTGCGGACAAAGTATGTCATCAACCCCGTTACTACTTGAAACACGACCATCATTAAGACAGCATGTATTGAATTATATGGGCCAAGCTCCCCTAGCCCTGGCTAAAAAACAGTGGGCCACCAATATTGCTTTTCCGATAGTTTTGATCGTCATACACAAGAACGACTCACCCCCACTGTTATGTTTTGCCACTCGTAAGTTGATCGTGCGGATGGGACAGCACCAGAAGCTACGTTATTCAAAGCTTCTTTCTCGGATCTCTCTTGGCAAGGTCGCAAATTGCTTCCTTTGAGCATGGGACGACAGCGCAGGAAGCTACGTTATACAAAGCTTCTTTCTCGACTCTCTCTCGGTGTGCCCGTGTAACTGTAGACCACTTATCCTCTGGAATGCAAACTACGTCCGTCTCCTCTGCTGCCGGGGACAAACACACAATGTGAAACGAACCCGCTCTGCCAACCGGCTTGGAATGTTTGTGGTTTAGAGACAAGTCGCCGCTGCCGGGGGCAAACGCACAATGGGATTAAGCGACCGCGTCCTGCCTCCGCGGCCAGGCGCGAGCTCAGTGGGAGTAGGGGACACGCTCTGTTCGGGCGATCAGCTCAAATTCGCAGCGATGCACGACCCAAGCACACGGAAAGCGGAGAAAGTCAAAGGCCGCTTGCTACCTGCGGGGGCAATAACGTTCCGCGCGCAATCATTCAATTACCGACTTTGGAGGTTCATCTCGGCTCGCTGGGTGTGGGAAAGGGCATAAATGTACGGGGTCTACAATGCCGATATCTCCCGAGCGTTCGACTTCCTGAGCGCGTGGGAGATGGAGAGAGAGAGACATGATGGGAAAGAGTACCAAAACGCCTGTTTAAAGTGTAGACGCGATGCTGTCGAGAGTAAGGTCAGCCCAGTAGGGAGTGACTTAATCTGAGTGGAAACAGATTAGATGAGAGAATGTTGAGGTGGACCAGCAGTGGCCCCCTCCCCTTTTTCTTTGTTACCGCAAGATGCTTAAGACTGTAGGGAATCCGTTTCTCTTCAGTCAAGGCTGCAATCACTTAACTGATAGATCAGTACGACTCCGTACGATGCAACTTTTGTCTGGGCCGTAACCACTTGGTGGTCGAACAGTGAGACTAAGTACGTTGTATGTAGTAACAGTGTTCTAGGCTCTAACCTAATAAAAGTTAAGTAGAAGAGTAAGACGCTGTTGATGTCTGTGTTGTCATGAGTGTGCTTTGGCAAGATGTACATATGACTGTAAATATTTCGCTGTAATATACCTTCAAGTTTTCATTACCTCCAACCTGCCTCCTGCTTCATCGACGCCGATCATCTCCTTGACAGGGCTTCAATCCACATCAAAGAGATCAACGAACAAGAAGGAAAACTTAACTCCCACCTCTCGCGTTAAGGGCCGTAGATGCGGCCGTTGGCTTCTGGAAATCCTACACTTTCTTCGATGAGGCAGACAGCAACATAGTTCTGAAATAACACAACAAGGCTGTGGGGCCAACAATTTTCGAAGAGGTGGTCGTAAGCTATCTTAACAACCGCTTTCGACCTCAAGCGATATAATCTAAACTCGCAACCGTGAAGACCGAGGCTCACTGTAGGCTTCTCACGCATTGCATCAACCTAGAAGTGCAACAGCTGCATTCAATTTCACATTCAGAACTCCAGCCGCTATCAACAGCGTGGTCATGCGCACGGTGCTGCAGATGACACGAGACGGTGGCGTGCCCAACTAATTCCACAGCCCCCGTGGAAACGCACGTGACGGCCGCCCCACATTGAGCTGGGTAGCTCGCATTGCAAGGGCTTCTCCTTCGCTTTCCTTTCACTATGCGGCGCGGTGCAAACTCGCACTCCCCGGCTCCACACATTCCACTGCAAACACGGAGTACGCGTTAGCTATTCATCACCTCAGAGGCGAATGAGCACCCCGGGTTTGCAAGGCAGCAGCAACGTCTGCTCGCCGTCAAGACGCTGCGCAGAGATCCCGGAAGGCCGAAGCGAAGATGATTCATCCGCAAAGGAACCTGACTCTGAGAGCCACTGAAGCAGAGGCGCCACATAAGCTACGGCAAGCAGACCTGATGAGAGCTCGCGAGGCCGATGACAGAGAAAAGCGGCGACAAGCAAACATGGAAGCGGAAAGGGCGCGGGATGCAGCAGCCAAGCGCCTGAAGGGATCGTTACCAGTCTGGAGGCGCCGACACGTGCTTCAAGCGCGACTTCCGAGACCACTCACCCTGCCACAATTGCAAGATATGCGACCGCCTGTGACTCAATAATAAACACACCACAATTTCCTCTCATATACTCCTTTTCTGTATATTAATTCATCGATGTTTAAATAATAAAGATTGTATACATACAGCCACCCTATTACAACGTACTACGTCTTTAAATGATGTGCAGGATGAATGTTTCACGATTTTACCGATAAGCGTTGGAGCTTCGCCCCACTCATCAGCACTCACTTCGTAAAGAGGACTCGGATTTTTTCGCGAAATTATTTTATGAAAATGCAGGATGGATATCTCTCTGACGACAGCGATGTTTTCAATATACGCCGGTGAATGTGGCACATTAAAAAAAATAACGATGTTTTTCGCCACCAACATTCTGTATAGAAAACAGGCTATGATCTCTCCGGGATAGTGCGTTGACAAAGAAAGCCGGAAAGTGGACCATGCCTTCAAGTGACTGACGAAAGCGTTGCACAGAGTATGAAATCTCTTTGTCCCACGTAAGAGGCCACACGTCAGCACGATTTTTCGGCGACGCCACTCGGTGAGCCAGCCCTCATATATCACGCTCCCTGTCATTGCACCGTCTTGTCGTGCCTCGCGCTTTTCACGTTGTTGTCAACGTTCAACTTTAAAACAACAATTGAATGAAAACTTCATGGCTTATGTTGCCTCCACGCTGCAAGAAAAAAAATGTATTCGTATTTTTTACTTCTGTACACTTTTCCTGCGTGCCGCCGTCTTTTACATCGCGCGAGTGAGCACGTACATCTTCATTTACAATTTTTATAATCCATTTAAGCTTTCGACGCGGCGTAATTGTGAGAACCTTCTAAATTTCACCGAAGCTGAGTTACTTATTGAATTACAGTGCGACAGCATCAATATTTTTCATTTGTTCATGCAGACAGTGTTCGTTGTTTAAATGAGCTGAATAGATAACAACATGAACACAACTTTCATAAAAACTGCTAATGATCCCACCAAAAAATATTTCACGCTTCAGCGAAAATTGGCTATAAAAATTGCGCACGTTTGAGCGGAGATCCCAGCACACAGTCCGTTTGAAGGATATAGTTTTGAAGGATATAGTAACCTCTTTCAATCTCTGAAAAGGGTACAACCATAGAAAGATATTTAGTTCAATTCCCGTTTTCGAGTGCAGTCTATACACTTAATACGCGCGTGCGCGTGCGCATGCGCATGCGTGTGTGTGTGTGTGTGTGTGTGTGTGTGCGTGTGCGTGTGCGTGTGTGTGTGCGTGTATGTGTGTGTGTGTGCGTGTGTGTGTGTGTGTGTGTGTGTGTGTTTACTCTAGCTGCAAAAATGTCTCCATGCAGAGTTGGTATAGGCTAGCATACATTTTAGTACCACTTAGGCAACTGCCACAGGTAAAATTTAGTGCAGAGAAACACAACGACGAACGACAAAAACGGACAACATAGCAAGTGCGCTAACGTACCACAAAACTGTTTATTCACCCGAATCGCGAATATATGCTCACACGCTGCACCCAAATCTAATGCGCACACAAGTACCATCTTTCGTCATAATTATTTTTAAATAAATATGCGCAAAGAAGTGCACAAAATGTGCGCTCATCAAGGTCATAGTTCCAACGTTGATCCTGCACGAAATGGGACAGCTGTGGTGCCGTAGATACACAAAATCTCTCATAACACAAAACGAGTCGTGTCACGTGCTAATGTGGAGGTCATCTACTTCATCCTATTGAAGCCTAATTAAATTTGCAGACTCAGCAGTGAAGCCCTTCAGAAGAGGTCTGCTTGCATGATAAGGCATGGAGCCTAGTTCCTGGACTGTGGAGAGGTGTATCAGCTTCCACCTTCTAGAGAAAAACAATACGTCACGCAGATGCATGGTGCGCTGTCGACAGGGAATGAGAGCGCTGCAACATTGCAGACAAGAGTAACAATCATGACTCGCAGTGCTCTGCAGACTTTGTTGGTGCGCCCGGGTTTCGTGAGAATTGACCAACTATAACAAACGCCAACCCTGAATGGAAGGCGCAGCACAGTCACAGCGAAAGCTAAAAGAGCGGCCTTTAAGAGCATTTTTAAAACACTCTTTGGGTAACTGCTGCAAGTCCACTTGCTTGATACCTACTAGGGCAATAATAACAAACTTCTGGGCAGTAGGCTGGCATTCGTTTTGCTATTTTTTGTCATTTTCTGAGAAGCGCAGTATCCGCTAAACATTTGCAAGAAATTTTGTGCGAATCGCCCATGCAGTAGCTGACGACGATTAGGAATTACTGGTTATACGCCACAGTTATTATGTGGACGAGAACAAGCTTTTGTAATAGGTTGGAGCATTGCACCATGAACTCGTTTGGCTGGTCGCGTTGTGCGACGACTGGTTGTTCTCTCGCTGTTTTAAAACGCTTTATAAGTCGTATAAATGCGTATTAAGTAACCCGTCCGCGCAGCCGCACTACTACCTTCTCGGCCTCCTTTTTCTGCCGTTCATCGACTGAGTTCATCGGCTTTTCGACTGAGTTCATGGGCTCTTCTGCCGTTCATCGCTGATATCGCCTGCCCATCATCATTTGCTGAGAAGCTGAAGCACTAGTTTACTCCTGTGTTTACATGTGGCTAGTAATTATATGCATATTTGGTTGATGTGCATAATTTACAAATGTATGTATATTGTTTACGTATAATTTTTTGTATGTATAATTGTGCCTTATCATTATGTATATATGTCGCCTGATTGTAACCCCACCCCTTTTGTAAAACCCCTTTCGAGGGGGCCCTTAAGGAAATAAAAAGTGAAGTGAAGAAGTGAAGTATTAACGCGATTGCTTTACCAACATCAAGTCTGCCTAAGGCAAGTTTGCCAATAACTCACAAACAGCAGCGTAGTTCTGTGGAAGAATATTGCTCTGGCACCCTGAGGATGTGGTTTCGAGCCCCACAGTGTCCTTAGTGCTATGGTTTTTTTTTTCTAGGTTAACGGACACCTGTGGCGGCGGCGGCAACGGTGGACAACTGCGCGTGACTCGAGTAGTGATCTCATAACAGCTTTCGCTGTAAAACTAACCAGACTAATACAAGAAGCCGGCAAAATAGCCAAGTTTGGTAGCGATTAGGCAAGCCCGCAATCATTGTCCCTGTCGGGTGAAGAATTGTATTTTGTGAGCATGCACCCGCTGTCCGCCTCGGTGTAACCGTGGGGGGCGCAGCTCTGGTGCTGACCCAAAGGTCACAGGTTTTACCCCAGCGGTGGCGGTCGCATTCAATCGAGGTGAAATTGTAGAGGCCCTTGTTTTGTGTAGTGTCAGTCTACGTTAAACAACATGAGAGAGTCAGAATATCGGGAGCCCTCCAGTACGGCATCCTTTATATTTATATCGTGGTTTCCACTTCCCATCCTTTTCCGCTCAGTCCGTTTTCCTTTTCTGTCTCCCCTTTCCCAGTGCAGCGCAGCAAACTAGATACCTGCTTTCCGGGTAACCTTCCTGCCTTTCAACATACTGTATGTATATATATATATATATATATATATATATATATATATATATATATATATATATATATATATATATATATATATATATATATATATATATATATATATATATATATATATATGGGATATGGCAGAACGGGAGCGTTGTCAACAAGGATAAATATATTTATTTCCCAACAGTTTCGAGAGGGGTCCTCCCTTCATCAGGGGATGAGTTATATCCCCTCATCCCCTGATAAAAGGAGGACCCCTCTCGAAACTGTTGGTAAATAAATATATTTATCCTTGCTGACAACGCTCCCGTTGTGCCATATCCCATACCTTTACTACGACTAACTGGCCCATTGAATTATTACTTCCACTATATATATATATATATATATATATATATATATATATATATATATATATATATATATATATATATATATATATATATATATATATATATATATATGGCGCTATGATGACTGAGAGACGTGGCTCGGCTCATACTCCATGTTTATTCTAATCTCACTTCTTCCTTCTCGGCTTCTACCAATCATCGCTTCATACGTCACACGATTCCCCCTCCCCCCGAAAGAAGGCATGGATTACAAACAAGGAAACGTACACAAGGAGAGGTTGAGAAGTCACAATCGTCAAAATGCACAATTGGTTTCATGGCCCCGTGGTGTTCCGTAAACTCGCAAAACTTCAGGAAAGGGTGCAGCAGTCCGGTTAACGCAGGAGTTCTGGTGGGCGAGGCTGATGGTTGCGTCCTGGATAACACAAGAATGCTTTGGACGTGGAGATAGCGGAAATCGCAGCCGGCATTCTTGTGAA